>NC_066619.1:137020954-137328174 GCF_025201925.1 Gopherus flavomarginatus | reverse complement strand
CTGAAGGCTTAACTGAAAACAGTTTAAGAAGTGCTCCCGTCTCCGGCACTCAGCTACCCAGCTCCCAATGGGGTCCAAACCCCAAATAGATCCCTTTTACCTGTATAAGCTGCAAAATCCTGTGACCAGGGCAGCGGCCTATCAGCCTGTGCATCTGCCTGCCAGCATGAGAGCTTGTAAGGCACTAGTCCAGATAGTGGCAGCTGGGTGGCAGGGGGTGGGGCTGAAAAGCCAGTAGAGTGGCACAGCAGAAGTGTGCTAGGTCCATAACCCAGAGGTTGATGGATCAAAGCCATCCTCTGCTACGCTTGCACTCATTTCTTTTCCTTCTGGGCCTTCAAGCAAGGCAGTGACCAGCAGAGCACCAAGAGCCTAGGCCATGAGGCAGGAGGTGCTGAGGCGACGGCTGCCAGGGAGCTTCCTGGCACCTCTGGCGCCTGGGCTGAAGGCAAGAGGCAGGCCTGGGCGTGGTGAGGGCCTCCTGTCCTGCAGTGAGGCTGCACTGGTCTCCTTTTCCCACCCACACCAGCAGGCAGCTGCTGCGGGAGATCACGACGGAGGCTCTCGGGGCGCCAGGCAGTGCTGTGTGTGTGTGGCTGTCAGGGGAAAGAGATGAGGCTCCCGACTCAACCTGCCATTGACTCGCATGGCTCTGCACGCCGTCAGAGCCATGCTGCGGACGTGGGCCAGGCTGCGGACGTGACTCAGGCTTGGGCAGCATGGCCACGTTTTCCTGACGAGGCATGAGGCAGGCCAAGAGCTTTGCACAGCCTATAGGGAAGTGGGAGGGAGGCGTCTTTGAGCCGGCGTGTCTCGTCCGCTTCTCCCTTGTTCCTTGGGCAGAGGCAGGAAGGGAGCGAAACATTCCCGGCTGAAGGTTTTGTGCTCAGCCTTGAAGATTAAGCCTGAGCCTCCAGCACGGCTGCTGGGAGATGGGTTTCTGAATGGCATCCAGCACGCTCTTCGGGCCACCAGCTGAAAGCACTGAGGCCAAGAGGCAGCAAAATGGGACATTTGAGGCTCCCCGCAGGCCTCAGGGACACAAGGAAGTAGCACAGGCTTATTGCTATCCCTGGGTGGGCTTGAACCACCATCTCTTCGGTTAACAACCAAATGAACTGACTCATTGCACCACAGACACAGACAGGCCACGCTGCATTGAACACAAAAGTCAGGAATCAGCTCAGGGTCTGGTACAGCACATGCATGCAGCGGTTAGCCAAGCAACAGCAAGTTCTGTGGGAAGGAGCTGAAAAGAGCACTGGGGCTGCGGTACAGCGCTTGCATACACTTTCTTTGGCTTGTTTTGCTGGAAGAGGTAGCAGGGCGTGATTGTTAATCAGAGGTCAGTGGGTGGGTTTCTGCAAACTAGGAGTGTACAGGGAACTGTCTTTGAACAGATGGAAGGAGAGGAACCAGCGAGAGGAAGGAGGCTGAAAGACTTCTCTGGCTTTGAACAGAATTATGTGTTAATGGTTCTTGCTTTGAATTCCTCGATTGGAGTCATTTCAGGGAAGTGATTCTCACTTAGTGACCTAGTTCTCAAAGTCATGTGAATGGTGTTTGGTGCGTGTCTGGGAGCTCGTCAGGGCAAGGTAGAAGGTGGTGGGTGCAGAGGGGCTGTGTAACATCCAAGGGTATCTGCATTACTTTTCAGCTGTTTAGAGTTTAGATCAAAGGGTATGTTCCCGGAATAGGCATTCTATGGCACATGTGCCAAAGGCAGCATAAGAGCTGATTTTCAGTAGCACTCTCACTGCCCTGGTCCTGGCTCTGCATTTTAATTTATTTTTAAATGAAGCTTCTTAAAACATTTGAAAAACCTTGTTTACTTTACATACAATAGTTTAGTTATATATTAAAGGCTTATAGAAAGAGATCTCCTAAAAATATTAAAATGTATTATTTGCACATAGAGCCAGAAATTAGAGCGAATAAATGAAGATTTGGCACATGCCTTCTGAAAGGTTGTCGACCCCTGGTATATTCAAATTACCCATGGGATTGGTGGGTAATAATTGATCTGTTGGGCTTTGATTTATTGTGTCTTGTCTGGATGTAAGAAATCAATCCCCAAATGTGCTCCTGTTCACTCTGGAACTTTACCAGGGCAAGAAGTGGATGGGGGAGCCACAGCTGTCAATCCTGTGCTGTGAGGACAAGAGGTAAGTCAAAATAAGCTATTCCTGTAGCTGAAGTTGTGTATCTTATATTGACCCTACCCCTTCAGTGTAAACCAGGCCAAAGTGTAAGTAGTCTCTTAGCCTATCCAAGGCTGTGATTAAGTGTCTTGGGGTATATCTACACTATGAAATTAGGTCAAATTTATAGAAGTTGCTTTTTTAGAAATTGTTTTTATGCAGTCGATTGTGTGTGTCCCAACACAACATGCTCTAAGTACATGAAGATGGTGGACTGCCTCCACAGTACCAAGGAGAGCATCGACTTCCAGAGTGTTGCAATTTGGGTAGCTGTGCATAACTATCCCACAGTTCCTGCAGTCTCTGCTGTCCATTGGGATTCTGGGTTGAGACCCCAATGCCTGGTGGGGCGAAAACAGTGTTGCAGGTGATTCTGGGTACATGTCATCAGACCGCCCCCTCCCTCCATGAAAGTAACGGCGGACAATCATTTCACGCCTTTTTTCCTGGGTTATCTGAGCAGACACCATACCATAGCAAGCATGGAGCCTGCTCAGCTGACTGTCACCGTACGTCTCCTGGGTTCTGGCAGACGTGGGACTGCATTGCTACACAGCAGCAACTCATTGCCTTTTAGCAGCAGAAGGTGCATTATGATTGGTAGCTATTGTTGTCATACTCTTAGGTGCTCTTTTAGTCAGTCTCGGTGAGGTCAGTTAGGGGTGCCTGGGCAAACATGGGAGTGACTCAGCCAGATCATTCCCATCTTCTGCCAAGCACCCAGGAGATGATGATGGCTAGCAGTCATACCGCACCACCTTCTGGTGAGGGACTGGGAGGTGACAATGGCAAACAGTTGTACTATCAATCTAACAAGTAAAAGCTAGATGGGTCAAAACAAGAAATTGACCTGATTTGTTCTGTAAAATCAATGGCCTGCTAAACCCAGGGTTTTGAGTTCAATTCTTGAGTGGACCATTCTGTGTGACAGTTGTTTGTTTCTCCTTGATACAAAACCACCCCTTTTGTTGATTTTAATTCCCTGTAAGCCATACCATCAGTCGCCCCTCCCTCCATCAGAGCAATGGGAGACAATTGTTTTGTGCCTTTTTTCAGCACAGAACCAGAAGCTGCAAAAGCAAAATCAGGCAAGGAGGCAACAGCAGTGCGATGATGAGAGTGATGAGGACATTGACATGGTCATAGACTTCTCACAAAGTACGAGCCGGGCAATGTGCCCCGGCAATGTGCACATCATGCTGATGAGCTCTGCATGGTCACCTGTGCTGATCAGCTCGCCACACTGGCCAAACAGGACATGAAATTCAAAAGTTTGTGACCCTTTTCCTGTCTACCTGGCCAGTGCATCTGAGGTGAGAGCGCTGTCCAGAGCGGTCACAATGGAGCACTCTGGGATAGCTCCTGGAAGCCAATACTGTCGAATTGCACCCACACTACCCTAAATTCAACCCAGCAAGGCCGATTTCAGTGCTAATCCCCTCATTGGAGATGGAGTAAAGAAATCAATTTAAAGAGCCTTTAAATTGAAAAAAAGGGCTTTGTTGTGTGGATGGGTCCAGGGTTAGAGCGTGGTAACGCTGCTAAATTCAACCTAAAGTCATAGTGTAGACCAGGCCTCAGAGGGATTTTATAGCTACTGACTGGCTGGGTGTCCAAAAAAGGGAGTGGGAACTCTGGTATTAAGTGGACACCCTATCTTAGCTGTCTATGGCTGTATTGCTTGTAGATTTACATATTCTGTGTTGATGTTACCAAATGGAGTATTTTGTAGCTGGCTGCTATCATTTGTTTAACTTGTATGAAATATGAATATGCTCCCTCAGACTTAACCACCCGCCTTTCACACACTCCCTGCCCCTCGCTCTCTGGGGTGGGAAAAAGTCACCAGCATGTGTGTCCATTGGATTCTTTTTATTTAATTACTTCTCATTGTTAAATTATTTATGAATCTTTCTTAAATTTCATTGCAGTGTGTTTTCTTCCTGCCACTGTCACCTGGCAGCTCAGGGATGTGAGATTCTCCTCCATTACATTTCCACCCATGGATAAAAGACGTGAGATCACACGTCAGTACCTTTGGAAATAAAAGCAACCAGGAAACAAATCAGCTGTCTCCTCAGTGTGAAGTTTGTGTCTCTTTTGGTGCACTTGATGTGTGTGCAGCATGTGTGGTGGACAGGGGCACTGTGTGCTCACATGGGAATTCACCACCCTTGGTGTGTGGTTGCATCCATTAGATCACCAGACTGAGCCTTCTAATATCCTTGGTGATTGTTCCCAAGATCCAGGACTTTGTGCTCAAACATCTCGCAGCTTCCTTGTTGAAAATAAGGCCGAGGTTTCCTTGCAATATACAGGAAGAAAGCAGATTTTCACCCCAGATGGGACTATTACCCACAATCTCTGGCTTCAGAAGCCAATGCTTTATCCATTAGGCCACTGATGTACAGCTGCTGAAAAGATGGAAATTCCCTCTCATAAATGCACATTCCTCACATTTGCTTCAGCAACAAATAGCCCCTTTATGTGCCTTACAGAAATGTCTGCAGCCCGTGGCAGCGAGGCAACTGGGCAGGTTGCTGACACAGATGAGCACCACCTTTCTGCCAGCCATCTTTAGAGAAGAACCCCATCCTAGAGTCACCCTTCCCTCCTTCAGCACCTTCACATCTGTGGCTCTGAGCGACAGTAGGTTGATTAGGGGGCGAATCTGAGGCTGGAAGGGGAGTAAGGTCGGCCTGTAAGGAGTAACCAGGTGGGGCAGACCCAGGGGGAGGCTGTGGGCTGCTGGTCGGTCATTGGGACCGAAGCTCTAGATCAAAGCTGCACAGCGACCTGACACCCAGGGTTACAGGGCTGACATAGTGACCCCCTTACTGGCCTCGGTGAACCCCAAATCCTTGTTACTAAGGGCATTGAGGAGTCTCTGTTCCTTAATAACTTCTGGGAGCTCCCCAGCAGGCTGCGGGCGTCAGCCACCTCCTGCCTCACAGGTTAGACTCTTGGTGCTGTGCCAGCCGCCCCATCGCTTGCAGGCCCAGTGTGAGAAGGAGGAGGCCTGGTGCTGGCAGAAGGGGGTTTTGATTAATCCACCTCTGCGTTATGGGCACAGGACGCTTCCACTCTGTCACTCTGCTGGCTTTTCTTCAGCAGCGCCTAGCGGCCCTGGCTCCAGGCTAGCGCCTTGTGAGCTCTAGCACTGGCAGGAAGAGTTGCAGGGTGCTGGGCAGAGGCCCTGGCAAACAGCTGCTGGTAGGTGTCTCTGTGGTACCATAGGTCAGTGAGTTCAGCTGTTAATGGAAAGGAGGGGGGTTTATGCTCCCCCAGGGATGCCACTGAAGGCTCCTTGGGGGCTCCTCAAGCTCTGCTGGGAGCCGTGATGTTCCCCTTTTGCCACCTTGAAGGCTCCCTCGTGCACACAGTGGGTTCACCTGCTGCCTACAAGAGTGTGGGGGCCGCGCTGCAAAAGCCCATCTCCAAGCTGCCGTGCCGGAGGCTCAGGCTTAATCCTCAAGGCCGAGCGCAAAACCTTCAGCCGGGAACATTTCGCTCCCTCCTGCCTCCACCAAAGGAACAAGACAGAAGCGGATGAGAGATGCCGGCTCAAAGACGCCTCCCTCCCACTTCCCTGTAGGCTGTGCAAAGCTCTTGGCCTGCCTCATGCCTTGTCAGGAAAGTGCGGCCATGCTGCCCAAGCCTGAGTCACATCCGCAGCCTGGCCTGCCCCAGCTGACGGCACGCAGAGCCACGCGAGTCAATGGCAGGTCAAGTTGGGAGCCTCAGCTCTTCCCCCTGACAGCCACACACACAGCACTGCCTGGCACCCCGAGAGCCTCCCTCGTGTTCTCCCGCAGCAGCCGCCTGCCGTTGTGGGTGGAAAAAGGGGACCAGGAAGTACTGCGGCCTCAGGCTGGGACAGGAGGTCCTCACCATGCCCAGGCCTGCCTCTTGCCTTCAGCCCAGGCAGCCAGAGGTGTCGGGGAGCTCCCTGGCAGACCGCCACCTCAGCCAGGAAATAAGGAAAAGGCGATGAATAAAGAAGTCAGGAAATAACAAGGAAATTAAGAGGTTTGTCGAAGGGGTTTCTGCCCGATTTACCAGCATCTCAGCTACCGCTCAAAGTTAAAGACCTAAAGTCAACCTATCGGCGTAAGTACAGATGGTTGGATGGGAATTAAAAGGAGCTCCTGTCACAAGTGTTAGGTGCCTGCAAGCAGCATGCAGAGCATTTAAAAACACTACAATTAGAGGCTCAGATGAAACATTTGTCCTAAATCAGAAACGACAATAGCAGGACCAGCAGGAAGCCACTCTAGGTAAACGGCCGAGGAATGGAGGCTGTTGGAGGCAAAAAGTCATTCCTCAAAATTTGGAAATCAAATCCTAGTGAGGATAATAGGAAGATGCACAAACTCTGGCCTGTTAAGTGTCAAAGTGTAACAAATCAGGTGAAGAAAGAATCTGAGAAGAACATGCTAAAGACAGAAAAGCTAAGCATAAATCCGGTCAATGCGACTCCTGGTCTGTCCCTGCAGAAAGGTGAACCCCCTCTGTGGCTGGAGTGAGCTCCTCTAAGGGAAAACGGGACCAGCAGTCCTCAGGCCGGCTGACACAATTAAAATCTCCCCAAACAACAAACATCATGCAGTCCAGAGGAAGGGAGCCTTTGATCTTCCCTCTCATGCCTTAACTGGGGACCATACACACTAATATAGCAGTAACCAGTGCCACAGAGCACAAAGTCTACCAGTAATGCCCTCCCTGGTCGGAGCTCCAACACCTTCTGTACTCGCACCGTGAATGTGAAAAACAAGACTCCAGCCCCATCATTCTTCCCTGGCCAGGAGCCCTGACTCCAATCACCCTCTGCCTATTGAGCTACCCTAGAGTTGTTAATGTGCATTTCCTGAACACCCACCATGTCCAAGTCCAGCTGCTTCAAGGTACTGAACCTCAAGCACCTCCTCCTGGGCCCCCAAATCCCTTCCACCTTCCACACAGCCATTTTCACAGATGCCCCTTCCCTGCTACTGCCCTTGCTCAGCTGCACAGAGGAGTTTTCATCCCCAATCCCTGCCTGTCACTGCCCAGCAGCCCTCTGGCACCATTCCTGAGGGCTGCCCTGCCTCACTTTCTTCCTACCATATTGGGAAAGACAGCTCTCATCGTTAAAGGTCAGGTGGGTCAACTAGGGGCAGAAGCCCATTCTATGTTTTCCAACTGCAGAGCCCAAGATGAGAGACTCACCTTCAGTGCCACCCAGAGGGGAGGCAAGTGGAGCAATTTGTCCCAGGCCCCGCAGGGGCCCCCTAGAGAATACAGTATTGCAACTTTTTTTTAATGGAAGGGGCCCCAAAAATTGCTTTACCCCAGGCCAGCCCTGCTCACCTTGGGTGTAGGTACCACTGTGCTGCCAGAGAACAAGCTGCCCCTGCACAAAGAGGATGAAAGAACCTGCCAAAGCCTGGGATTGCATCAGGGACCTTTAGATCTTCAGTCTAATGCTTTCCCAACTCAGCTACTTTGGCAGCTGTATGACCTATTGCTTCTCTGTCCAGGATGCTTTTTCAGCAGTTGCACACAAAAAGGACGCCATTGTGAGTGGCCCATGAAGACAAGACTCGCTTTTGCCTGCCTTGTTCGGCTTGACTTGCTTCCTCACCCTGTTCCTGCCCTAGTGCCCAGGTTGACCTGGTGGTGGAAAGGGACTGGGGGCCAGTGGCGATGGGAGGAAGTTGAGCTGGACCCTGAGCTAGACTAGACCCTGGCAGTAAGAGTCTGGCCACCACTTGCCACCCCACCCTGTTGTCCTGGCTTCCCCCATTGGGTGTCATTTTGGGAGGGAAGTGGGGCTTCTGCCTCCCCTCCCCGATTTTCACACGGCAGAGGAGTGTGAACAGGAAAATGAACGGCTGCTCCACACCCCCACCGGAGGAACCCGACGCCCTTAGCTGTGGCGAGTAAGAAGTGTCTGTTGGCTGACAGGGCCTGTCCCTGAGGAGCTGAAATAGCAGCTGCCACCTCCCGCTCGGCTCCAGGCTGTGGGAAATGCTCATTGCCTGGCTGCATGGGCGGATGCTGCTCCGTCCTCTGGAAAGCATCTGTAGTGCTCTGTCAACTCCCCGTCTTCACTGAGCCAGTCTGGTAAGGTCCCAAGTGCCCCCTCCGGCCTGGCAGCTGAGATTCTGTGCAGACATCAGCCCCCCTGCCAGCCCCACAGGCAGCAGCATCGCCAGCCCCCGCAGCACCACAGGGGCACTAAATACACTTCCTGTGGGGAAATGGCTCCTTGGCATCCAGCTGCTAGAGTGAGAGCCAGGAGAGAGCAGTGTCTGGCTCACCTTGTGGGAGAGAAAAGACCTGATGAGTGCGGATCTCCCTCTGCCTCCCCAGCAATGCTGATCAGTTTTATTGTCACTGTGATAGTCAGTGCTTCCCTTCAGGGCCAGCCCTAGAGGGATGCGGGGTCTGGGACAAATCCCTCCTTTCCTCCCAAGGCCTTGCCCCCACGCCACCCCTTCCCCCAAGCCCCCAAACCGTCCTGTCCCTGCTCCTCCCCCTCCCCACCCCAGCACCTCCTGCACCCCACTGAACAGCTGATCACTGGCAAGTGGGAGGTGCTGAAGGGGAAGAGGAGGAGCTTGTCAGCAAGGCCTGTAGTGGTGGGGGGAGCTGGCTGCTAGTGGGTGCTGAGCACCTATTTTTTCTCTGTTGGTTCTGCAGCCCCATAGCTCCCATGGAGTCGCTGACTTGGCTCCTTTCGCACTCTAGAGAGAGGAGCAGAACCAGGGCTATGGCTGATCTATGGGGCACCAGGGGAGTGGCAGAGGCTACAGGTGCTGACAGTTTGCCTGACACCTCAGGGACACAGTGTGAGGTGGTGTCCCAGGGATCTCTATGAAAGGAGCAGAACAGGATTTACTTGGGGTGGGGAGAGAATTGAGAGTGTCTCAGGGGGTTGTAGAGAGGTATTGCCCGAGTGAGAGACTGGCTAAAACACAGGCCTCGCTGTGAGCAGGATTTGAATCTGCGCAGGGGAAACCCTCGTGGATTTCAACTCCAACGCCTTAACTACTCGGCCATCACAGCTGGGAGCAGAGAACTGCCCCAATGCCAGAGAAACTGGTAAAGAATGACAATGTCCAGGCGTGAAGTCATCTGAACCACAGAATTCCCACTGCTAACCTGACTCCCAAAGCACAGGGGGGATTTGGGTTTGTTCTCTTTGCTTAGCCATGTGCAGTCGCACAGAGAGCATGTTTAAAAGTCTTCCCTCCCACAGAGCGGGAATAGAAAATGATTCTCAACTTGAAGCTTGATGTGAATGGGGATGTCCGGACCAAGGGGCCAGGGACTGGTCTTTGCAATACAAACCAGTGACACATGGAACCAGGCTAAGGAAAATGTTTCCTGGAGTGAGTAACTGGATTAGCAGCAGTATTGTGCAGAGAAGTGTCTCACAAGAGGAGTCAGCGCATTGGTGGTTTGGTAGCACAAGTCACACTACAGCAGGGGAGGTCTAGCTTTGGTTTCTGGCCATCAAAGGGATGAGTTTTATTGTCTCCAAATTTCAGTAGAAAAATTCAGACCCAAACTGCATGGTGGGGGTTTCTCTGGTTTGGTTTGTTTTTCTCATTTGAAATGTCCTTGATCATTTTTATGGCAAAACTATTTGGAGAAGGCCAAGGAAGACTCAGGGCTGGTCCACACTGGGGGGGGGGGAATCGATCTTAGATACGCAACTTCAGCTACGTGAATAACGTAGCTGAAGTCGAATATCTAAGATCGGATTACTCACCCGTCCACACCGTGCGGGATCAATGTTCGCGGCTCTCTGTGTCGATTCCGGAACTCCGTTGGGGTTGATGGAGTTCCGAAATCGATATAAGCGCACTCGGGGATCGATATATCGCATCTAGATTAGACGCGATATATCGATCCCCGAGCAATCGATTTTAACCCGCCGATACGGCGGGTAGTCTGGACGTGGCCTTAGAACAATTACAAAACTCCATGGGAGTGAAGGGGTCTCTCAGCGCCGGGGAAGGGGTGGAGATTTTCATGGAGGGGAGTTGAGGAGATAAATGAGAGGCTTTTGCTCCAGCAGAGGGAGCGGCTTGGCAGATTCATTTTTACCAAGTGAACCCCCCTACCCCACCCTCACACACATGTTGCTCCCCTGCTGCTGCTACCCCAGCTCAGAGCCCACTGTCACCCCCAGCATGTGACCTATAGCTTCTCGCTGACAAAGCCCTTATCTATCAAAGACAAAATCCCCTCATCTACCCCTTCTCCCAGCTGAGCCCTCCCCCCACAGAGCCCAGGACAAGCCCGACCCAGCCATGCCGGGGGTTCGGGCTTAATCTTCAAGGCTGAGCACAAAACCTTCAGCCGGGCACGTTTTGCTCCCTTCCCACCTCAACCCAAGCGGCAAGGGAGAAACGGACGAGACACGCCAGCTGGAAGATGCCTCCTTCCCACTTCTCCATAGCCTTCTGTGATGTTATTAATATGAACTGGGACCATAGAGATCATTGTTGCCACCACTGTTATATATTTGCAGCAAATATTGTGCAAAGGTTGGCATGTGAGGTGTCTATGACAAGGTTATGATTTGCTGGTTATAATTATACTGGCTGTATGTGTGTACCGTTTTTGTATTTGAAGTTATGAATATGGGCTATGTACTTGTATCTCAAATGTATTTGATTCCAAGTAGCCTCAGTGTCATAAGCCCCCAACTCCTTCAGGAGTCCATAGCAAAGAGACCCCCCCACTGTCCTGGACTCCCTGGGAGGTGCCTCTCACCCCCCACCCAATGGAGCACCAAGGATTAAAGTGGCAGCATCTAGTGTCAGTGGGGTTCAGTGGCTCAGGCCAGATGCCTGAGCTGGGGACCCGCCCCCATAGCACTGCTCGAGGGCCTGGGCCTGGGGTGTTCATAGCCCCCTCCTCACCCCTCCCTGAGCCCAGCCTGGCTCCTCACCTGGAACAAAGCAGAAGCATCCGTCAGCCACGCTGCTGTCCGACTCCCAGCCACTGCTGCTGTCCCATGGGGAGCGGGCTGAGCTGTCGGGGCTGAGAGAGGGATCTTCCACCTTCTATCCTGGGAAAGCTTGAAGGTCCCCACAGACCGGGCAGGGTGATGCCTCCTGCTGGAAATCGGGGCTTGGCTTCTGGGGCCACTGCTGCCCACACAACAAGCCCTGGAGCCACCCTGCCCAGCTCTGCTCCTGGGCTGGGTCCTGCCTGCCCAGCTGCATCCTGGCCCAGCTCCATTTTGGCCTGGCCGGTGCCTCTCCCACCTTGGTGCCTGCGCTGGGAGCAGGTTTCCTCTTTCAGAAGGCTGGGCACTTCCACCTCCTGGCCTGGCCGGGGGCTCCTTCCCCACCAGTGGGGATGGAGGGGCTGCTCCGCTCCTGGGGAAGATGGCAGCTGCTTCCCTCAGGCTCTGGGGCCACCTGCAGAGCCTTCTTCCTGAACATGCTCAGGAGCCTGGCCATCCTGGAACCGAGCGGGGAGCAGGCATGAGTCTGGGGTCAAGGCAGCCTCTCACTAACCAGCCTGTTTGGTCCCTCCCCATCCCTGCTCCAGCCAGAGCAGCTCCTCCTCCCCCGCACAGGGGTGCAGGGAGTGCAGGCTACACACACTGGCAGGAGTTCATTGCATGATCTGCTGCCCCTCAACGTTCCCCCTCCTCATCCCTGGGGCTGCAAGAACCGGGGAGTCTCATCCTTTTCAAGCACTGGGGCCAGTCACAAAAACCATCAGTCACTTTGGACAAGCAGCTCCCTCCTGTCAGCCCAGGACACACTCACACCTCCCCCCACAAGCCCCACCCAGGCTAGAGAAGGAACAGAACCCAGGAGTCCAGACTTCTCCTGGGAAACCATTCCCCACTTCAAAGTCCTTAGGCATAGCAAGGCCAGGGCCCCTCATTTCCCACTGATTTCCATGCTCAGCAGCTCACCGAGTCTGGCCCAGCTCAGAGACTCTCAGCCTGGGGAACAGTCTCCCACAAGGGAAGGGCTGGGAGCCCCATTGCTGGGACCTTGCCAAACACACTGGAGACTGCTCTGGAGAAGCCCCTCTCTAGTCTGAGAGTGAGGGGCTCCTGGGGGCTATTTGCAAATCCAATCTCCTTTGGGAGAGAGTCTCTCCCCCTCTTTCTGCCACCAAGGGAATGCCACCGAGGAACCCTAATGCCACTCACTTGCTCTCGTGACGGAGCGATGGATGGAGGATGTTCAGTGTCATCCCTTGCCCCTCTCCTCACTCTCCAAGCCCAGGGAGGCTGGAGAGGGAGGTGGTGACCTGAGGAGTTACTCTGCCCAGCCAGCAGGCAGGGTGATGACACTGGGCGATCGGCTGGCTGTGAAAACAAGAGTCTGTCTTATTGCCAGGGAAAGGAGAAACTTGGCCAGCAGCAGGGGGTGCAGAACATCACCCTAGTGCGGGGGTGACAGCGCCTCCGGGATCCTGAAATCCCAGGACTTTTATACACCTTCCTGGAGCCTCCCAACCCCTCTGGGCTGTCAGAACTGCGACCCCAACCCTACTGATGAGAAACAGGCCTGGGGAGTGGAAGCTACTGGCTCAGGGTCACACCAAGTGTCAGAAGGATGGATGGGACCCAGCAGTCCTTCTTTCCAGGACCCTTTGCTAACCACTGCTGCACACTTCCTCCCACAGCCGGCAATTACAAGCAGGCCCTCATGGCCGCTCTCCCTGCCTTTGAGAGGGAGTGTGCTCCGCTGGAGTCACTGGACCGGAGGACTGGGAGTCAGGACTCCTGAGTTCCATTGCTGGGGATTTCATATTTTCCCGCTACTGGAAAGTGCTGGGAGAATCCTCCAGCCGAAGCTGCTCTGACAGTGCTAAGCAGCATCTGACCATTCAAGGTTGGAGCGCACTGCCCAGGAGGAGGAGTGTTTGGCTCTGGGGTTTCATTTCAGCCCAGTCTAGAGAGAGGGGCCCAGCCATGGAGTTTGGCTCAAGAAGACCAATTCTCCAATTTGTTAAGGGTGTTTTTAATTCCAATCCTGTGCTCCAAAGTGCTTGGTGTCATTTGCAAATTTTAGAGGCATGCTCTCCGGTCCATTTTCCAAATCAGTAATGAAACTATTGAATAGTATCCAACCTGGACTGATCGCTGCAGGACCCACTAGGTGCACCCTCTCCGTTGGACAGCCAGACATGGAGAAGGGCTCTTGGAGTCTGGGCTTTCAACCAGCTCTGCACCCACATCACACTGATTCTGTCTAGACAGCATTTCCCTCATTTACTTGTGAGACTGTCCTACGGGACTGTGTCAAAAGCCTTAGTAACACCGAGATAGATCCCATCTACTGTTTACCCACCTCCAGTAGGCCCGGAACCCTGCTGAAGAAGGAAAGAGGATTGGTTTGGAATGATTTGTTCTTGACAAATCCATGCTCACTAGTCCTAAGAACCAAAGTATCTTGTAGGTGCTGCTGACACACTGATTGTTTAAGAATGTATTCCAGTATCTCTCCAGCTGTGGAAGTGAGGCTAGCTAGTCTGCAAGTCCCAGGGATCTCTTTGTTCCCCTTTTAAAGATAGGTCCTGTCTTGTTCATGGATGGGGAGATGTTCTTTTTCAGGGATCTCAGACGAGAACTGGGGCACAACACCTGGTTTGTTAAGGGCTCAAAAATAGAGGTAGGAACCTCTTCTCTCCTGCTGGCAAAGAACCCCAGGTACCTAAGAGACAGGGACTCACATCCCTGAATGGGCTTTAAAAAAGGCAGTGGTTAAAAAGTATGTCCCCGACCATTTCTTGTTTCCGCAGACTAGACATTTTAGCAAACTTTAGAATTCCTTGGTGCTAAACACCGTGAAACTCCCCTTTCTCCTACACACAGGGTTTTAATGCTCCTTTTCACATTCAGCCTCATGACTGCCCAGAGTTTGAGAATTATTCCTGTTCCCATTGGACAGCAGGGAGGAGCCTGAGGTCCAGAGAAGGGAAGTGACCTATCCAAGGGCCTACACAGCAAGGTGGTGGCAGAGCCAGAAAGAGAAGCCACCTGTCCTGACTCCTGTTCTAACAAACAGCAACCCTCCCCCCCCCCCCGCCCCCAGAGGCAGGGATAGAGCCCAGGAACTGAGATGGAGGGGAAATTTAATTGAAACCATTTCTGTCAGAAAATCCCATTCAGACTAAACCAGTTTGTTTCTCAAAATCAAAACAAGTGGGATGAAAGTTCTTTGCAAAAAGATTTTGTTGCAAAACAAAAGCATCTCCTGTTTGTCACAGTGTTAAATTGTCTCATTACACACAAAGAGGAAACACTTAGATCACAAACATTAGATAAGATGCTTCAGTCTGAACTAAGTCGTTGCTGCTCTTAACAATTTCAAAATAAAAAAATACAAATAAAATAGACTATTTCAGCTATTCTATTATGTCATAATCTGATCAGAGTAAACGTGATAGGACACCTCATGTTATGCACTACTCCTAGTGACACTCTCCAGTGGATCCCCATCCTCCACCCACCCGTGAGGTAGGTAGGTGCAAATCATTATTATCCCTACTTGACAGACGGAGAAGCTAAGCCTGAGAAAGGAGTATTGACTTGTCTTAGTTCACACAGCCAGTCACTGGCAGAGTTGGGAATAGGACCCAAGAGTCCTGATTTTGAAACTAACCATCAGACCTTGAATTTCAAACACTGAATAACTTGAGTAAAGTGTTCTCAAATGAGCTGCAGACCAACAACAGTGCACAGTAATTATTCAGCAAGATTTGAGGAGAACTGCAACGTTAGAGAGAATCATGAACTGTTCAGAGACCATTAATGCAGCGAAGCAACAAAATTCATCAAACATATGACTGGCTATGACTTATTTACTTGGTCTTAAAAGAGAACAGCAAGGACTTGAGTCTCCTCCCTGTCAATAACCCCCTGCTCAGCCAATCAGGGTAGAGACTGAGGATGGGAGGCTGAGGGTTCTCACCAGAGAGCCCAAAGGATGGCCCAGGTCACCGGTGGGGATCACGGCCTGAGCACTATTTCTGCCCCATATTTTTAAGTGGACCTCCCACAGTGGGAGCTGCCGAGCACTCCCCTGCAACACACACACACACACCTCGCTCCTGGTGTTGGGAGGGGAACAGATGAAAGGACAAAAGAAGCAAGAGACAAAGAGAAAGGAGGAAGGGATGGATGGAGGAAAAGATGAAACAAAAAGGACAAAGCCTAATGCTCCAGTGATTCTAAGGGACAAAATCCCAGGTGCAGAATAAAATTCTGCCTCCTGAAGCTCGTGTTTTCCATGCCTAGAATTCAACTGTCACCAGATGGATCAGACTGAACAGGTTTCAAACCTCAAGGAGACTCTTAGCTTCTAAACAGGGACAGTTGTTTTCTAGTAAAATCAGGAAAAGAGAAGGAGAAAACTAGAAAGAGGTTCCTCCTGGCGCTCACGTAAGTGAACCCAAATACTCTCTCAGTCCTCAGAGAGAGACCTCGAGAAGGAGACTTGCTGAAGCAAAGGCACAGGGGTCTCTGAGGTTTCCCTGGCTCCTCGCCCCTGTCGTGCCTGGCTGATGTCAGCATCTCTCTGTGAGGTCACCACCTCCCCACCACCTTTGACCAATAGTCTGAGGTCCTGCAAAAGGTCTTTGTGATGTCACTTCCACACCCCTCCCTTGCTGTGCTAATGTCCTGCCCCTGGCCAGGCACTTTGGAGGTTTGAGCTACTCCCTGTGGATCACCCCATTCAAGGAGGATTCTTTCTAGGCAGCAAGCCGGCTAGACAGGAAAACATCAGATGCTGCTGCCAATGCTACACTCAGTTTTTCAGAAATTAGTCGACTTTATGGCCAGAATAGATCATTAGAGCATCTAATCTGACCCCCTGCATATCACAGGCCTCCTGTAGGACACAATAAGCTACTTTTGGGGCAAACACATTCCAGAAAGGCATCTAGTCTTCATTAAATGACATCAGGAGATGGAGAATCCACCGCTTTCCTTGGTAGCTTGTTCTTGCGGTGAATCATCCTCGCTGTTGAATATTTGTGTCTTAGTTGTAATATGAATTTGTCTCTTTTCACCTTCCAGCCATTGGGTTTTGTTATGCCTTTCTTTGCTTGATTAAAGAGCCCTTTAATACCCAATATTTTCTTTCCATTAAGGCCCTTCAACACTTCAATGAAGTCACCTTTCAATCTTCTTTTGATAAGCTAGACAGGTTGAGCTCTTTCAGTAGCTCACTAGCAGGCATTTTTCTCCAGCCCTCAGAACATTTGGTGGCTCTTTGCTGCCCCACCTCCAATTTCACAACATCTTTTTCAAATGAGGACACCAAAATTGGAGGCAGTATTCCAATATCAGTCTCACTGATACTGTGTCACCTCCTGTGACATTAGTGACATAATATGTAACTGTATAGATCACCATTGTGACCACTGTTCTATATTTGCATCTAATATTGTAGAAAGGTTGTCATGTAAGGGATGTATGGAGAGGTTCTGACTGGCTGATTATAATGATACTATCTCTTAATGTGTAACATTTTTGTAGTTGACGTTATGCATATTGACTCTATGCTGTTCGTATTTCAAACTTGTGCTATGCTTCTGGGGAACACCCCATCCAGACAAGTTGGTGTCAGTTTTGCCTAGCCTGCTTGATGGTCCATTAAGGACCATCAGCTATACAATCGACCCATTGAGAAAAGGCAGATACACCTTGTGACTCAGCAAGGTATGCAAGGACCTGCCTATGGACAGAACTCGAAGGTTTTTCTATGCCATGTGCTTAGGAAGATGTATTTTCCATGCTCTGGTTCCTCGCTGACCCAGAGACAACAAAGGAACACGAGAACAAAAACCTTCCCTGACAGATTTGAAAGTATTTTCTTTCCTTATTAGTCCTTTTGGTCATGTGCCAACCAGGTTATCTGAGCTTTTTAACCCTTTACAGGGTATTTTATGCTACGTGTAGCTATATGTTTATGACACCCCATAAATAGCAATCTGCAGAATCTGATTCTGAGTAAGGGAGGAGTGAAGGGAAGTGGCTTCAGCAGATTTACTGAGTATGCTCAGTTCACATGTCCAACGATCAACTTTCCCAACTCAAACTGATTAGCGACTGATAAAGAAAGCTGACCCCAGGCCCAAAAGCCAGGTCTTAATCAAGCTAATAATTATATCAAGGCCTTAGGCCTCAATTATACTAACACGTAGCAAAGTCAGAAAAGTTGATTTTCCACTAACCCTCCTGAGGCTCACTCTCTGATTTTACTACACACTATTATCATAACGCTATAATGTTATTAAATGCTGCTAACACTACAATCACCACCAAATGCTGCTAAATAAGTAAATGCTGCTATATGGGGTCATACTGACATAAAAGTCCCTGAAATAACCCATCCATCACTGCCAAAAGATTAACAGCTGTCAGGTCATTATAGTTTATCAAGTAGCTCATGCAAGCATAAAAGTTAACCCCTAATAACTTGGCCAAAAGAACAAACATGTATTTTTGGATCCAAGTTCCTCAAAATTTGCTTGAAAAAACAGCTGCTCAAACCGCAAGAGAAGGATAACCGGGGTGCCAAGGTCTTGGCGATAGAAGGAGCTTCCTAAAAGGAAGTACAAAGGAACAGCTTGGCCATTTTTAGCTCTTTTTGCAATAATTGTTTTGAGAACATGTCATGTATCACCCAAATAAGGTAATAATAGATGTACAAGCTCATGTGATAATTTGCGGTTTTAGGCTTTATAAACACAGGTATCTCTGCTGTAAGGTAGAGCGACTTCCCCTTGCTAGGGGACTTTGTCGTCTCTCCCTGCATATATGCTTGTATTCTCTGATTAATCAATAAAGGAGCCTCAGGCTGTCTAATCAACTCAACTCGTTGGTGGTCCTTTCCACGACAGCGACCAGCTGGTAGCAGTCTGGAGTAGGCAGCTTCAACCGTGCAATTGCCACACACTTCTCCAATAACAGGGCAGCTGCAGGGACTGTCCCACACCGAGGCTCTCTATCCTATTAGTGCTCGCAGGGGCCAATCCAGCTACAGGAGAGTGAGCACCCCTGGAAGAAGGGAAGTGACCAAGTCTCCCTGCCAGGAGGATGGGGGGAAGGGGAAGAAAGGGAAACAGGTGAGACTGAAAGAGGATAAAGAGAAATAAGTGGGGAAAGCAGCACCCAGCTCTTTTCTACTGCATCACCCCTGAGTAAATTCCTCATGAGCTCTGGGTAAATAGCCCCCAGTGTCCAGGTTTCCCAGATCCCCCTGCCTCCCTACGGAATGCACGTAGGCATCTCCTTCCTGCCAGGCGTGATTACAAGGAGCTGCCTGTAGGAGTCAGCCTTATGCCATGATTTGAGAAAGACAGCAAACCTTGGGAACATTCATTTGTATTTACAGTCCAGTGTGACAGTCCCTGCTCCAGGAGGGATTTGTTCTCTACTCCTGCTGGATGAGCACAGAATGGGGCAGCAAAAGGCTTCTGTCAGTTTTTGTTGCTGTACATTCCTTAACTTAGAACAGTTATGAAATGAAGAAAATGAAGATCGAATTAAATATACAAATAAAAGTTCCAGCCGCTGTTGCTTATTGAAAGAAATGACTTAATATCCCAGTTACGTTATATTAACACGAACAAATAAATCCAAGAGCACACATCACTAAGGCTAAATGACTATAGACACCACTCAGCTAAGGATTAAATAATACCGTGATAAAGTTCAGGCCAAATCAGGAAATCAATGAGTTAACAAGAATATTGCATTGGAATCAAGTCGTCAATTTAGTCCAACCATCAGATTAATACAGCTGAAAATCAACCCCTATAAATCCTATAAATCCTAAAAGAGCAACCCAAGAAAACAGGTGAAACCCCAGTCAGAGATTTTTACCCAGGCAGTGCAACCCAGATTTAGCCAGCTGAATATTTCAATACCGAAACCAAATTATTGCTTACATTTAGCCCACAACCTCAAAGCCAATTACAATTTCTCCTTAGATTTCACTCTTGTGTAGCTCATATTTCTTCTCACCTCAAAACACGTACAGACCTTATAGAGACATTAGCAAAAGAAGTTCAAACAGCTCTCACTGAACAATATATATCTGACAGCTCAATTCCTTGCAATGCTTGCACAGGTGAGGATCCTGCATTCCGTCATTTCATGGGGCAGAGTTTTAAGACTATTAAGATTTGGGGAACTATTCTTCCTAACATCTTCCCTTTGTAGATTTCAGAGGTGTTCACTCACACCCTCATTGAGCCGCACAGTTACACCGCAATCTAATACAAAGTCTGGGAGGTCTCCAAGTTCATAAAAAGAAACAGACAAAAATTAGAAAAAGGAATAAAATGTTTCTAAGATTATAAGGGGTTGGATCTCTGCACCTATCTGTCTTTGGTTTCATGTGGGGTAGGAACTGTAGCTGCAGTTTAGGAACCAGGTAATGGCATAGATGCTCCAGCACGTTGGGCTAGCAGGCTTTTCAGGTACAGGAAACAAGTGAAGGCTGCACAGCCTGTCGCCGTTGTGCTTCATTCCCCAGAGGGGATCAGGCCAGGGATCCTGGCAGTCTCTCTGAGCTATGTCTACACTGGCAGAGTTACAGTGCCAGGAGTTACAGTGCTGCTCAGAGAGTGCTGAAGGGAAACCGCTATTGTGTTTTCACACTGTCAGCTGCCCGCACAATAGCGTGTTCACATTGCGGCACTTGTAGTAACATTCAGAGCGGTGCGCTCTGGGAAGCTATCCCACTGAGCATCTCTTCCTCTTCTGCTCCTAAGAGTTGTGGGAAGGCAGAGGGGGTCGTGGGACATCCTGGATCCTGTCCCAATTCAGTGTGATGCATTGCTTTGCATTCCAGAAATCCCTGTGCTTCCGTCCGCATTTGGTGCTATCTTTCAATGGTTGGTGTACTGTACATTCTGCCTCTTTGGGCTGCAGGAATGTATCCTGCATTATTGATCAATATGCTGCCCGCTCTTACTAATACATCACAAATGGCAGTGGCGTTATTCCTTAAACTACAAAGGCAAGAGGAGTTCAACATTGATCTCGCCACACATAGTAGCTATGACAGGAGATTGCTTATGGTATTCATGGAGGTTCTGACCACAGTGGAATATTGCTTTTGGGTTCGGGAAACAAGCACTGAGTGGTGGAATCACATCATCATGCACGTCTGGGATGACAAGCAGTGGCTGCAGAACTTCTGGATGAGGAAAGACACATTCATGGGACTCTGTGATGAGCTCACCCGAACCCTGCAATGCAAGGACACGAGAATGAGAATTGTCCTGTTATTGGAGAAGTGCGTGACAATTGCACAGTGGAAGCTGCCTACTCCAGATACCAATTATTGTTACCAATTGGTCGCTAACCAGTTTGAGTTGGGAAAGTCGACCATTGGACATGTGTTGACAAAAGTGTCCAGAGCCATTAATTGCATCCTGCTCCAAAAGACTGTGACTCTGGGCAGTGTGTGTGACATTGTGGATGGCTTTGCACAAATGAGATTCCCTAACTGCGGAGGGGCGATAGATCGCACACATATTACAATTCTGGCACCAGACCACCTAGTCACGGCGTACATTAATCAGAAGAGGTACTTCTCTATGGTTCTCCAGGCACTTGTGGATCACCGTGGGCATTTCACAGACATTAATGCAGGCTGGCCTGGTAAGACACACGCATCTTTCGGAACACTGGCCTGTTCAGGAAACTGAAAGCAGAGACTTTCTTTCCAGACCAGAAGATAACTGTAGGGGAAGTCAAAATGCCCATTGTGATCCTGAGACCCTGCCTACCCATAAGTGCCGTGGCTTATGAAGCCATTCATGGGGCACCTTGACAGCAGCAAGGAGCAGTTCAACAACAGGCCGAGCAAGTGAAGAATGACTCTTGAGTGTGCTTTTGGTCATTTATTTGTGAAGGGAAGAGTAAAAGCTTCACTCAGGGCTGGACCATTGAGGCTCAGCACCTGGAGGCTGAATTTGAACAGACAGAGACCAGGACTATTAGAGGGGTGGAGTGCAGGGCCATAAGGATCAGGGATACCTTGAGGCAGCAATTTGAAGCTGAAAGCCACTAATAGTTGTTGCTATGCACGGGAGTGCAGTGCTTGTAAGGCTAGGAGGTGATTGTTATTGGTCCAGACAAAGTACTATGAAGTCTTAAGAAAATTGCCTGCTGCTTTGAAGGGCTCTGTTTGCTTTCAGGTAATGGAATAAAGATTGCTTTCAAACCAAAATGATTTCTTATTAAAAAGCAACCACCGGAGAAGAGACAGACAAACCAACAAACAAAAACACATCAGCACTGTACAGGATGGGTAAAAGGTTGTGCATCTTGTCTCAAGAAATTTTTCTCTTAACAGAAGATTTATTTTAAAATTTATCAAAATAAATTCCATTTTAAATTGAAATAATTACAGGCCGCACTGGGTCTCTATTCTCGTGCATGCTATTTCTCTCACATATTCCCTCACTCTAATTCCTTTGCAGTGAGGTTTTAATTTCAGGAGTTGTCACCATTTCCAATAGAGTAGGAGGGGGCAGGGAGAGAACTAGAAGAAAACCTGAATCATATTGTAACACTGAAAGTTATCACAGAATCTGCCTCTTATGATACACTAATTAACTTCATGTTTAATTTAATTGTTGCTGATGACTAACAATTGCTTTGAAATGGGGGAACCGTATAACCATGATGCTCAGGGTTTGTTTAGACTAGGAAAAGTGATGGAGTTTAGGTCAGGTCAAGGGGAAAGCTAATGCCAACCACTGCACATGGGCTGCATCTGCTGTACAGCTATAACTGTCTTCTTACTCCAAGATCTCTAACTTGAGCAGCCAAAGACATGTGCAGCCCTAGTGGATGGAAGACACAAGTAGTTTTTGCCTTAGTGTAGGTTGTTGGGATCAAACCTCTCTCTCCCACCTGCAGCTGGTGAACATTTCTGGGTAGAGGGACACACGCTCCTTTGACTCAAAAGGAAAGGAGTTGATAGAAAAGATCACAGGATGGACCCCAAAGAAGGGTGAGCTGCAAAAGGCAGAAGCAGGTAACTCATCTGGGGAAGCTGAGAGACCACGGTGAAGATGGTACAAAGATCACTCTGTAGGAATTAGCAAATGTGATTTTTTTAAAGAAAAATCTTTGGCCAGCCCTAGTCAAGGCATTTATTACAGTTCTCTCTTGTGTGGATTTTCTGATGTCTAGTAAGGATTGAGCTCTCATTGAAACTTTTCCCACACTCTGAGCATGCGTATGGTTTCTTTCCTATGTGGATTCTACGATGTTTGATCAAGTCAGAGTTCTGATAGAAACTGTTCCCACACTCAGAGCATGTGTAAGGTCTCTCTCCTGTGTGGATTTTCTGATATGAGATGAGGGCTGAAGTATGAATGAAGCATTTCCCACACTCAGAGCATCCATAAGGTTTCTCACCTGTGTGGATTCCGCGATGTCTGATAAGGTCTGAGCTCTGATTGAAGCTTTTCCCACATTCAGAGCATGTGTAGGGTTTCTCTCCAGTGTGGGTTCTCCAATGTCTGATAAGGGTATAGTTCTGATTGAAACTTTTCCCGCAGTCAGAGCATGTGTTCGGTTTCTCTCCTCTGTGGATTATTTGATGTGTGAATAGGTTTGAGCTCCCATTGAGCTTTTCCCACACTCATGGCATATGTAGCTTGTCTCTTCCTAGTTGATTCTCTCACTTGTAATAAGGTCTAAGTGGCTCCTCAAGTTTTCCTCTGGCCTTTGCTGAGTCTCACAGGCTTTGCTTTTTCTGGGAGTGCACAACTCCTGGAAACATTCCCTTTGGATCTTCCTGATAACATTCCATGTGGTTCTACTTGCTCAGCATCTTCCTGCTGGGGTTTCTCCTCCTTATTCTCACTCACCATCCGAACACCTGATGGGAGATAGAGAGAATCCAGACATAGGTCATTCTCTGTGCCAGAGAGAAATCTCAGAGAGACAGGAATCAAAAAAGAGATGAACTAACCAAAATACATGCAGGAGACATCAAACCAATGAGGAACTGATTTTCCCCAAACCTTTCCACAGAGGACAGAGGAAAGGATCAGTTTTGGTCTGCATCTCATGAAAACACTCAGGGGAAAGTGAGATCGGGGAGAAACCTGCTGCCATTTGTCAGTCAGAATAGGAGGGAAGCAGGAATGACATCTGCCATAATGATTCCACACCTGCAGGGAACAATCCTGAACTTGGAGAGCTCACAGGGTCTTCGTAGGGCATCACAAATGTTTCCTATATTCACAGACAGTTTTTGAGTTGGTTTAACCAATTCCCTACTTGTGCAAGCAGCTCTTAGGAGCACTTATTTCTCAGAGCCCTGGAGGTCTGGGACGCACGGCTCTTCCCCTCATTCCAACTGTTGTACTTAAAGTATTGCACAGGATCTTTTCAGAGGGGATAAGGAAAAGTGCCACATTTCTTGGTAATACATGTATCAATCAATCAACACTGTATCATATGCATGTGATATATATTACACTCATGTGCTCACACACACCCCCAAGCACAATCCATCTTGTTGTTGTTAACAACTAGTTGCTCCCCTTATCTTCACTGGCCAGGTGAGTTAGATGGAGGAGGGGTGGAGTTGGGCTTCTGTTGATCCAGATCGATGCTCCCATGTTGACAAGACGAGACCTGGGGTCCTCTACAGGACATTTCACATTTATAGCAGCTTCCCTCTTGTGCAAATCGATATCAGATTTAAAGCCTGTGTCACCTGGTCATCTGTGGCACATCCTTCTGGGTGTTATCTTAATGCTGCCACATTTATTTTCAAAGAGGGTGTTTTCAAAAGAAGGTGCTCGCTTCTATCTCCCAAGGCCATCAATATGTCTGATGTTCTTTAATTTGCCCACTTGACAAGTTTTATTGCTCTAGAGTCTGGTTCCCATTCCCTCTCTGACTGTTGCAGCTGTCTGGAGGTGCTGCCTTCCACGGTTTGCTCATTCACACCTCATTCATTCAATAGGGCACTTGATTAAAAGGGAGGGGGAGATCTTATTCTACTCTTAGCAAAAAGATATTTTTCTTCTACCGTAACTATCCTTAGGAGCTATAAGATTATACCAAGGCTCAATACAAACTTGCTATACAAGGATTTGATACAAAGTTCCCATATCAAAGGACTTGACACAAACTTGCATGGAAACAAAGGTCACACATGGATAGACCCAATACAAGGTTATATGAAGAGGCATAATACAAAGTCATATGAAAGTTATGCAAAGATGCTTAATGCAGAGATTTATCTACACAGCTGGAAGATCACATCAGGTTTGGAAACTGGAAACCTTACTCCAGGCGAAGAAAACAAGGGAAGTCACTGGAATTTGTGGGATACTTGTCACAAAAAATATTCCATGATTTTAACCCCAGCTCATTTTTAAGCAGTAACATCCCAAGATCAGCTTCCTTGGCTTAAAGTAGCAGGACAGTTATTATTAATATAAATCACATTCATTACCTTAGTGCCTAAGGACTGACAGTGGGTCCCCATTGTGCTAAGCAAAGTACAAATGAGAACAGTAGATGTCCCATGCCCTGAAGAATTTACAATCTAAATAGACAAGACAGACACAGAATGGGGGAAGGGATAGAACCCACAGTTAGAACATATCAGAGGGGTAGCCGTGTTAGTCAGGATTTGTAAAATCAGCCAAGAGTCCTGTGGCCTCTTATAGACTAACAAACGTATTGGAACATGAGCTTTCATGAGTGAATACTCTCTTCATCAGAAGCATGTAGTGGAAATTTCCAGAGGCAGGTATAAATATGCAAGCACGAGTGAGTCAGGCTAGAGATAACGAGGTTAGTTTAATCAGGGAGGATGGGGCCCTCTTCTAGCAGTTGAGATATGAACAGCAAGGGAGGAGAAACTGGTTTTGTAGTTGGCTAGCCATTCACAGTCTTTGTTTAATCCTGACCTGATGGTGTCAAATTTGCAGATGAACTGAAGCTCAGCAGTTTCTCTTTGAAGTCTGGTCCTGAAGTTTTTTTTGCTGCAGGATGGTTACTTTTAAGTCTGCTACTGTGCGTCCAGGGAGATTGAAGTGTTCTTCTACAGGTTTTTGTATATTGCCATTCCTAATATCTGATTTGTGTCCATTTATCCTTTTCCGTAGGCACTGTCCTGTTTGGCCGATGTACATAGCAGAGGGGCATTGCTGGCATATGATGGCGTATATTACATTGGTGGACGTGCAGGTGAATGAACCGGTGATGGTGTGGCTGATCTGGTTAGGTCCTGTGCTGGTGTCGCTGGTGTAGATATGTGGGCAGTGTTGGCATTGAGGTTTGTTGCCTGGATTGGTTCCTGAGTTAGAGTTACTATGGTGTGGTGTGTGGTTGGTGTTGACAATATGCTTAAGGTTGGTGTGTTGTCTGTGAGCGAGGACTAGCCTGCCACCCAAGGTCTGTGAAAGCGAGGGATCATTGTCCAGGATGGGTTGTAGATCCTTGATGATGCGTTGGAGGGGTTTTAGCTGGGGACTGTATGTGATGGCCAGTGGAGTCCTGCTGGTTTCTTTCTTAGGCTTCTCTTGCAGCAGGAGGCTCCTGGGTACACGTCTGGCCCTGTTGATCTGTTTCCTTATTGCTGTTTCTTAGCGCTAATCCTGCACACATCCTCCCCATGTCCTGGCACCCCAGAATTATCTACCCCCCCTTTTCCTCCTCTCACATGGCTCTGTTCTCCCTTCACCCGTGGGCACCTGACTGACAACATTATACACTCTCCTATTAAAAGAGGAGCTCATCTGACTGTCACACAAGCCAGGTGTGAGTCATACACCTATTAACTCAATTTAGAATTCTACAGGGGGCATATTTTCCTCTTAAAATGAGAACAAGGCATGAAAGCTGAAGTTATTAATGTAGTTATGAATGTATCCTATAAGGATACATTAAATGCAATTTTAAAATGACTGACAGCACCAAAAAGGCACATGTCCGAAAATTATTCTAGTGGGTGGGAGATAAGGCAAAAAAAGAGGGCAAGAAACTTGTCAACACTTGTGTGACAAATAAAGTTATTACTGCTCAGGTTCTTCAGAAACCCTACAGCTTCTAATAACCGAGGGGACAGGACTTCTTATCCAGAAAGATCACCATCTCATAGTTCTCCTGCATGACATCCATGTAGAGGGCTCTCTGAGTGGGGTCCAGCAGAGCTCCCTCTTCCCTGGTGAAATATACAGCCACCTCCTCGAAGGTCACTGGCCTCTGAAAGAACAAGAGTCCAACACTCAGTACCTGCTTCCCTACTCACAGCCCCACTATTCATGGGGAAGAGGAACCAATCAAATGGAAGCTCTGAGAGAGAAACAGTCAGCAGAGTCCTATCCCCACACTGCTGAGAGCATCAGGCGGCATCATGATGAGAGAACAAAGAGAGAGCCCCTTGTCTCTGCCAGCAGATCCATCACACACCTACTAGCCAGAGGCTGATACAACCCCATGTAGGGAACCCAACACCCTCTCCACTGCCAGCATCTGGATGTGAGGGGCTGGGACATCTTCCCTTCACCTTCCTACATCTTTCCATGTCACACTAGCCTCTGGCTAGCAGGCTGAGGGTTCAGCACCGGAAGTCTGGTCAGTTTTCCCCGTCCTGCCCAGGAGGTTGGTTTCTCTATTTCCTGTTTCAAAATTAGGGAATTTTCTCCCCCAACATGCACACATTTGTTCTGAGGATCTAGGCCTAAGTTAAACAAGTCCCAGCAGGTTTGTCACACTCTGTCTCCCTCCCTTTCTTCACCCACGGCATTCTCTGCCCCCTCCAAACCTAAGTCTCCAGAAGTTGCCACCTCTTCAGTATTTACAGCCCCTCTCCCTCCAGTAGGAACCCACCAGCAGCCCCTTAATAACTCCTACCTGAGCTGGTTCCACAGCAGCCATTTCCCTTCTCTGTCCCATGGAAGGATGGGATGAACTGGCGCGAGATGTGGGCGTCATTCTGCAACCTGGCAGGATGAGAAGGGCAGTTGTGGAGATTTCAGAACTGGCTTTAGTTCATCTCACATCACAATTCCTCCAGGCCCTTTCCCTGCAGACAGACATCCAAGAGTCTACCTTGCTGGGAAAATGCTTGATCTCTTTATTACAGTGTAGACATGACCCCTCCTGCCAGGGCTAAATCCACAGACATTTTTCAGCCTCTGCAGTAATAAAGTCTCTGAACAAAATGCTAGAAAGGAGAAGAACCAAAGGGGCTGGGTAGGGTCCATAGGGGACACTGGTTCATCCTTCCCCCCCAGTGTCCCAGCCATGCCCTGTAGCTGGCAGAAAACAGCCACTCCATTTCTGCCCCAGAGGGAGCTGTGTCTCAGGGCTCCCCCAAACAGCACCCAGTAACCCCAGTCCCTTTTGGGGAATGACTCAGGACAACAATTTCCCACCCCAACAAGGAAGAATTGCTGCAGGTGAAATTGGGGGTAGTGGGAAGCCCCCTGCCAAATATGAGGAGAATTTAAACTGACATTTGAGAATTATGGAGAAAATCGGGAAAAATAAGAGAGTAGAGAGTCAATAATTTTAGGAAAAATGAGGGCATCTCCTTGAGTTTGATAGTCCTGTGTGGTGAGGGGAGAGAAAAGGGGGAGAATTAGAGAGACTTGTTACCAGTACTTGGGAGGGAATTGGCACAAACAGGAAAAGGACGCAGGTATCTCACCCCCTGATTCACACACACTCTCCCCCTGGACTTTCCTGGCTGCACAGAGACCATTTAACCCCCCACTTGTCCCACTGCCCTTCCCCTGCCTGCAGCTCCGGCTTCTCCCCTCCCCTCCCACCCCCACCAGCCACACCAAGGGGAACCCCCGGGCCCCAGTCTCTGTCCCCACTTTGATCTCAGCGGAGCTGGGAGCAGATCCTGGCTGCAGCTGAGAACAGCGGCTCCGCTCTGGCTCTGGCGGCTCCAGCGCTGCTGGCAGCACATGGACAACCAGGAAGCAGGTTCCCGGGGGCTGCAACAGCTGCGGATCTGGAGACAGAGAGTCACTTTCCTGCCCCTCCCTCGCACTCCCCCCCGGCGGCTTCACTCACCTGGAGGCTCTGGCCCTGGAGCTGGTGGTGACAGAGTCCGGGGCTCTCGGAGGCTGGTTCCCCTGGAGAACGGCCCAGCCCACCCGGCCTGGCGTGGAAGGAGCTTTAATGCCGGGATCTCCCCGCACAGACCCTGGGGAGCAGCAGCTGCTCAGCCTGGGCTCCCGGGTCACATGGAGGCAGCAGCAGCATCCGGTCTGTGCCAGAGCCCCGCCCCCAGGAACTGCCCCACCCCTGTCTGTACCAGAGCCCCGCCCTCAGAAACTGCCCCGTCCCTGGGCTGTGCCAGAGCCCCGACCCCAGGATCTGCCTCGACCCCAGGCTGTGCCACAGCCCCTCCCCCAGGAGCTGCCCCACCCCCTGTCTGTGCCAGAAGCCCTCCCCCAGGAGCTGCCCCACCCCGTCTGTGCCAGAACCCCTCCCTCAAGAGCTGCCCCACCCCCTGTCTGTGCCAGAGCCCCACCCCAGGAGCTGTCCCGCCCCCTGTCTGTGCCAGAGCCCCGCCCCAGGAGCTGCCTCGACCCCAGGCTGTGCCAGAGCCCCTCCCCCAGGAGCTTCCCCACCCCCTGTCTGTGCCATAAGCCCTCCCCCAGGAGCTGCCCCACCCCGTCTGTGCCAGAACCCCTCCCTCAAGAGCTGCCCCACCCCCTGTCTGTGCCAGAGCCCCACCCCAGGAGCTGCCTCGACCCCAGGCTGTGCCAGAGCCCCTCCCCCAGGAGCTTCCCCACCCCGTCTGTGCCAGAAGCCCTCCCCCAGGAGCTGCCCCACCCCGTCTGTGCCAGAGCCCCTCCCCCAGGAGCTGCCCCACCCCCTGTCTGTGCCAGAGCCCCACCCCAGGAGCTGCCCCACACCCTATGTGTGCCAGAGCCCCGTCCCAGGAGCTGCCCTGCCCCAAGCAGCTGAGTTGTCTTCTCCTGCCTCCTGCCTCCTTCTTCCCAGCACCCACCGCTCCCAGCTGCTCCCTTCGTGCATCTGCAAATACCAGCCCTGGGCGGGCTGCAGTGCTAGCTGGGGCTGTCTCCAGTGGCTGAAATTGCCTCCATCTCTGCTTCACCTGGGGAAGAGAGGAGATGGTCCCAGTATGTGAAAGCAGAATTAGGGGGCTGGGAAAGAAGAACTATTTGGAAAGGTGGGTTTTTGCGAGGGGGGAGTGTGATCCAGATGGAGTCAGAAGAAGTTGGGCAGCAGAGGCTCAGAGAAATTGAGGGGAATCCCCTGGGTGTCCCAGTGTTGGCCAGGGTTTGTACAGCACCTTGCACAATATGGGGCCCCGATCTCAGTCATGGTCTGTGCAGCACCTGGGAGCTTCAGTCATGGTCTGTGCAGCACCTGCGAGCCCTGATGTCTGTTTCCTGATCACAGACACTGGGAATGGAGAGAGGGAAACCTCAGCACCTGAAGGGTTAATGCAGCCCTATGTGCAACCCCCACTGGGTGGCACTGCTGCTCTCCTTAGGGGTTGTTTTAGTAGACAAACATGCCAATCCTATATGGTCTAATGGTCAGGATTCCGGGTTTTGACCCCGGTTCAATTCCCAGTATGGGAATAATGCAGAGCTTTTGCTCACAGAGGAGGAAGGGAATGGGGAGGGATCCTGGAAGCAGGGCATTTGGACAGTGTTGGGAGGGGATCCCAGAAGCGGGAGCGGGGGGCAGAGCTCTGAGGGGAGGTCAGGGAAGGATCTCAGCAGTGTGGGAAGTGAGCAGCATGAAGAGCCCAGGCCTGGCGTGGGGACTGAGGAGAGCGACTCTGTTCTTCTAAACTCACCACTGGCAGACTAGGCAGGCTTGGAGGAATTACCTGCTTGTTGGTAGTTATCAATTCCAGTGTAAACACACAGCCCAATGGCAAAATATTTCCATAGATAATAATCAAATTTGACAGATGAGCAAAGATAGAAGCATGCTGCTTGAATAGAACTTATCCTATTCTAATCCTAAAGGGGTCCCTTCTGCCTTAGGCACCACCATGTGGGTATTTCATTTCCCTCCCCATTTTCACACAGAGACACAATTTCCTTTGCACAGATCCATGAACAGCAAAACCTCCCTGTGTCGCTTGTCTGAGCCAGGGCATTCAATCCCACTGAAACCTTCTCTCCTGCAATGGCAATGGTCAGACAGAGGGGACATGGCCACTTTTCCCTGGCAGTGAGATATTCACTCTCCTCTTTCTTCATATTACTGTTGTTATTCCATGAATCATCAAGGATGGAATAAAAAGCTGAGTTTACTCCAAGGTGAGGAAAGAAAGGAGTCATCAACTCCCTGAAAACTCTCAGTGCCCCAGAGAAAACCTGCTCCCTGCTATTGGAATCACTGATGTGTCGGTGGCTTGTTTATTTACACTGAGGGTTGAGTCCTGCTTAGTGCACCGTGTCTGAGAATGAAAATCCTAAACCACCCTTGGAAATAACGAATGCGGCAGCACATGTTATTGTCCCTGCTCCAAAGCAGACAGACCAATGGAGAAATGCCATGAGTCCAGGGTAATACTTCACTGCGGTTTTACCATTTCCACTTGCTAAACTCCCTCTCAACCTTCTGGGCTCTTAAAACAGGGTACTGAGCCTGAGCCAGACACGTACTGTCATAAACAGATGGTTAAGGGTTAATGTCTCTTTTACCTGTAAAGGGTTAACAAGCTCAGTAAACCTGGCTGACACCTGACCAGAGGACCAATAGGGGGACAAGATACTTTCAAATCTTGGTGGAGGGAAGTCTTTGTTTGTGCTTTTTGTTTTGTTCGTTGTTCGCTCTTGGGACTAAGAGGGACCAGACGTACATCCAGGCTCTCCAAATCTTTCTGAATCAGTCTTTCATGTGTCAAAATTGTAAGTAATAGCCAGGCAAGGCAGATGAGTCTTATGTTTGTTTTCTCAACTTGTGAATGTTTCTTTTTGCTGGAAGGATTTTCACCTCTGTTTGCTGTAACTTTGAATCTAAGGCTGAGGGGGGTGGTTTCTCTGGTCTATATGAATCTGAGTACCCTGTAAAGCATTTTCCATCCTGATTTTACAGAGATAATTTTTACTTTTTTCTTTCTTTAATTAAAAGCTTTCTTTTTAAGAATCTGATTGATTTTCCTTGTTTTAAGATCCAAGGGGACTGGTCTGAACTCACCAGGGATTGGTGGGGGGAAAGGAGGGGGGATGGTTAATTCCTCCTTGTTTTAAGATCCAAGGAGTTTGGATCTGTGTGAAGCCTCTCAAGGCAACCCAGGGAGGGGAAAGTCTGAGGGGAAAGGACGGGGTATGGTTAATTTCTCCTTGTTTTAAGATCCAAGGGGTTTGGATCCGTGTTCCCAGGGAAGGTTTTGGGGGAACAGAAAGTGTGCCAGACACTAAATTCTGGCTGGTGGCAGCGTTACCAGATCTAAGCTAGTAATTAAGCTTAGAAGTGTTCACGCAGGTTCCCACTTTTATACTCTAAAGTTCAAAGTAGGGAAAGAAACTGTTAGGGGGGGAGAAAGTACCAAGTAATTGGCAATATGGCGCAGGGTCAAAAGTTTACATTCTCAGGCCTACAATTGCCCTCACTGGGCTGAACTATATGTTCCTTTAAAGCTAGCATGAGTACATATGATCATTTATTATTTTTCTTTTGTTCCTTTGTTTATGGTATAAGATATAATCGATCAAAAGGGGGGTTCGGTAGTTTGGGTACAGGATATAGTTAATTAAAGGATCCGGTAGTTAATGAATTGTAAATGATGAATTATAGCACCTGTGGAAATCTTTGTAAACAAGTAAGGTATATAAGACATGGCAACGGATAGTGATTCGTGCATGATCTGAGATTTGAATCTCCTGCACCTTATTTGATGTCAAATAAAAGAGACTTGCTTCTCCACTCCGATGTAGTCATTGGGGATACGCACACCGGGCAAACGAACCCCAACTGTTGCCCCCTGCAACAAAACCTTGACACGTACGCTGTAGCTTTACAGCCCAAGCTGCATGACCCTGATTAATATGACACGGACCAGCCACAGGTGTTTCATTGCACTGCAGACGTATCCTAAAATTATGGCTACACTGTGATGAACACACCCAGGGCTCCTGTCCCAAAGCCCGGGTCAGCTGACTTAGGCTTATAGGGCTTGGGCTGCAAGACTATAAAATTACAGTGCAGACATATGGGCTTGAGCCCAACTGCTGAGACCCCAGCAGGGGTGAGGGTTTCTGAACCCAGGCTTCAGTGTGAACAAAAATATCTGCACCAGTTTTTAGCATCTCAGCTTTAGCTCAATGAGCCCAAGTCAGATGGTCCAGGCCAACCCTTCTGCCATCTTTATCCCAGGAGAGATGGACTCTAAGGGTACGTCTCTATTGCAATGGAAGCCCAGGTGCAACACTCTGTGCTCAAAGTAGCACCCTGGAAGCCCCATATTCACCACTCTCCTATAATGATGACATGGTTTGTACAAAGTCTGCCTTGGGAGGATGGACACTGCTTGATTCACATCCTAGCAAAGGAGCTTCCTAACAAGCTGGAAGAAACTATGAAAGAAGGGTAGAGACATCATGACTTGGCCTCTCTCCCCCATAACTCAACAGCTGGAAACACATCTGGAGGACAAAGACTGAACTGAACTGATTCAGAAATCAGAAGAGAATACTAATAATACATTCAAACCAAATTCCCCAACCAGACTAGTAATGGTTTTTCAGCATCAGAGGGATAGCCGTGTTAGTCTGGATCTGTAAAAGCAGCAAAGAATTAAGGTGCCACAGGATTCTTTGCTGGTTTTTCAGCAGAAAATTTTCAATTTCATAGATTTTGTTTTCCCAGTCAGACCTTTCCAAGAGAAACAGAAAGAAAATGTTTGAGTTGCGTCCTTCAGAACAACTTGGCCCTAGACACTCTAACTGTTGGTCACTGTCATGGCCTTTGTGAATTGGGGGCATTTTAATAATTTGGGCAAGTCCCAGGGTGTTTGGGGGAGATTATGAGGATGCCACCTTTTGAGATAAAAGCTAAGAAATACAGAACTAGACAATTCTTTCAGAAAACTGGAGTTGAGACATATTTCATTTAAAGGAGAGGGAGGTCTGAGTTCCTGAGAAGGTTTCTGTTTGCTGGAAGCAACATGGTTTGGTCTGTCATTGTACCAAAGGGGGAGTGGGTTGTTTGTCAAGTAAGGGGAAAGGTTAAATGCAGCCGATGAGAAATGGATTTGAACCCCTGTGTGCAGAGCACAGTGGATTAGCAGCCCATCATCTTAACCACTCAGCCACCACATCTGAGCTATCAAGAAAGGGACAGGAGGAGAAATCTAAGGCCAGCAGAGATAGGGACAATATGAAGTTTTTAAATACTAAGTATAAGCAGGGGCTGAATGAGCTCCCCCCTCACATCTAGCGAGGAGCTGGGGGAAAGATGTCAGGAACAGACCGTGTTTGGATAGACACCACTGCTCTGCCTAGCTACGCAGCATGAGGGGGCCGCTTCTCCCATTTTTGGTGGCGGTGGGTTACAAATCACTTTAGGATTGAGTGGTATGAAATGTTATTATCCTTCCTGTATTAGTGAAGGGCAGCAGAACATACCCAGTCTGTCCTGATGGAGGGGTAGGTGGGTGAGGAATAGCTTTTACTGGACTGCATAGAAGTGATTGAGGACATCTCCCTAAACCAGTGGTCCCCAAACATTTCACTCTGTGCCCTCTTATCCATGGCTGTGACTCCTTGGAAGCCACAGTTGAGAACATGGGCTGGGAGTGGGGCTGTTGCTTACTGAGGAGAGGGGTGCAGACAGAGGTAAGGGGATCGAGGCTGGGCCAGGAGCCAGGGCCCAGGCTGAGGGTGGGGTTAGGGAAGAGCTGGGGTAGAGTGGGGCTGAGTGGTGCTCCCCCCTGCCCTCCTTGGAGGCTGGCTCAGGTCCTGAGGTGCCCCCAGTAATGTTCCTCTGTGTCTCCCTAGGATTTATGCCCCACATTTTGGGGACCACTGAACCCTACTCGCTAATCAGGGGCTAGTGATGCCAAAGCCCAGGGAAAGGGAGAACAAGGGTAGCGGCCCTGGCACCAGAACCTTGGCCTCAAACACTCTTCTGCCTGTCCTCTTTCAAGTAGGGATAATAATGATCTCTTTCAACTCTCCCACACCTTCCACCCATGGCCCCATCCATTGGTAACCTCTGTTTCACCCCTTCCCCACTGGCCCCACCCTGCTCACTCATTTACTCCTCCACTCACCCACTGCAGCCCTGAGACCAGAGAAGCTCTGTGTCCCTGCTGCAGCCCCTGGGCCAAAGCCGGGGGTGGGAGATCCTCTAGCCCTCAGGCCGACATAGGGGAGACTTTTCCAGGGGCCGCAAATCAGCCGGGGCACTCGGTGATCAAAGGGGCACCATGCGGCAGTGCAAAGGTGCACACTGCCAGTGTAGTGTCAGACACTGCTTCCTGGGGAGGTTCCCACATTTTGCCCTGTTTGTACCAGTGGAGGAACGTTGTGGGGGGAGGGGCAAGTGTTGTAACAAAGATACAGCTCACCCCCCCGCAGCAGTCCTCCATGGGCCCATAGAGGGGTGGGGGGAGCGAGGAGCAACACTAAGTGCCCCACCTATCCTGGTCACCTTCCCCACCTGGGCTGTGCTGTGAGGGGAGCATCAGAAGCTGCTTCTCTCTGCCCTCCCCTTATGCAGCCTGGTTGAGGAAAGTGACCTGGGTGCAGGGAGTTTGGATGTGCTGGAGATACGTTGGGAAAAGGGACTGTCTGAATTCCCAGGGCAGGAAACGAACAATCTACAGTGATGTCATTAACCACAAACACACTCTCATCATGCCCCAGCCAGTAGGGAAATGGGCAGGAATTCTTGCTGTTCAACCAGGGCCACATGTAGAGAGCTGCACAGCAGTGAGTGTGCTGGGGAAGCTGGTCTGAGCAAACAATAGGAAATGACCCTTCAGTGAGAACAGAACCAGAGTGTAGAAAGGCCCCTGTGTTAAGTAGTTGCGACTGAGGCCTTAGGGAGCTGGGCTATGCCACCACAGGGGTCTTTCTGCGGAGGTTTGAGTCTTGCCAGCTAGGTAAGGCAGGTGTGTGGTGTCTTCACAGCTGTACTTTCAGTGATGCACGTTTCTCTATTCCTTTGTTCCATGGGCATCCTACTAGATTGCCAGCTGCCTTTCAACCGTAGTGTGGAGACTGTTTGTGTGAGGGGAGAGACAGTGTGTGTGTTTAGGTAGGTAGGAGCGGATCATTATTATCCCTACTTGAAAGAGGGAGAAGCTAAGGCTGAGAAAGGAGAATAGACTTGTCTTAGGTCACACAGCCAGTCACTGGCAGAGCTGGGAATAGAACCCAAGAGCCCTGATTTTCAAACTAACCATCGGATCTTGAATTTCATATACTGAATGACCTGAATAAAGTGCTCTCAGATGAGCTCCAGACCAACAACAGTGCACAGTAATTATTCAGCAAGATTTGAGGAGAATTGCAATGTTAGAGAGAATCATGAACTGCTCAGAGACAATAAATGCAGAGAAGCAGCAAAATCCATCAAACATATGACTGGTTATGTCTTATTTATTTGGTCTTAAAAGAGAACAACGATGACCTGGGTCTCCTCCCTGTAAATAACCCCCTGCTCAGCCAATCAGGGTAGAGACTGAGGACGAGAGGCTGAGGTTTCTAACCAGAAAGCCCAAAGGATGGCCCAGGTCATGGGTGGGGATCACGGCCTGAGCACTATTTCAGCCCCACATTTTTCGGTGGACCTCCCACAGTGGGAGCTGCAGAGCACTCCCCCACAACACACACACACACACACACACACACACCCCTACCTCCTAGTGTTGGGAGGGGAACAGGAGAAAGGAGAAAAGACGCAAGACGGAAAGAGAAAGGATGGAGGAAAAGGTGAAACCAAAAGGACAAACCATAATGTTCCCAGTGATTATAAGGGATAAAATCCCAGGTGCAGAATAAAATTCTGCCTCCTTAAGCTCATGCTTTCCATGCCTAGAACTCAACTGTCAGCAGATGGATCAGACTGAACAGGTTTCAAATCTCGAGGAGGCTCTTACTTTCTCAACAGAGACATCTGTTTTCTAGTAAAATCACGAAAAGGGAAGGAGAAAACTCGAAAGAAGTTCCTCCTGGCGCTCACGTCCGTGAACCCGAATACTCTTTCAGTCCTCAAAGAGAGACCTGGAGAAGGAGACTTGCTGAAGCAAAGCCACAGGGGTCTCAGAGGTTTCCCAGGCCCCTCGCCCCTCTCCTGCCTGCCTGATGTCAACATCTCTGTGTGAGGTCACCACCTCCCCACCACTTTTGACCAATAGTCTGAGGTCCTGCAAAAGGTCTTTGTGATGTCACTGCCACACCCCTCCCTTGCTATGCTAATATCCTGTTCCTGGCCAGGCACTTTGGAGGTTTGAGCTACTCCCTGTGGTCACCCCACTCAAGGTGCGTTCCTTCTAGGCAACAAGCCGCCTAGACAGGAAAACATCAGATGCTGCTCCCAAAGCTACACTCAGTTTTTCAGAAATTAGTCGACTTTATGGCCAGAATAGAACATTAGAGCATCTAATCTGACCCCCTGCATATCACAGGCCTCCTGTAGGACACAATAGCTACTTTTGGGGCAAACACATTCCAGAAAGGCATCTAGTCTTCATTAAATGACATCAGGAGATGGTGAATCCACCACTTTCCTTGGTAGTTTGTTCTTGCGGTGAATCATCCTCGCTGTTGAATATTTGTGTCTTAGTTGTAATATGAATTTGTCTCTTTTCACCTTCCAGCCATTGGGTCTTATTATGCCTTTCTCTGTTCGATTAAAAAGCCCTTTAATATCCAATATTTTCTCTCCATTAAGGCCCTTCAACACTTCAATGAAGTCCCCTTTCAATCTTCTTTTGATAAGCTAAACAGGTTGAGCTCTTTCAATAGCTCACTAGAAGGCATTTTTCTCCAGCCCTCAAAACATTTGGTGGCTCTTTGCTTCCTCAGCTCCAATTTCACAACATCTTTTTCAAATGAGGACACCAAAACTGGAGGCAGTATTCCAGTATCAGTCTCACTGATGCTGTGCCACTTCCTGTGATGTTATTGACATAATCTGTAACTGTATAGATCACCATTGCAACCACTCTTCTATATTTGCAGCCAATATTGTAGAAAGGTTGTCGTGTAGAGGGTCTAAGGAGAAGTTATGATTGGCTGATTATAATGATGCTATCTCTAGGTGTGTATCGTTTTTGTAGTTGACATTATGAATATTGTCTCTATGCTGTCCATATTTCAAAGTTGTGCTCTGCTTCCAGGGAACACCCCAGACAAGTTGGTGTCAGTTCTGCCTAGCCTGTTTGATGGCCCATTAAGGACCATCAGTTATACAATCGATCCATTGAGAGAAGGCAGATATGCCTTGTGACTCAGCAAGGTATGCAGGGACCTGCCTGTGGACAGAACTCTAAGGTTTTTCTATGCTACATGCTGGATAGAGTGTCCTTGGGACAAAGAAAGCAAAGATCACATGGCAAGAGACTATAAAAGTCTGATGTCTCGTCTTCAGTCCTGCTTCAGACCTCTGGAGGGACTTTGCTACAAACTGAAGCTCTCTACAAAGGACTGTAGTTTATTCCATCACTGCTGCAAGCCTGAACTAAGAACTTTGCCATTACTGGATGTGAAGGGTTCAAATCCATGTGCATTTTATATAACAACCTGGTCTATGGATTGTGCCAGCTCTTTTCTACACCCAAAGTCCAGAGTATGGTCAAGAGACCAGAGGCCTAGGAAATAATGATCAGCTAAGAGAAAGCTGGGGTAAACAGAAAGCCTTGCTTGCTAAGATAGGCCTGGTCAGCAAATTGCCAGGTGTTGGAGCTAAGAACTAAAGAATTGTATCTTATTCAGAGTTGCAGATTGAACAAAGGATCCCTGTTCCTATTGTGTTAGTCTCGTCTGTAGGGAGACATTCTTCCAACAGATACAGCCTTAAGTTTATGAGAAGTTGGCACATGATGTCTCAGACAATGTGTCTCTCTCAAAGCCTCAGCTCTGCATCCCCAGAGGGCTCCTGCGCTGCCTCTGCTCCTTTCACAGTCTGTAGCAAGGAGCAGCAGCAAGGGTCAGGGATGAGCTATAGGGCACTAGGTGGGGGGCAGAGGCTTCAGGAGCCCAGAGTGTTTGCCTGTCTGGGGCATTTTGGCTGAGACTTCAGGGACACATTGTGAGGCAGAATCCCAGGCATCTGTATGAAAGGAGCATAAGGACGTAAGAACGGCCGCACTGGGTCAGATTGGATCCATCTAGTCCAGTTTCCTGTCTTCCTCTAGTGGCTAAAGCCAGGTGCTTCAGAGGAAAGGAACAGAACAAGTGATCATCAAGTGATCTCTCCCCTGTCACCTATTCCCAGCTCCTGGCTCAGAGCATATCCTCCATGAATTGATTTAGCTCTTTTTTTGAATCCTGTTATAGTCTTGGCTTTTACATCTGCCATGATGTTGTCCAGTAGCATGCACACATTCCTCTCCTCAGCACAAATACAAGTTGCAGCAAACAGAGATACAATCCTTCCAGCAAAATACACATTTGCAAATAAAGAAAACAATCAAAAGACTAAACCACCTTCCTAACTGGTACTTACTAAATTCAATAGAAGAGGCTGTTTCAGAGATTGGAGAGCCTGAATGTACGTCTGTTCCCTCTTAGATCCAAGAGAGAACAGAGAACAAAAGAAAGCAGCACAAACAAAGACTTCCCTCCACCAAGATTTGAAAGTATCTTGTCTCCTGATTGGTCCTCTGGTCAGGCGTTAGCCAGGTTCACTGAGCTTTTTAACCCTTTACAGGTAAAAGAGACATTAACACTTAACTAGCTGTTTATGACACACCCCTCAAATCGCAGACAGTGGGGAACCCACACAGGCGGTGATTTCTTCCTAGAACTGCAGAATAAACAGATTAATAACACACATGCACCTTTGCATACACTACTAATTATGTAAAATTACAAGATTTTTCACATCTTAAGAACAATTTTTAACCAGTTGATACTGGGAAACTTTTATGGGAGAGTGCATCAGCTACTTTATTAGAAGCTCCTGAATTTCAAAATCAAATTGTGTTGAATTTCAAAATCAAAATCTTGGAGAGCTAAACTCCATCGAAGCAGTTTTTTGTTGTTTCCCTTGGCAGTATGAAGCCATTTTAGTGCAGCATGGTTGGTTTGCAGCTGGAATTGCCATCCCCAAACGTATGGGTGTAGCTTTTCCAGGGTGTACACAATGGCGTAGCATTCCTTTTCACTGACTGACCAGAGGCTTTTCCTCTCAGACAGTTCCTTGCTGAGAAACACGGCAGGGTGGAAGTTGTGATCCGGTCCTTTCTGCATCAGAACTGCTCCTACACCAAACTCAGATGCATCTGTGGTTACTAGGAATGGTTTGTCAAAGTCCGGGGCCCTTAGCACAGGGTCAGACATGAGGGTCGCCTTAAGCTGGGTAAAGACCATCTGACACTCATCAGTTCACTTAACTGCATTCAGCTGGGTCTTTTTGGTCAGGTCCGTTAGTGGGGCAGTGATTTGGCTGTAGTGTAGTACAAATCGCCTGTTATACCCGGCCAAACCTAAGAAGTATTGGACCTGTTTCTTTGACTTTGGGACAGGCCACTTTTGGATAGCATCCACCATGGCCTGTAGGGGGTTTATGTTTCCTCGACCTACCTGGTGTCCCAGGCAAGTCACTCTGTTTTGGCCTATTTGACTCTTTTTGGCCTTAACAGGTAGTCCTGCCTGCCTGATGCGCTCGAAGACTTTTTCCAGGAGTTCGGCCCATGAATCAGAAAAAATGGCCACATCATCGAGGTAGGCAACTGCATATTCTCCCAATCCTGCTAGGAGCCCATCTACAAGTCTTTGGAAGGTGGCGGGTGCATTTTGCAGCCCGAAAGGAAGCACGTTAAATTCATACACCCCTGCATGGGTGATGAAGGCTGACCTTTCCTTGGCAGGTTCATCTAGTGGTACTTGCCAGTACCCCTTGGTTAAGTCAATTGTAGATATGAACTGGGCACATCCCAACTTCTCCAGTAGCTCATCGGTGTGTGGCATTAGATAGTTGTCTGGACGAGTTACTGCATTTAGCTTACAGTAGTCCACACAAAAGTGTATTTCCCCATCTGGTTTGGGTACCAGAACCACTGGAGATGCACATGCACTGGTAGATGAGCGGATTATACCCATCTGTAGCATGTTTTGGATCTCCCATTCTATAGCAGCTTGGGCATAAGGAGACACCCGGTAGGGTAGGGTTCTAATTGGGTGAGCATTACCTGTGTCAATGGAGTGGTATGCCCGTCCAGTCCATCCTGGGGTGGCTGAGAACAATGGGGCAAAGCTAGTGCACAGCTCCTTGATCTGTTGCCACTGCAGACGTTCCAAGGTGATGGAGAGGGTCACCTCTTCCACGCCACCGTCACTTTTTCCTTCATAGTAGACACCTTCAGGTCACTCAGCATCATCTCCTCCCTAGGCTGTAAACTGACAAACCTGTAAGTCTCTGGAATAAAAGGGATTGAGAGAATTAACATGGTACACTTTAGGCTTTATGGAGGAATTGGGAAATGCTATGAGGTAATTAACATCTCCCAGGCGCTCTTGGACTGTGAATGGCCTTTCCCATGAGGCTTCCATCTTATGGGCCTGTTGTGCCTTCAAGACCATAACCTGGTCTCCTACCTTGAAGGAACGCTCTCTGGTATGTCTTTTTCTGAGCATCCTTTAGGTTTTCTTTAGCAAGGGCTAACGAGTGTCGGAAGGTGCTTTGTAGGTTGCCTATAAAGTCTAGAATGTTTGTTCCTGGAGAAGGCGTAAACCCCTCCCATTGCTGCTTCACCAACTGTAATGGCCCCTTAACCTCGTGGCCATACACAAGTTCAAATCCTAAACTGGGATGTGGTACAGCCCTGTAGGCAAAAAGCAACTGCTGTAACACTAGGTCCCAATCATTGGAGTGTTCACTGACAAATTTACGTATCATGGCCCCCAAAGTTCCATTAAACCTTTCCACCAGGCCATTGGTTTGATGGTGGTAAGGGGTAGCAACCAAGTGATTCACCCCATGAGCTTCCCACAGTTCTTTCATGGTTCCTGCCAGGAAATTAGTCCCTGAATCTGTAAGGATGTCGGAGGGCCAACTTACCCTGGCAAAAATGTCTGTTAGGGCCTGGCACACCGTTTTAGCCCTAGTGTTACTTAGAGCTACTGCTTCCGGCTACCAGGTAGCAAAGTCCACGAAAGTCAGTATGTACTACTTTCCTCAGGGGGTCTTTTTTGGGGAAAGGACCACAGCTACTCGCTGAAATGGGACCTCAATTATGGGGAGTGGCTGGAGAGGGGCCTTGATCTGGTCTTGGGGCTTTCCCACTCTTTGGCACACCTCACAAGACCGGACATACTTGGCTACATCTTTGCCCATCCCCTCCCAGTGGAAGGAGTTCCCCAACCTGTCTTTGGTTCTGTTCACCCCAGCATGGTCACTGGGATGGTCATGGGCTAAGCTTAAGAGCTTCCCCCGGTACTTAGTTGGAACCACCAACTGTTTTTTGCGGATGCCAGTCTTTCTGGTGTCCAACAGAAAGAGTCTCTTTTATAAAAGTCCTTGTTCTACAACAAACCGGGATCGGTTGGAAGAGCTGAGAGGTTGAGGGGTGCTCTGTGATGCCGCCCAAGCTTTCTGAAGGCTGTCATCTGCTTCCTGCTCAGTCTGGAACTGTTCCCTTGAGGCTGGAGACACCAGCTCTTCCTTAGACTATGGACTTGGGCTTGTTCCCTCTGGAGGCGATGTAGGTGATGGGATTGTTTTCGTTGCTGGTGAACCGCTCTCCGCTGGTGCACCAGGTGGTGTTTCAGGCTCTGGCTGAGCCTCTTGGGTATGGTTGTCTGCTGCTTCTGCCAGTTCAGGCTCGCTGGTGCCCTCTGGCATTGGGGTTGAAGATGGGTTTGCAAGCGCTGGCATCAGTGCTGGCAACAGTTCTGGTGCTGGTTGTTTTTCCAGTTCCGGGTCTGGGACTGGAGGCACTGTGGCTGTTGCAGTCGTTGGCAGCGGATCTGGGTCCACTACCTCTGTCTGGGTCTCTGCTAACACAGACAGGGCCTTTGTGGACGGTCCAGGAACAGAGCTGGGTCTGGAAGCTTGCCTGGCTTGGCTGTGTGTAACCATTCCCACCCTCTTGGTCTGCTTTACCTGGTTGGCCAAGTCTTCCCCCAGTAGCATGGGGATGGAATAATTGTCAGACTGCAAAAGTCCACATTCCTGACCAGCCTTTGTACTGGACACTCAGTTCAGCTGTAGGCAAGTCTACAGCTTTTGATATGAAGGAGTAAATTGTCACTTGGGCCTTTGGGTTGATGAATTTGGGGTCCACAAAGGATTGGTGGATAGCTGACACTTGTGCCTCTGTGTCTCTCCACGCAGTAACCCTCTTTCCGCCCACTCTCAAAATTTCCCTTCGCTCCGAGGGTATTTGAGAGGCATCTGGGCCTGGGGATCTTTGTGTGGTGGTGGTGTAATGAACTGCACTCGCTTGGGGTTCTTGGGGCAGTTGGCCTTTATATGTCCCGGTTCATTACATTTAAAACATCACCCAGCTGACTGGTCACTGGGCCGAGGTGAGTTATTGGAGACTGGTGAGGTGGGACAATAGGGAGTTTGGGGCTTTCCTTGTGTTGTAGGTGGGGTTTTGGGTTGCCCTCGGGTACAGGGTTTATTGTCGGCATGCCCCCTGTGGTATTCGCTCCCCTTGACAGTAGCTTTTTTCTTTTCAGCCACTTCCACCCATCTGGCTCCAATCTCCCCCGCCTCAGTTACAATTTTGGGCTTCCCATCTAGGATGTACCTTTCTATTTCCTCAATAACACCCTCTAAGAACTGCTCCATTTGCATCAGGAGGGACATCTCTTCTAGAGTTTTAACCTTTGTTCCTGATATCCAGGCATCCCAATTCTTTCCAATGTGGTGGGCGTGTCGGGGAAATGACAAATCTGGTTTCCACCTTAGGGCTCTGAACCACCGACGGGCATGCTCAAGTGTTAGTCCGATTCTGATCCTGGCCTTGCTTTGAAAAAGTTTATAATTGTTCATGTGTTCCTTAGGCATTTCAGCCACCATGTCTGCTAAGGGTCCACTGAGCTGTGGCCTCAGTTCTACCATGTACTGGTCTTCAGAGATGCTGTACCCAAGGCAGGCCCTTAAAAAATTTTCTAAGAAGGCCTCAGTGTCATCACCTGCCTTGTAGGTGGGAAAGTTCTTGGGATAAGGAACAGTAACTGGCGAAGAGTTGTTAGAATTGGCTGTGTTCTTCTGCTTAGCCTGTTCTAATTCCAGAGCCTGCTGGCGTGCCTCCCTTTGGAGCTCTATTTTTCTTTTGTGGTCCGCCTCTTTGGCTTCTTGCTCTCTTTTGTGGGCTGCCTCTTCCCTGGCTATTTCTGCATTTATTAGTTCCATCTTTCTTCTATGTTTGTTATCTCTTTCTATGGCTTCTAGCTTTGCTTGTTCCTGTCTAATGGCTTTCTTGGAACTCATGGCTCCTGCTTTTTTTGTGCTGGTTGTGCCCTCTGCTGTTGAGTGTCTGGAATGCTGCAGCTCAGGGTTGCTTGGCAACACAGACTTTTTTTAACACCTCCTAACTAGCCTTTGCCCTACAAGTTAGAACAAAAAAAACCGCTTTCATTTGCAAATGTGTTTTGCTGGTGTTTGCTGACTCACAGCTGGAGTCCCTTTGATTAACAAAGATCCTTGTTAAACCCTAATGCCCCTGTCTTCAGGTAGTCTTTCTGCACAACCAGAAAGGAGAGAAGAAAAAAAAAATTTCCACTGGCTTGGTTTGTCCACAGTCCCCTCTAGCCTGCTTCCCTAGCAACTAGAAGGAGAGAGAAAGGAAAAAAAAAATCCTACTGGCTTTGCTTTTAAACCCAAACCTCAGTCTGCCTGCAGATAGCTAGCAGGGAGAGAAATAAAAACCTCACTGGTTTATCCCGTCGCTATGCCAACATGTAAAGGTAGTATCCCCACTCTGAACCTTAGTGTCCAAAAAATGGGGTACCTGCACGAAGCCCTCTAAGCTTAATTACTAGCTTAGAAATGATAGAGCTGCTACCACCCAAAAATATAGTGTTTTGGGACACTTTCTGACCCCCAAAGCCTTCCCTGGGGACCCCAAGACCCAAACCCCTTGGATCTTAACACAAGGAAAATAAACCCTTTCCCCCACCATTCCCTCTCCCAAGCTTCCCCTTCCTGGGTTACCCTGGAGAGACTACACAGATTCAAACTCCGTGAATATAAAACAAAGAGGAAATTCACCTTCCCCCTCCTCTTTTCCCCCTACCACTCCCAGACTCTCCCTGAGAGAGAGCCAGTGATCCTAACACAGAGAGAAATTAACCTCTCTCTCCCCTTCTCTCCTTTCTCCTCACCAATTCCCTGGTGAGTCCAGACACCCCATCCCCTGCGGTCTTACACAAGAATAAAAAAAACCAAACAATCAAGGTCTTAAAAAGGAAAAGCTTTTAATTAAAGAAAGAAAAAAAGTAAAATTATCTCTATAAAATCAAGATGGAAAATGTTACAGGGTCTTTCAGCTTATAGACACTAGAGAGAATCCTCCTCCCAGCACAAATACAAGTTGCAGCAAACAGAGATACAATCCTTCCAGCAAAATACACATTTGCAAATAAAGAAAACAATCAAAAGACTAAACTGCCTTTCTAACTGGTACTCACTAAATTGAAAAGAAGAGGCTGTTTCAGAGATTGGAGAGCCTGTATGTACGTCTGGTCCCTCTTAGATCCAAGAGAGAACAGAGAACAAAAGAAAGCAGAACAAACAAAGACTTCCCTCCACTGAGATTTGAAAGTATCTTGTCTCCTGATTGCTCCTCTGGTCAGGTGTTAGCCAGGTTCACTGAGCTTGTTAACTCTTTACAGGTAAAAGAGACATTAACCCTTAATTATCTGTTTATGACACCCCCGGCTGAATATATTTTGCGGCCTAGGAGGTCCATGCGCCTAACCTCCTTGGTCTTGGTAGCAGGAGCTTGCTGGCCATGACGCTCCCTCTCGTTTACTGATTGAACTACTAAGGAGCAAGTATGTGGGTGTATGCAGAGATATTCATACTCCTTGGAAGGTACCATGTATTTTCTCTCTACTCCCCTGACTGGGGGGGGAGGGGTGATCGAGGCCGGGGATTGCCAAATGGTGTCTGCATTTGCTTGAATAGTGCAGATAAACAGTTGGGCCACTCTAGTAGGTGCGCCTGCAGATAGGATATCCACTACAGGGTCCTCTATTTCAGGGACCTCCTCCACTTGCAGATTCATATTCTGCACCACCCATCTCAAGAGGTCATGATGTGCCCTTTTAGGTCAACTGGGCGAGGGCCGGAGGAGGATGTTCCTGCCACAGCCTCGTCTGGCGAGGAGGAAGAGCAGAGACCAGGGAGAAGAGGGTCCTGTGGGGGGTCCTCTTCTTAGGAGCGGCATCAGACTCAGGTGGGACCTGGGTGTCTGCAGGTGGTACTGAAGCCTCATCCGTACCATGGGGGGGAGCAGCTTACGGTTGCCTCTGGTGTCCAGTGTTCTGACGGGGCAGACCGTGGTGCAACTGAGGGAACACCTTGGGCTTGGTGGTATGCCCACGGTGTCCAGAAAGACCACTGATGAGGTCCTTGCTCGTGGCTCTGGCTCTCAGGAAACATATAGCTGGGGACATCCGAGTCATGATCCTGTGGAAAGGAAATGCTACCAGCCTGTGATGACACCGAGGTGCGTCTCGACGGCCAAGGTGGTGCTGATAGACCCTGAGAGGGAGCCACGTCTCAGGTTGGTCTTTCCCGGGACGGTACCGGGAGCTGTAACGGTACCGCGAGGGAGACCGGGACCTACGACCGAAGTCGTGTCGGGAGCTCGACTGGGATCTCGAATCCCTTCGCCTGGAGCGACTGCGAGATGTGCGGTGCCGTGAACGGTGCTGGGACTCGGATCGGTACCGTAGGTATCTGGCAGGTGAACGGGAGACCGAGCAGTGCTGCGAGTGCGACCAGTACCACGATAGAGAGCGGTGTGGGACTGTGAGCAGCATCGGGACCGGGATCTGCAGCGTGACCAAGATCGTCCGTAGGACTGAGATCTTGAACGATTCCTCTTGGTTGCTCCCACGGAGGGCAGCCTCAGTAAGGCAGGCTTGCCAATAGATTGGATGACCCGCACCGGCGGTGTTGAGGACTGAGGCAGCGCTGTCTCCATGATCGCGATCAACTCCTGCGCTGTGGAAAAGGTCTCTGGCATGGATGGGAGAGCAAGCTCGACCACAGCGTGAGCCAGGGAGCTTTCGGGCACCTGACCCAACAGCCTTTGCGGGACCGGAATCAACAGTGCCACACCTTGCGGTGCCACACGCGGTGGTGCCGCGGCAGATGATGGTGCTGAGCGATCCGTCATTGATGGGCCCTCCTTCTGTGTGCTGAAGCAGCCGGAGCACTGTGTTGCTTCCTGGGCCGCAGGGACAGGGAGCGGTGCCGAGCAGACATCGGTGCCGGCAAGGGTCGGTGCCGTGGCTCCTTTGTGGTACCAGAGCCAAAGGAGCTTTCCTCACAGATGCAGGCTGTTGAGCACTTGGTACCGATGTCACAGGGCTAAGTGCCGCCTCCACAAGGAGCTGTTTCAGTCGAAAGTCCGGCTCCTTCTTCGTCCTCGGTTTAAATGACTTACAGATGCGGTACTTTTCAGGAAGGCGGGATTCCCCTAGGCACTTCAGGCAGCAGTCATGGGGATCCCCTATTGGCATCGGCTTTTGGCACGCCGAGCACGGTTTGAATCCCGGTGACCAGGGCATAAGCCCGGTACTGGGGTGGAGGAAAGGGGCTAATCCCCGATCCTCCTTCAACAACTATATATATATACACAACAATTAACACTAACTACAACTGTAAAAACTCCAACTATAAAGACAATTAACAGTAAAGAACAACGAGTAAGCTAGGGAAGTGGAGATCAGCAAAGCCACGCTCCACAGTCCCAACGACCGTCATGAGTGGTAAGAAGGAACTGAGGGGCCGTCGGGTCGGCAGGGGTATATATCCGGAGCCATAATGTCGCCACTCCAGGGGGCGACCCAGTCGACCCACCGAGTGTTGCTAGGGTAAAAATCTTTCGACGAACGTGCACGCGGCGTGTGTACACACCTAATTGGAATCGATATGAGCAAGCACTCAAAGAAGAACTCCCCATAATCCTTTTAAGTGAAGGCTCCTCTCCTTGTTTTGTTGTGAACTCTGGGCTCCGGGAGCTGCTTATCAAAAAACCAAACACAGCTACTGTTTGCTGTGAATGAGTAGGGAGAGGCAGGGGGGCTCCTTTTGGAACACCCACAGCTAATGTTAGCTTGAAGAGAGAGGCGTCGCATGGAGGGAAGTGGGGGGGTCCACTTTGGTGAGCAGCTGCTTATCTGGTCTGTGTGTTTGATAAGTGGATAGAAAGTTATCAGGGTGAGTGGCCTGGCTGGGAGCTGCCTGGCAGTGCTTGGAGCCAGGATTCTGGCAGAAACTGATCATGGAGCAGGATCATGGTTAGCAGCAGCCCCCAGACAACCCCCAGCACCCGGAGCCCAGAGCCCACAGCCAGGGGCCCAGACACCCCCACAACCCCAGTCAGGGTCCTGCCAGATCTTCCCTGGCACCCAGTCCCCAGAGTCCCTGGCCAGGGACCCAGCTCCCCCCCCCCCGAACCCCCACCAGCCACAGTGAGAGCTGGACACCGGTGAAATGGAGAGAAAATGGGGCACAATTGGGGGAGGGGAACATGGAACTTCTCAGGGATTTGGGGGCAGGGGGGTCACCTTGGATGTTGCTCTTGTTAGGCCTGAATAAAGATATTGCAGACAAAACCAGGTATGCCAACCTGACCAAAGTCAGGCTAACAGAGGTTTTTGGGTAATTCCTGAGTGTATGTCTACATCTACAATTTTGCAGCGCTGGTTGTTACAGCTGTATTAGTACAGCTGTATAGGGCCAGCGCTGCAGAGTGGCCACACTTACAGCAACCAGCGCTGCAAGTGGTGTTAGATGTGGCCACACAGCAGCGCTGTTGGGCGGCTTCAAGGGGGGTTCGGGGAACGCGAGAGCAAACCGGGGAAGGAGACCAGCTTCCCCGCGGTTTGCTCTCGCGTTCCCCGAATCCCCCTGCAAACTGCAGGGAAGGAGACCTGCTTGCACAGGGGTTCGGGGAACGCGAGAGCAAACCGGGGAAGGAGACAAGCTTCCCCGCGGTTTGCTCTCGCGTTCCCCGAACCCCCCTGCAAACTGCAGGGAAGGAGACCTGCTTGCACAGGGGTTCGGGGAACGCGAGAGCAAACCGGGGAAGGAGACAAGCTTCCCCGCGGTTTGCTCTTGCGTTCCCCGAACTCCCCTGCAAACCGCAGGGAAGGAGACCTGCTTGCACGGGGGTTCGGGGAACGCGAGAGCAAACCGCAGGGAAGTAGACCTGCTTGCACGGGGGTTCGGGGAATGCGAGAGCAAACCGCAGGGAAGGAGAACTGCTTGCTCGGGGGTTCGGGGAACGCGAGAGCAAACCGCAGGGAAGGGGAACTGCTTGCTCGGGGGTTCGGGGAACACGAGAACAAACCGCAGGGAAGGAGACCAGCTTCCCCGCAGTTTGCTCTCGCGTTCCCCGAACCCCCCTGCAAACCGCAGGGAAGGAGACCTGCTTGAAGGAGAGGCTTCCTCAGGTATGCTGGGATACCTGCTTATTCCACGGAGGTCAAGAAAAGCGCTGGTGAGTGTCTACACTTGATTACCAGCGCTGGATCACCAGCGCTGGATCCTCTACACCCGAGACAAAACGGGAGTACGACCAGCGCTGCAAACAGGGAGTTGCAGCGCTGGTGATGCCCTGCAGATGTGTACACCTCCTAAGTTGCAGCGCTGTAACCCCCTCCCCAACGCTGCAACTTTGTGATGTAGACAAGCCCTGAGTGGAAAACACTGAGAAGCAGCAGCAGGTCTCACAAGCGCTGGAAAAAAGTGAGATAAGGGAGAGGCTGCATTCCTGGTATAGTACCAACTGTGCGGTGTTAGGAACAGTTCCTTTGAAGAACTGATAAGAAATCCCAGCCTCCCTGTTTTCACTCCTTAGTTCAGTTCTCTGTCTGTTTTAACTCCCCTACATTCCTAACTTCTGGTGCTTGCTAAGATATTGTTAACCATCTAATGCTGTAAATCATGTATACTAAAAGTGTCTAGTTTCTAGTTGTTAGAAGAAGGGGGTGGGTTGCTCCAGTGAATAATTTATGACACGACAGAACTGTCTATATAGGCTCATAGTAAGCTGTAAAGAGCGGGCTGGTTCTCTCTGGAGACGAGCTGCTCTCTATTGATGTGTGCACTTGTCAATAAAGAGCGTTTGATCGGACCTTGCTGGTGTTGCCTGTCTCTCTCGCGGTCAGACAACGAACTTTGCCTTCTGGGGGTTAGAGTCCCTGACACTCTCTAGAGAGAAAGGGGCAGCACGGGGGGGTCCCCACGGGGGGGGGGGGCAGCGGTAAATCCGAGGGGATCTCAGCCCCCCCTTTCTCTCCTCGGGGGTCACCGGCTGTTCCCCCCCCCCGCCATGTCCGGGCTGCACCGACACTTCCCACCCGCCCCTGTCCCGCGTCCCCCCCCCCCCACGCAGGGACCCCAGTGGGGCCCCAGGGAGCGGACCCCGGCGCTGCGAGATGCCGGGTCCCCCCGGCCCGGACACGGGGTCAGAGTCACCGCCCGGCCCCCCCCGGGCTCGCTCCGGTACCTGGAGGCTGCAGCTCCGCAGCGCAGGCGGAACCCGGGCAGGGGGGGGGGGGGGGGGTTAATGAAGATCTCTCCCGCCGCGATCTGCGCATGCCCACAACTCCAACGGCCCCGCACGAGCAAGGCAGAACCCCCACCTCCCAGCGCGCGTTCGCGCTCCGGCTCCGCTCCTTCGCTGACGTCACTTCCGCTCCCGAGAGAGTCTGGAACTACAACTCCCAGCGTGCGCTGGGGCGCTTCCGCCCTGTCCTGCCCAGCTAAGGGAGGGGTTCAGCAGCTGAAACTGCGCATGCTCCTTGGGAGCCCCGGTGGGGGAGGGACGATAAAGCTGCTGCTGCCGCCTCCGTGTGAGCCGGTGAGTGAGAGGTCCCGGGGGGGGGCAGTGAGTCTCGGCACCGGGAACCTGGGAGAAGCCTCGGAGCTGCCTCGGCCCCAGGAGCTGCAGCAGGATCCGCCCCGCTGGGATGGGGGGGCGGAGCCTGGGGCCCGGGGGGCCCTGTGGGGGCGGGGCGAAGCCGGGGTTGCGGGGGGGGGGGATGTTGAGCTGTCTCTGGGCAGCCAGGAAATTCCCGGGGCGGGGGGAGTGAATTGGATCCTGTCCCTGTTTGTGCCTCCCTCCCCCGATGCAAATTCCAGGGCCGCCCGGGGGCGGGGGGGCAAGAGGGGCAATTTGCCCCGGGCTCCGCAGGGGCCCCCACGAGAGCTTTTCGGGGCCCCTGGAGCGGGGTCCTTCACTCGCTCCGGGGGGGCCCGGAACACTCTTGCAGGGCCGGGCCCGGAGCTTCTTCTGCTCCCGGTCTTCGCCGGCGGGGAGGTCCTTCTGCTCCGGGGTGGAAGGACCCCCCGCCAGTGAATTACCGCGGAAGCGGGACCTGCCACCGAAGTGCAACCCAGTCTTCAGCGGTAATTGGGCGGTGAGGGGCCCTTCTGTTCCGGGACACTTCGCCGAATTGTCCCGAAGAGGGGACCCCCCACCACCGAATTACCGCCGAAGAGGGTCTTCGGGGCACTTCGGCAGCGGGTCCTGGAACAGAAGGGTCCCCCGCCGCCGAACAGGGCCGGCTCTAGACATTTCGCCATGCGGGGGGCGCCCTGCCACTTGCCTGTCCCACGTCTCCGGTGGATCTCCCGCAGGTGTGGCTGCGGAGGGTCTGCTGGTCCCATGGCTCCAGTGGACGTGGATCAGCTGCTGTAGCCTCCATTGTGATCTGGGAGACCAGGCTTAGCTGCTGCTACTCCCCCAGCAGGGTTCTGTGCTGGGAAGTGACCTTAATTAAAGCTGCTTCTCTACCCAGCCTAGGGGATGACTTTTTCCACCTGGTATTAGCCCCTTGGGGCAGACCTGGGCCCTGTTAATACAAATTCTGAGCCAGAGTCTCCAGGTAACTGAAAGACCTCAGGGAAAGTGCTGGGGACTAGCAAGAAAGTGTCTCTACACAAACAGCCCCTCATCATTTCTCCTCCCATTAGCAATTGCCAGGAGAAAATCCAGCCCTGGGAGAGCAAAGCCCCCGGGAATGGGACTTTCCCAGCCAAAGAGGCAGGGAGAGAGGACAGAGGAAGGAGAAACTGAAAGGGGCAGTGGGAGAAATGAGTGGGGGAAGAGAGATTTCCAGCTCTCTAGTCCACCTAGACACAGGTATTGCTGCACCCCTGGGCAGAACCACTTTCCAGTGAACAAGAGAAGGCTCAGACAGAGGAAAGCTGGTTCTTGACTCCCTATTCCCCCTGCTGGGGTGTGACTGCTGTTGGGCCTGTGTCTGAGGGAATCCCCCACAGGGACTCCTTTGGTTCTGCTCTTTTCTAGTCTTGTGTTCAGAGACTTTGTTATGAGGTGAGGAGAGGGAGAAGGGAGGTAAAAAATGTGTCTGTGGGCTTAGCCTGGCAGAAGGGGCCAGGTCTACACTGTAATAAAGAGATCAAGCATGTTCCCAGCACGGCAGAGTCTAGGATGTCTGTCTGGAGGCAAAGGGCCTGGGGAAATCGTGATGTCAGATTAACTAAAACCTGTTCTGAAACCTCCACCACTGCCCTTCTCGCTCTGCCAGGCTGCAGAATGATGTCCATGTTTCGCTCCAGCTCATCCCAACTTCCCATGACAGAGGGAAGAGAAATGGCTGCAGTGGAGCCAGCTCAGGTAAGGATTATTTTTTTGAGGGGGGGTTGGTGGGTTCCTACAGGAGGGAGAGGGACAGCAAATGCACTGGAGATGGGAAGGTTTGCACAGTCTAGTTTGGAGGTTGGCATGGGGCAGGAAATGCACAGGATGGCGAGAGGGAGGGCAGGGGGTGACAAACCTGCTGGGAGTTGTTTAATAAGTGGCCTAGTTTCTAGGAACAGACCCATGAGGTTCGGAGGTGGGAATGCTCTAGTTTCTAGTGCAGAAAATAACCCAGCTACATGGGACTGGGAAAACTGACCAGACTCATAATGCTGGAGCCTGACCCGACTACTCAGTGGCTGCTGTGAGATATGAAGGGGATACCCACCAGTGAGGGTTAGGGGAGATTCCCCTCCCTTCATATCCAGCTCCTCACAATGAGGAGACTGTTGGGCTTCCTACCAGGGATCTCTCCCTGGTCCCTGCTAAGGCCTCCCTCTCCTCTATCAATCTGTGGCTAGTAGGTGTATGATGGATCTGCTGGGAGATATAAGGGTCTCTCTCTTTGTCCCCTCACTCTGATGTTTTCTGGATGCTCTGAGCAGGGTAGGGGTGGGACTTTGTTGACTGCAATCCATCTAGGGCTTCCCTTTGATGGGCTTCTCTCCCCACAAATAGTGGGGCTGTGAATGGGGCAGCAGGTATTGAGTGTTGGACTCTTGCTCTTTCAGGGGCTGGTGATCTTCGAGGAGGTGGCTGTGTATTTCACCAGGGAAGAGTGGGCTCTGCTTGACCCCACTCAGAGAGCCCTCTACTGGGATGTCATGCAGGAGAACTATGAGAATGTGACCTCACTGGGTAAGGGTTACTGTCCCCTCAGTTCTTGGTAGGGAAAACGGAGAGTTAAGGTTTCGGCCAGCCCCGCAATGCCACTTCTTCTCTGCCCAGTTTCAGCATCACCCCAATATGCCAGTGACACACACATTACCAGAGACCCTCCCCTGCTGCAAAACACTTTGGGAACAAAGCACAGAAGCCGTATCGCAGTGTCAAATATCTCCTGTTTGCTCAAGTAAAACTGAGATTTTAAGTGCAGCATAATCAACAGAAGGACAGTGAACTTGTGGAACTCCTTACCTGAGGAGGTTGTGAAGGCTAGGACTATAACAGCGTTTAAAAGAGAACTAGATAAATTCATGGTGGTTAAGTCCATCAATGGCTATTAGCCAGGATGGGTAAGCAATGATGTCCCTAGCCTCTGTTTGTCAGAGGATAGAGATGGATGGTAGGAGAGAGATCACTTGATCATTGCCTGCCAGAGTCACTCTCTCTGGGGCATCTGGCATTGGTCACTGTCGGTAGACAGGATACTGGGCTAGTTGGACCTTTTTATCTGACCCAGTACGGCCGTTCTTATTTTATGTATGTGTGTGCGCATTTGGTGCAAGGAGCTCCTGACCCTCAGAGACCATGTGGAGGCTTTGGAGGCCAGGATGTTGGAACTGGGGGAGCTAAGGGAGGCAGAGAAGTATGTTCATGAGGCTTTCTGGGACACTATAAAATTGTCCCAACTCCCACACTGACAGCACAGACAGCCTCCCACACTGTTGAGGAGGATGAAAGGCCCAGGGAATGAGAGCAGTCAACGGGAGCAGAGGGAAAGCTTCTCATGGTTGGGACACTCCTTCCAGATAGTGTTGGGGCAACCCCTTACACTGAAGTTACCTCACCGGGGGAGGGAACTCCAGTCATTAAGAAAAGGCAGCTGTTAGTATTGGGCGATTCAATCATTAGAAACAAGGATATCTGGGTTTGTGATGACCAGGAGAACCGTATGGTGACTTGCCTGCCTGGTGCGTAGGTTGCGGATTTCTCAAGGCATCTAGATAGACTTATGTGTAGTGCTGAGGAGGAGCCAGTGGTCATGGTACATGTAGATACCAATGACATAGGGAAGGGTAGGTGAGACGTCCTGGAGGCCAAATTTAATCTGCTAGGAAAGAGACTGAAATCCAGGACCTCTATGGTGGCATTCTCAGAAATGCTCCCATTCCACATGCAGGGCCAGGTAGGCAGGCAGAGCTTCGGCGTCTCAATGCGTTGATGAGATGATGGTGTAGAGAGATGGAGTTTAGATTTATTAGGAACTGGGGAAACTTTGGGGATGGAGGAGCCTGTACAGGAAGGATGGGCTCCACCTAAACCAAAGTGAATCCAGACTGCTGGCACTGAACATTAAAAAGGCTGCAGAGGAGTTTTTAAACTAAGAGATGGGGGGGAAAGCCAATGGCTGCAGAGGAGCACGTGGATCAGACAGAGACTTCTCTTAGAGGAAAGTGTAATGATAGAGATTTTTCTAGTTTTAGTCAGGAAGAGAGGCTGGAAGAGGATAAAGTAAAGGCCAGATCAGACGAGAAGCATTCACACACATACGAATCTAACACATCAGAGAAGGGCAGACAAATAAACAGTAACAAGTTTTTAAAGTGCTTGTACACAAATGCTAGAAGTGTAACTAATAAGATGGGTGAATTAGAGTGCCTCGTGTTAAGAGGATATTGACATAATAGGCATCACAGAAACCTGGTGGAGTGGGGACAATCAGTGGGACACAATCATTCCACGGTACAAAATATATCGGAAGGACAGAGCAGGTCATACTCAGGGGATGGAGAGGGGAGTGGCACTGTATGTTAAAGAAAATGTAGACTCAAATGAAGTAACAATCTTAAATGAAACTGCATGTTCCATAGAATCTCTATGGATAGTAATTCCATGCTCTAATAAGAATATAACAATAGGAATCTATTATTGACCATCTGTCAAAGACAGTGATAGTGAGGATGAAATGCAAAGAGAGATTAGAGAATCTATCAAAATAAAGAACTCCATAATAGTGGGGGATTTCAATGATCCCCATATTGACTGGGTCCATGTCACCTCAGGACAAAATGCAGAAACAAAATTTCTCGATACTCTAAATGACTGTTTCTTGGAGCAGCTGGTACAAGAACCTGCAAGGGGAGAAGCAACTCTCCATTTAGTTCTGAGTGGAGCGCAGGATCTTGTCCAAGAGGTAACTATAACACCGCTTGGAAATAGTGATCATCATATAACAAAATATAACATTCCTGTGGTGGGAAAAACAGCTCAACACTGTGGCATTTAATTTCAGAAAGGAGAACTATGCAAAAATGAGGGGGTTAGTTAAACAGAAATTAAAAGTTACAGTGACTAGAGTGAAATCCCTGTAAGCTGCATGGGTGCTTTTCACAGACACAATATTAGAGGCCCAACTTAAATGTATACCCCAAATTAAAAAACACAGCAAAAGCACTAAAAAGGGCCACTGTGGCTTGGCTTAATCATGTAAAAGAAGCAGTGAGAAATAAAAAGGCATCTTTTAAAAAGTGGAAGTCAAATCCTAGTGAGGTGTATAGAAGGGAGCATAAGTACTGCCAAATTAAGTGTAAAAATGAATAAGAAAACCCAAAAAGGAGTTTGAAGAACAGCTAGTCAAAAATTCAGAAGGTAATAACAAAAAGTTTTAAGTACATCAAAAGCAGGAAGTTTGCTAAACAACCAGTGGGGCCCCTGGACGATTGAAATACAAAAAGAGCCCTTAAAGACGATAAAGTCATTGCGGAGAAACTAAATGCATTCTTTGTTTCAGTCTTCACGGCTGAGAATGTTAGGGAGATTCCCAAACCTTTTGTGGGTGACAAATCTGAGGAATTGCCACAGATTGCAGTGTCGCTAGAGGAAGTTTTGGAACTAATTGATAAACTTAACTGTAACAAGTCACCGGAACCAGATGGTATTTACCCTAGAGCTCTGAAGGAACTCAAATGTGAAATTGGGGAACTATTAGCTATGGTTTGTAACTTGTCTTTTAAATCAGCTTCTGTACCTAATGACTGGAAGATTGCTCATGTAACACCAATATTTAAAAAGGGCTGTAGAGGCAATCCTGGCCATTACTGACCGGTCAGTTTAACATCTGTGCCAGGCAAATTAGTTGAAACAGTAGTAAAGAATAAAATTATCAGGCACATAGAAGAACAGAAATTGTTGGGCAAAAGTCAACATGGTTTCTGTAAAGGGAAATCATGTCTTACTAATCTATTAGAGTTCTTTGAAGGTGTCAACAAACATATGGACAAGGGGGATCTAGTGGACATAGTGTACTTAGATTTCCAGAAAGCCTTTGACGAGGTCTCTTACGAAAGGCTCTTAGATAAATTAAGTTATCATTGGATAAGAGGGGAGATCTTTTCATGAATTGAGAACTAGTTAAAAGACAGGGAACAAAGGGTAGGAATAAATGGTAAATTTTCAAAATGAAGAGGAGTAGCTAGTGGTGTTCCCCATGGGTCAGTCGTAGGACCAATCCTATTCAACTTATTCATAAATGATCTGGAGAAAGGGGTGAACAGTGAGATGGCAAAGTTTGCAGATGATACTAAACTGCTCAAGATAGTTAAGGCCGAAGCAGACTGTGAAGAACTTCAAAAAGATTTCACAAAACCAAGTGATTGGGCAACAAAATGGCAAATGAAATTTAATGTGGATAAATGTAAAGTAATGCACGTGGGAAAAAATAACCCCAAGTATATATACAATATGACGGGGGCTAATTTAGCTACAACTAATCAGGAAAAAGATCTTTTTGTCATTGTGGGAAGTTCTCTGAAGACATCCAGCAGTGTGCAGCAGAAGTCAAAAAAGCTAACAGGATATTAGGAATCCTTTAAAAAGGGTTAGACAGTAATACAGAGAATATCTTATTGCCCTTTTATAAATCAATGAAAATGACTCATTTAGACCCCATCATTTTATATATCTATTTGGGATTATGTTTTCCAATGGGCTGCACTATGTGCTACCCTGACATCTAGTACTACTGAGATCCTACATTCAACGATATCCCTGCCTTTCCTGTTCCCTTTCTCCACTGTGTCCCACGCTTCCCTGGGACTCTCTCTTTGTCTCTGGACCCGTCTGTGAGCAAGAAGCAGAGCTAGAGAGACTTGCCGTCTGTCTGGAGACTTTGATTTTTGGGATGTGGATTTATTTTCTGTGTGTTTTAGGAGACTTTGTAATTGAGTGTCTGTGACATTAAGCATAGTACAATCTGGAGTGTTGAACAGCTGTGTCCCCTCAATTCCCCAGGCTGGGGTGCCTTTTACACTGCTCCACTGTGAGACTAGCCACTCCAGGGCAGTTAACACACAGTCTCCAGCATGTAACTTACTGCCAGCTATACAGTGTTGGGTGCTGCTAGTCAGTGACTCCCGAATTACAGTACCCCACAGGAGAACCCCAGAAAATTCTCTGCTCCCAGACATGTGCATCTTGTCCTGTCCAGCACACTACTGAACAATGGGAGCTCATCTGAAATCTTATTTCATCTGTGGAAAATGACATGCACCAGGGTTGTTGTTCCAAATGGAGTTTTCAACACACTTTAATCCAACCACACTGGTTAGATAAAACAATAAACTAAGATTGTTAACTATGGGGGAAAAAAAAAGATTTTCAGTGACTACAAGTAATAAGGCATAAAAGTCAGACTTGTTTACAAAAGAAATGCAAGAGAAAACGCAAACTAATGTTTAACTTAACAAGCTAAACCGGATATAAAACGAATGTTTCTCTCACCATGTGCTGAGACAGGCTGGCTTTCCTTTCAGCCAGGAATCCCTCTAACCTGCCCCTGCTGCCCACATTCAGTTCTTCAGGAGATGTCATAAGCAGAGGGAAAGAGAAGAGAGTGTCTCATGCATTTTCCTCACCTCTTTTTTTATAATTCAGTCCTTTGTACTAGAAACAAATTCAGTTCTCAGCTGAGTCATGGTGACAGGCTGTTGTAGATAGGAGCTTCAAGTGGTCTCTGTGATGGAATGTACATGTCTTCTTCACACCTTCCCCCTCCTGAAGAATGGCTGTTTGACCAGCTGTTTGCCTTGCTGTCTCTGAAGAACTTAGGGTTAGGGTTGCAACTTTTTCAGTAATATCATACCATAAAATCACATCACTTTACATACAATGTTGTTACACATTTTAAGGAGGGTATTCAGTAGATTGTCTTTTCAAATGTTACCTCACAAGCCATACAGTGATAAATGAAGGGGAAGGGAGGGATCTCTCTTTTATAAACACCCAGCCAGCCAGATTGCTGTAAAATCCTTGTTGGTGTGATTTCTCTGCTTGCTTTACCTGTAAAGGGTTAACAAGCCCACAGGTAAAAGAAAAGGAGTGGGCACCTGACCAAAAGAGCCAGTGGAAAGGCTTGAACTTTTTTAAATGGGACAGTAACTTTCCCTTTGTCTGTTGTTCTGCAGAGAAGTCGACACAGAGTAGCAATGCTGTGTATGGCTTGAAGCAGGTTTGAAAATTCATCTTCCATACCTAGAAGAAATGATTTGGACAGAGAATGTTTAGACAGACACAATCAGGTTTATATTTTTTATTGTGGCTTTTGGAGCTCCTCTGTGCTATCCCAGATGCTTCTGTTTGCTTCTAAGCTTTAAGCTGAACCCCCAAGAAAGCTATTTTGGGTGCGTGCAAAAATTGTTTCTAGCCGTAGCCTAAGTTCCAGATGTATTGTTTTCCTTTTCAATTGTAATAAAATTTACCTCTTTTAAGAACAGGATTGGATTTATGGTGTCCTAAGAGGTTCGTGCATGTTGTTGATTATCTAGTAGCCACAGCTAATTTCCTTTGTTTTCTTTCTCAGCTCTTTCCCGGAGGGGAGGTGAAAGGGCTTGAGGGCACCCCAGAGGGAAGAATTCTCAAGTGCTCCTTCCTGGGTCCAAGGGTTTGGAGTTTTTTGAATTTGGGTGGTGGCAGCATTTACCGAGCCAAGGTCAGAGAAAAGCTGTAACTTTGGGGGTTTAATACAAGCCTAGAGTTGCACAAATTAATTTTTAGAATCCTGGCGGGCCCCCACTTTCTGCACTCAGAGTGACAGAGTGGAGATTCAGCCCTCACACATACTATGAACAAAATTGATCATAATTTTCTAGAAGAGTGAACATAGGGGCACAGACTTGCACAGTGTCTGTCTGTGTGTTCCTAACATATATGTGGGTATTTCAGTCCCTCACAAGAAAGGTGTTCGGCATCTTCAAACACCTGGGAAACCGGTCCTGGGAATTCACTGGTTCATACAGTGTCACTTAATAGAATTGAGAGACACTTTATATTATTTTATTATAAATACCAATATGATGAAATTGCAATGAATCATGCTAGATATGCCATGTAAGGTGTCTATGAAAATGTTATGATTTTCCTCATTTGATAATCTTGTTTCTATTTTTGTATTGTGAGTTATAGATATGTAGGGTATGTCTGTATTCCAGACTTGTGTAGGTTTTCTGAGTGACACCCCCAGACATATTGGCATCAGCACTGCCCAGCCTGTTCAATGGCCCATCCGGGGTCATCAGCTGTACAATGAACCCATGGAAAGGATCAAGGGGATACACCTATTGAGTCAGCAAGACATGCAGGGGTATGCCTATGTACTGAGACCTCCAAGGCTTTTCCATGCCATGTGCTGTGAAGCTTGTGTTTGAGACACAGGAAGTAGAAGCCACTTGGCAAAAGGAGGCTGCTAGGGGCCGTGTGCTGGGAGAGCAGCTCAGCCCTGATTAGGGGGCGGGCTTACCTGATTAGGGGCCCTATAAATGTAGCCAGCCAGTCAGGCAGTGGCACAGCAGCCAGCAAACAGAGCTGGAAACGGGAGTTTCAGAGGGAGTTTACAGGGAGAGGTTGCGGGGGAGACGAAGATAGAGGAACCCACAGGCTAGTTAAGGGAGTGGGTGGTGGTTTGCCAGTGTTCCGGTGCCTCTTGGGGGTTTGTGTTGTGTGTCTTGGATTACCAGGCACTAGGTGGGAAGGCTGTGACTGATACAGAGGCAGCAGTGAAAGACACAATGAGGATGACTGGATGTGGAAGCTGCGGCATGTACATGATCCTGGAGGGGGTACCTGAAAAGAGTTTCATCTGCGTGAACTGCTGCCTGATAGAGCTGATGGAAGAAAAGATCATAGAACTGGAGATGCAGGTGGAAACTCTGAAGTTAGAAGGGGTTTTGAGCAGATGATGGAACACAGACACGAGGGGGCTGAAGGGATAAGCTCAGCCGTGCAGATGGAAGCAGGACCAAAGAATTCAGAGGAGAGGCTGCTGGGTGAGGACAGTGGACAGTGGAAGCATGTGACTAAGAGAACCAGGCAGAGGAAAAGACGGGCCAGTGAAGGAGAAATAGAGCTCAGGAAGAGGTATGCAGAGTTGGAAAATGAAGAAGGGGCACAGCAGGTGGTCGCTGAAGGAGAGAGGGCAAGGAAAAAGAGAAGAGCTGATAGTCCTACAAGAGGAGGGGAGGAGTCAATGGAAGCAACACCAAATATCATCCCCAGGAGGATTGCAAGGGTGAATAGGAATTGAGAGGACTTGCAGCCAGTGGGTGCAGAGGGTAGACCAGAGAATCACACTGTCACTAGGAAAAGGCAGGTCTACGTGATTGGAGACTCCTTACTGAGAAGAATAGACAGGCCTGTAACTAGAGCTGATCAGGAGAACAGAAGGGTGTGCTGTCTGCCGAGTGCTAAGATACAGGATGTGGACCTGAGGCTGAAAAGGATCCTAGTGGGAAAGAATCCACTGATTGTCCTTCATTTGGGAACGACTGATTTGGCTAGATTCTCGGTGGAACGTATGAAGGGAGAATATGCCAGACTGGGGAAGACGCTTAAGGAAATCGAGGCTCGGGTGATCTTCAGTGGGATTCTGCCAGTTCCTAGAGAAGGACAACAAAGGTGTGACAAGATTATAGCAATCAACAGATGGCTCAGGCAGTGGTGCTATCAGGAGGACTTTGGGATGTACTGTCATTGGGAAGCATTTATGGACAGAAGACTGTTCTCTCGGGATGGACTTCACCTGAGTAAGGAGGGAAATAGACTTCTAGGATGGAAGCTCGCCCAACTGATAAGAGTGTTTAAACTAGGAATTTGAGGGAGGTGGTTGGGAGATGTTCAGGTGATCTCCAGGCCGGAATTTAACCTTGAGAGGGAAGTAAACAAAGTAAAAGGGGATACAGCCATGGACAGAAGAATTGACATAAGGAGGAAGGGTAGTGTTGATACCAAACTAACAGGTGATACTGGTGGTAGAATGTCTGTGCCTAACAGAGTAAAGAATGTCAGTGAACCTAAACGGCAAAAAATAAAATGTTTGTACACTAATGCGAGAAGCCTAGGAAATAAAATGGAGGAACTAGTGCTACTGATGCAGGAATTGAAACTGGATATTATAGGGATAACAGAAACATGGTGGAATAGTAGTCATGACTGGAGTATAGGTATTGAAGGCTATGTGCTGTTTAGGAAAGACAGAAATAAAGGCAAAGGTGGCGGTGGAGTAGCATTGTACATCAATGATGAGGTTAACTGTAAAGAAATAAGTGATGGAATGGATAAGACATAGTCTGTCTGGGCAAAAGTCACACTGGGAAAGAAAGCTACTAGAGCCTCCCCTGAGATAGTGCTTGGGGTATGCTACAGACCATCGGGATCTAATTTGGATATGGATAGAGACCTCTTTAATGTTTTTAATGAAGTAAACACTAATGGGAAATGTGTGATCATGGGAGACTTTAACTTCCCAGATACAGATTGGAGGACAAGTGCTAGCAAGAATAATAGGGCTCAGATTTTTTTGGATGTGATAGCAGATGGATTTCTTCACCAAGTAGCTGAAGAACCAACAAGAGGGGATGCCATTTTAGGTTTGGTTTTGGTGAGCAGTAAGGACCTCATAGAAGAAATGGTTGTAGGGAACAACTTTGATTCGAGTGCTCATGAGCTAATTCAGTTCAGACTAGATGGACGGATAAACAAAAATAGATCTGGGACTAGGGTTTTTGACTTCTCAAGGGCTGACTTTAAAGAATTAAAGAAACTAATTAGGGAAGTGGATTGGACTGAAGAACTTATGGATCTAAATGCGGAGGAGGCCTGGAATTATTTTAAGTTGCAGCTGCAGAAGCTTGCATCCCAAGAAAGGGGAAAAAAACCATAGGCAGGAGTTGTAGACCAAGCTGGATGAGCAAGCATCTCAGAGAGGTGATTAAGAAAAAGCAGAAAACTTACAAGGAGTGGAAGAAAGGTGGGATTAGCTAGGGAAGCTACCTTAGTGAGGTCAGAACATGTAGGGATAAAGTGAGGAAGGCTAAAAGCCGTGTGGAGTTGGACCTTGCAAAGGGAATTAAAACCAATAATAAAAGGTTCTATAGCCATATAAATAAGAAGAAAACAAAGAAAGAAGAAATGGGACCGCTAAACACTGAAGATGGAGCGGAGGTTAAGGATAACCTAGGCATGGCCCAATATCTAAATAAGTACTTTGCCTCAGTCTTTAATAAGGCTAATGAGGAGCTTGGGGATGATGGAAGGATGACAAACAGGATTGAGAATATGGAGATGGATATTACCACATCTGAGGTAGAAGCTAAACTTGAACAGCTTAATGGGACAAAATTGGAGGGCCCAGACAATCTTCATCCAAGAATATTAAAGGACCTGGCACATGAAATTGCAAGCCCATTAGCAAGAATTTTTAATGAATCAGTAAACTCAGGGGTTGTACCGTATGACTGGAGAATTGCTAACATGGTTCCTATCTTCAAGAAAGGGAAAAAAAAGTGATCCGAGTAACTATAGGCCTGTTAGTTTGTCATCTGTAGTACGTAAGGTCTTGGAAAATATTTTGAAGGAGAAAGTAGTTAAGGACATTGAGGTCAATGGTAATTGGGACAAATTACAACATGGTTTTAGAAAAGGTAGATCGTGCCAAACCAACCTGATCTCCTTTGAGAAGGTGACAGATTATTTAGACAAAGGAAATGCAGTAGATCTAATTTACCTCGATTTCAGTAAGACATTTGACACAATTCCACATGGGGAATTATTAGTTAAATTGGAAAAGATGGGGATCAATATGAAAATTGTAAGGGGATAAGGAACTGGTTAAAGGAGAGACTCCGAGTTATACTGAAGGGCGAACTGTCAGGCTGGAAGGAGGTTACTAGTGGGGTTCCTCAAGGATCAGTTTTGGGACCAATCTTATTTAACTTTTTTATTACTGACCTTGGCACAAAGAGCGGGAATGTGCTAATAAAGTTTGCGGATGACACAAAACTGGGGGTATTGCTAACACAGAAAAGGACCGGGATATCATACAGGAAGACCTGGATGACCTTGTAAACTGGAGTAATAGTAATAGGATGAAATTTAATAGTGAAAAGTGCAAGGTCATGCACTTAGGGATTGATCATAAGAATTTTAGATATACATTGGGGACACATCAGTTGGAAGCAACAGAGGAGGAGAAGGACCTTGAAGTATTGGGTGATCACACGATGACTATGAGCTGCCAATGCGATATGGCCGTTAAAAAAGCAAATGCAGTTTTAGGATGCATCGGGCGAGGTATTTCCAGCAAAGATAAGGAGGTGTTAGTACAGTTATATAAGGCAGTAGTGAGACCTCATCTGGAATACTGTGTGCAGTTCTGGTCTCCCACATTTAAGAAGGATGAATTCAAACTGGAACAGGTTCAGAGACGGGCTACTAGGATGATCCAAAGAATGGAAAACCTGCCTTATGAAAGGAGAGTCAAAGAGCTTGGCTTGTTTAGCCTAGCCAAAAGAAGGCTGCGGGGGGATATGCTTGGTCTTTATAAATATATCAGGGGGATTAACATTAGGGAGGGAGAGGAATTATTTAAACTTAGGACCAATGTAGACACAAGGACAAATGGGTAAAAACTGGACATTAGGAAGTTTAGACTTGAAATTAGATGAAGGTTTCTAACCATTAGAGGAGTGAAGTTCTGGAACAGCCTTCCAAGGGGAGTAGTGAGGGCAAAAGACACATCTGGCTTTAAGACTAAGCTTATGGAAGGGATGGTATGATAGGATAGTTTAATTTTGGCAATTGATCTTTGATTATCAGCAGATAAGTCTGCCCAGTGGTCTGTGATGGGATGTTGGATGGGATGGGATCTGAGTTACTATAGAGAATTCTTTCCTGAGTACTGGCTGGTGAATCTTGCCCACATACTCAGGGTTTAGCTGATCACCATATTTGGGGTCGGGAAGGAATTTTTCTCTGGGGCAGATTGGCAGAGTCCCTGGAGGTTTTTCACCTTCCTCTGCAGCGTGGGGCATGGGTCACTTGCTGGTGGATTCTCTGCAGCTTGAGGTCTTCAAACCACAATTTCAAGACTTCAATAACTCGGACATAGGTTAGAGGTTTGTTAAAGAAGTGGATGGGTAGGGTTCTGTGACCTGCTCTGTGCAGGAGGTCAGACTAGATGATCATATTGGTCCCTTCTGACCTGTGAGTCTATGAATATAAAGGGCAGCTGCATCATCTCCATTTTGTCTTCAATCCCTCTTCCTATCTCTGGAGCAACTTCTCTACAAACTGAACGCTGGAACAAAGGACTGAATGATGTTGATGTGTACCAGAGAGCCTTTCAAGCCAGAAACTCACTCATCTGAGAGGGAGGGATATTTGAGCTTTGGCCTGCTAAACCCAAGGTTGTGAATTCAGTCCTTGAGGGAGCCACTTAGGGAGCTGGGGCCAAAATTGGTTCTGCAAGTGAAGGCAGGGGGCTGGACTCAATGACCTTTTAAAGTCCCTTCCAGTTCTAGGAGATTGGTATATCTCCAGTTATTACCTTTATTACCAATACTGCTAAGAACCAGATATATAGATTTCTGAATGCATCTGACTGTTTCCCCATAAACTGTGTTCCCATTAACTTTTCTTATGTGTTTATGCCATTTTAACAATGTCATAAACACATAAGAAAAGTTAATAGCACAGAAGTAGTTTATATCTCTTTGACTGTAAAGGGTTAACAAATTCAGTAGCCTGGCTGTCACCTGACCAGAGGACCAATCAGGAGACAGGATACTTTCAAATCTTGAGGGAGGGAAGTTTCTGTGTGTGCTGTTAGTTTTTGGTGGTTGTTCACTCTAGGGGCTCAGAGGGAGCAGACGTGCAACCAGGTTTCTCTCCAATCTCCCTAATACAGGTTCTTATAGATTCCAAATAGTAAGTACTAGGTAGATAGTGAGTTAAGCTTATGTTTGTTTTCTTTATTTGCAAATGTGTATTTGGCTGGAAGGAGTTTAATTTGTAGTTGTATATTTAGACTGGGAGGATATTCCAGTGTCTATAACTGAAAAACCCTGTACCTAATCCATCTTAAATTTACAAAGATAATTTTTATTGTTTTTCTTTCTTTAATTAAAAGTTCTTCTTGTTTAAGAACCTGATTGTTTTTTTTATTCTGGTGAGACCCCAGGGGACTGGGTCTGGATTCACCAGGGAACTGGTGGGGAGAAAGGAGGGAATGGGGAGAGAGAGGCTGGTTTCTCTCTGTGTCAGGATTACTGTCTCTCTCAGGGAGAGTCTTGGAGAGGGAAAGAGAAGGAGGGGGGGAAGGTGAATTTTCCTCTCTGTTTTGTGATTCAAGGAGTTTGAATCACAGTGGTCTTCCAGGGAAACCCAGGGAGGGGAAGCCTGGGAGAGGCGACGGTGGGGGAAAGGGTTTACTCTCCCTGTGTTTAGATCCAGAGGGTCTGGGTCTTGGGGGTCCCCGGGTAAGGTTTTGAGGGGACCAGAGTGTACCAGGCACTGGAATTCCTGGTTGGTAGCAGCGCTACAGGTTCTAAGCTGGTGATTAAGCTTGGAGGAATTCATGCTGGTACCTCATCTTTTGGACGCTAAGGTTCAGAGTTGGGAATTGTACCATGACAAACAACTTCCTTTTTCTTTCCTTTTTATAATAAAGCTTTAGTTTAGAAGCTAAGGATTGGCTGGCATCAAAGTATTCTGGGTAAGATCCAAACCTATACAGACCTGGTAATGTTGCTGACTCTGGGGTCAGAAGAACACTTGTTTTATGTGAGCAGTTTTTAAATAAACTCTCACGGTGCCGGACCGAGATGCTGATCGGGAGTCAGAGAACTGGAATGCAGTAAAGGGGGCCGTGTGATGTCTTTTTTCAGTTTCTCGATAACCAGTGTGGGGTATCAGAAGCACAGTTGGTGACTGATGGGTGATTTTAACTTGGATGTTAACCACCAGTTTTGGGAGCATCTGCTCTCCCTTTTTCAGCCTGCCCTGATCTTGGCATTTTCAATGGGGGGAGGGATAACTTAGTGGTTTGAGCACTGGCCTGCTAAATCAAGGGTTGTGAGTTCAATCCTTGAGGGGGCCATTTGGGGACTTAGTTGGGAATTGGTCTTGCTTTGAGCAGGGGGTTGGACTAGATGATCTTCTGAGGTCCCTTCCAACCCTAATAATCTATGATTCTATGAACGTGAACTGCCCCAGGCATGCTGGGTCACACTAAGCACTGAAGTTAAATTAATAGTGTTTTTTTATGACACAGTCATATGAAATCAACTGAACTCCTTTGTTTTCTTTCATCTGAGCAGGGTTTCCAGTTTCCAGACCTCCTATAATTTCCCATCTGGAACAAGGGGAAGAGCCATGGGTCCCAGACCTCCAGGGTTCAGAGGAAAGAGAGATCCAGAGAGTTGCCTGCACAGGTGAGGAAAGATTAAACCAACTCAGAATCTCTAAGTGCCTGAAGGAAACATCTGGGATGCCCTACAATGCCTTTGGAAGGTTTCTCAGTTCATTATTGTCCCTAGCAGGGGTCGTATCCTCAGGGTAAATATAGCTCATGGCTTCCTGTAGAACCTAGCAGACACCAGGCAGTAGTTTCCTCCCTTCCCTCTGTGAATTTGGATGGGATATGAGGGCCAAATTGATCCCCTCCTCTCTCCTGTTTAGGGGAAGAGTTTGGAGGAGTTCAGTTCTTGTTTTTATTTGCCCTCTCTCAAGCATTTGGTTTGGTTTTGCCTTCCCCTCTCTGTCCCTGTTTGAGGTTTCTGTCTCTATCACAGCAGGTGACGCAGTGGTATGTGAGAAAGAGGAGCAGAATTGTCAGCAGGAAAATGTTGAGCAAGTGGCTGAACACAGAGAATTATCGCAAAGATCAAAAAGGAATGTGTCCAGGAGTCATGAGCAGGAAAACTCCTGTGAGATTCAGCGCAGACCAGAAAGAGAGCAAGGAAAGCAGGCAGGGGAGAAAATGGGTAAATTTATTTCCTGTCGGGGAACTCAGAGCATCAAGGAAACCACAACACAGCAGGAAATCCTCATGGGAAAGAGGAAAAATACATGCAGTGAGTGTGGAAAAACCTTCACTTACAGCTCAGACCTTTCTCAACATCAGAGAATCCACACAGGGGAGAAGCCCTATGAATGCCGTGAGTGTGGGAAAAGCTTCACTAGCAGCTCAGGCCTTTGCAAACATCAGAGAATCCACACAAGGGAGAGGCTTTTTGAATGCAGTGAGTGTGGGAAAAGCTTCACTCACAGCTTTCAACTTACTAGGCATCAGAGAATCCACACAGGGGAGAGGCCCTATGAATGCAGTGAGTGTGGGAAAAGTTTCACTCACAGCTTTTGCCTTTCTCAACATCAGAGAATCCACACAGGGGAGAGGCCTTTTGAATGCAGTGAGTGTGGGAAAAGCTTCACTTCCAAGTCAAGCCTTATTACCCATCTCAGAATCCACACAGGGGAGAGGCCCTATAAATGCAGTGAGTGTGGGAAAAGCTTCAGTTCCAATTCAAACCTTATTTTGCATCTCGGAAGACACACAGGGGAGAGGCCCTACAAATGCAGTTACTGTGGGAAAAGATTCGCTAGCAGCTCAGGCCTTTGCAAACATCAGAGAATCCACACAGGTATGCGACCCAGTGGAAGCGGTGAGAGTGGGAAAACCTTGTCTTGCCACTGAGCCCATGTGAGCCATCAGAGAATCTGCAAGGGGGATCAACACCATAAAACTCCCTAGGGCTATCAATACTTTAATACTTTCCTGATTCCCACAGATTAACTTTTAAAAGCTGTTTGAAGCACCGATAACCCTCACTTTGCCCAGATGAGTGAGTGACCTGGTTTTGCATTTTCCAGTTTGACCTCTTTGAGGTGGACTCATTTGTCCTTTCTATCAACTCCATTCTCCCGTGAGTAATTCTAGTGTGCCCTTCCTATCAGGAACCAGGGAGCATCACATTTATAACAGTCTTCCTATTGCCAAGTTATTGTTAGAGTCACCAGTGATACAGATTGTATCATTGCCAGTTGTTCTCATGCTCTGCTGAAGAGCAGTTATAATGGGAACTTTTTCATATTAAATTTAAATGAAGAGGAGCAGGGGCAGGAAAAAAGTGTCATTTCAGCCTCTGTGGTACTGGAAGGAGATGTAAAAAGCAACAGAGTCCTGTGGCACCTTATAAACTAAAATACGTATTGGAGCATAAGCAATATACAGAAACCTGTAGAAGAACACTTCAATCCGCCTGGACACACAATAGCAGACTTAAAAGTAGCCATCCTGCAGCAGAAAATACTTCAGGGCCAGACTTCAAAGAGAAACTGCTGAGCTCCAGTTAATCTGCAAATCTGACACCATCAGCTCAGGATTAAACAGACTGTGAATGGCTAGCCAACTACAGAAGCAGTTTCTCCTACCTTGGTGTTCACACCTCAACTGCTTGAAGAGGGCCTCATCCTCCCTGATTGAACTAACCTCCTTATCTCTAGACTGATTCTTGCCTGCTTATTTATACCCGCCTCTGGAAATTTCCACTACATACATCTGACAAAGTGGGGATTCACCCACGAGAGCTTATGAGCCAATATGGCTGTTAGTCTACAACGTGCCACAGGACTCTGTGTCATATGTTACAGATCCAGATTAACACAGCTACCCCTCTGATACTTGGAAGGAGATGGGGTGACTCAGAGATTCCCTCCTTCCCCATCATGGCAGAACTGTTACCTTTTGTCTGAGCCAGGCAGAGTTTATCATCATCACATTCTACCCCTCCACTTCTCAAAGTGTCATGTGATGAAGTGTTCTCAGTTGTGTGTGCTTGGAGATGATGCTTTGACTTATTTAATCCTATACCAGAGTTGCTATGATTGGAGATGAAAGTATCAAAGACTGAGAAGGGGAATTCAAATGGACCCTAAATGCAGTGTGATCATTTCGAGTTTAAATCTCAGGTTCCATCTATTGGTCAAGACAGTTCTGGCAAGGCGGCTGCTTTTTCCCCCATTATGGGAATGCTAGAATACTAAACATGTTGTAAATAACATAACTGACTGTTGAGACAGTGCTCAATGAAATATGTTTGAATGGATCAGAGGAGAATGTGATGGGAGAATCTCTTGTCCTGATTCTAAATAATTAGATGGAACTTGCTCTGGAATTTCAATTTACACTTTCATTGTCATGTATTCTATCTCTCTGTGATCTGGGTTTCTATCTTTCTTGATGGCTATGTGGTCACACAATTAGATATTAGTTCGGCTCAGATTTATTGGAGAATTTAAGACAAATGACCATTTGCTAAAGTCGTCATTTCTCACTTCAGCTTTGCTTTTCCCCATCATTCCGTGATGATATTGAGAAAGTTCAAGTGCAGTTCTGTCAATAGGAGAGAACTCTCCAATTTACTGGCCATGCTAACAAAGGCACAGCAGTGATTTAAAGTCTCCACTTGGCCATGGTGAACAGCAGCAGACCCCCCAGTAACTGAGGGAAGTGCATATGAGCACAGCGTAGTTCAATTGCTTAAATCAATATGGTCTCAGATGGCTATGTTGGTAGGCGAAGGCCTCCTGCTGATGTAGCACTATCTACACAGGGGATTAGAGATGTGTAACTGCGTTGTTCAGCTGTATCCATTTTTCACACCTCTGAGCAATAATTATACTGATAAATGTCTTTAGTGTAGCCTAGACAGTTTTCTCTTGTGTTTTCTGCATTTGTATCACTTCTCCTCTACTTCCTACTACTTTGAAAGATTTAAAGTATGAAAAAAGGTATTTTTTCTCGTGATGCTAACATTCCCACATAGGAGGCCCCTTCCACCAGCACGCATGGCAGAAGAATCCGAGAGATATGAACTCACAGAAGTGTTGGGACAAAGCACAACTTGAGCCAAGGTTCAGTTGTTGGCAATGGAGATTAAAAGAAAACTAACGTGACCAGAATTTGTGAGCTTTGAATATATTAGTGTTGCTAGTGAAAATGAAATTATAGGTGGTGTTATTGGTTAGAGTAAGAGACTAATTGTTTGATAATTCTGAATTATTTTGGAAAACTGGAAGTTGTCTTGTTTTTTTTCTTTTTTAGTTGTACAGGAAATGATGGTTAATCTTCAAAAGTTAATTTGATTTAATTTCCCCCCTGTAGTGTAAAGAGTTCTGGTAGAAAACCTCACTCCAAAGGTTGAGGTGGGAGAACAGGTGTTAGAGTGTATAAGAGAATATTGGGTCTGTATAAATTTTTTTTTTTTAATTTCAAATAGAGCATATTTTGCTTAGCTTCAAAGTCAATTTCTATTAAAAGGAAAACTGCTCGAGGAGACAATTTGTTTAAGTTTTTACCCACTTACACTGTAAGCATCGCTGACTTCCCCACTTCTCTAATTTGCAAAGGAAAGGCCTGACATCTGTCATAGGATGTGTCCAGCAGGTAGGAAAGCTGCAGTTGGCAACCATCAGTACCAAGAAAAAGACTGAGGTCCATTGCCTTTCATATCTAAAAACCATCTAGAGGCTAGTCTACACTGAAAAGCTATGTTGACATTGCCACATCTCTCAGGGGTGTGAAAAATTCACTGCACTGAGAGAAGTAGTTAATGTGACCTAAGCCCCAGTGTAGAGAGTGTTATGTTGTCAGAAGAATATTTCCAGTGTTTGTAGGGTAGACATAGCCTCAGTCAGACTGATCCCCTCTGGGAAGCGAGTCATGACATCAATTCCAGTTTTGACCCATCTCCTTATATGTGAGAAAGCTGTGTTAGTATGGAGGGCTGAGCCAGCTGTCTGATCACCTGGTTCAACTGAGGGAAAAGCTCTAATTACCCATCAGTCCAAAGACTGAGAGAAATGTTGAGTTCCAGCCATTGTCATTTTAGTATTTTATTGTTCCTTTCTCTGTTTTGTATTGGCCTTTCTCTTCTGTCAGGGTGTGACTGTATAGCTCAGTGCATGTGTGATAAATGCTCTTTGGTGCCACTTGGCAGAGAGGTCAAAGTAATTCACAAGAAACTCCTGCCTCAGACCTGACAAACTCACACCTAATACTCTGATTTTTATGATATTTATCCAGGAAGCATAGCAGTGAGATCTCTACTGAAAGCTTGTAAATTATTGTTACTCCTGATCACTGCAAGAGGTGTGTCTGAGTCCTATTGAAGGAGTCCTGTAAGCATATGGAAAATTATGCCCATATGGTATTGTCATGAAAGTGAGTCACCCCAATCAAAGGTCTTGTTGGGAATGACCCATTCAAGGGGAGGGAATTGTCACCCATCCCTTGCTGGCCAGTTATGCGATGTGTTGCTGCATTGTCAACCTTTGTGCTAGCCCAGAAAATCCAATAGAAAACTATCAGAGACAAATTATAGACATCGAAACCCTGTGGAAGTGTGAATGACAATGAGGAAATGGTCCTTTCTGTGAATATACACAAAAGACTGATTCATTTTATAACAGGATGGAGAGAAACACTCTAGGTCCATTCACCAAGGAGATCGCTAATGACCAGTGGTGCTTCAAGAAAGGCAGGGCCCTGGCTCCTAGGGACTAGCAATCACTGCACTAGACTGTCGCCTCAGACTTCAATCTACTTAGGTAGGAGAAGTAACTATTAAAAAGTGTAGGTTGCATTTTGTGATTTTGTTTTGTTGGTAACAGTTGGTTTCCATCATTCACATTTGTTTGTTTAAATCTCTGTCCCTTGTTAAAGAAATTTCCCTTTGTTCACTAACTGTGCTCAAGTGCTGTGTGTGATCCATTAGCAGTGGGCTACAGTAAAACTGGTAACCTGGGATGTGCCATTGCTTCGGTCAGAGAGGATCTGGGATTTTTCTGAGCCATGGTCTACTCTAGGGGAGGGAATCAATCTAAGTTACGCAACTTCAACTACATGAATAACGTAGCTGAAGTTGATGTACTTAGATCGACTTACCGTGGTGTCTTCATCACGGTGAGTCGACTGCTGCAGCTCCCCAGTAGACTATGCCTGCGCCTCTCACCGAGCTGGAGTACAATGGTCGACAGAAGAGTACTCGTATCGATTTATTGCATCTACACTAGAGGTGATATATATTGACCCCCCGCTGGATCAATCACTGCCCGCCAATTCAACAGCTAGTATAGACATACCCCGAGTATCTGGTGATTGGAGCTGGACCCCGGAGGGGGACACATTGAAGGAACTCAGGGGTTAAGGTGCCTTTATTGCCAACTGTCAAGGTTGCTGTAGCTCAGAGGAGGGTGCTTGACTGCCTGACGGGCTGGTGAGTTTGGTCACTAACATCCAGCTGCCAAATGCAAAAGTCCATTTTGGGAGGGTTTGGGTCCAGAGTGACCTAGACAAATTGGAGGATTGGGCCAAAAGAAATCTGATGAGGTTCAACAAGGACAAGTGCAGAGTCCTGCACTTAGGATGGAAGAGTCCCATGCACCACTACAGGCTGCGGACAGACTGGCTAAGTGGCAGTTCTGCAGAAAAGGACCTGGGGATTACAGTAGACAAGAAGCTGGATATGAGTCAATAATGTGCCCTTATTGCCAGGAAGGTTAACAGCGTATTGGGCAGCATTAGTAGGAATGTTGCCAGCAGATTGAGGGAAGTGATTATTCCCTTCTATTTGGCACTGATGTGGCCACATCTGGAGTACTGCATCCAGTTTTGGGCCCCCTGCTACAGAAAGGATGTGGACAAATTGGAGAGTATTCAGCAGAGGGCAAGAAAAATTATTAGGACACCTAGGCATATGATTTATGAAGAGAAGGTGAGGGAACTGGAGTTACTTAGTCTGCAGAAGAGAAGAGTGAGGGGGGGATTTGATAGCAGTCTTCAACTACCTGAAGGGGGGTTCCAAAGAGGATGGAGCTCAGCTGTTCTCAGTGGTGGCAGATGACAGAACAAGGAACAATGGTCTCAAGTTGCAGTGGAGTAGGTCTTGGTTGGATATTTGGAAAAACTTTTTCACTTGCAGGGTGGTGAAGCACTGGAAGGGGTTCCCTAGGGAGGTGGTACAATTGCCATCCTTAGAGGTGTGTAAGGCCCGGCTTGACAGAGGGGGCTGCATTCCTGTGCCAAACAATCACTTGAAGGAGGCAGACAAAGGCCTTTAAGTTGAGGTGTCCATCACTGTCAAAATATCCTCTCCCTCCTTCAGGTCACTGGCAGCCTGAATTTCTTCCTCACCCTACCAGAGTCTTGTCTGGACTCAGCACTATCCAGCCCCTCTGTATGTAGTGGGCAAAACCCACAAACCTTGTCTTTAAAACAAGCTGTCCCCTTCCTTCTGAGGGAAGATTTTTCTATGATTGAAGTTGAGCTTCAGGTCCCCTCTCCTAGGGGCAGGCTGGGTGTGGGGCCAGCTCCCAATGAGATCTGTTTTCACCTTTGCTCCCTAACTCAGCTTCCAACCCATCCACCGTACTTACTAGCTCCATGGTCATGTGTCACCCCCTTTGCCAGCACACGTAGCCTGCAGGAAAGCTGCCCCTGCCAGCTGTGGTGGTGGTATAGTGGTGAGCAGAGCTGCCTTCCAAACAGTTTATCTGGTTTCACTTCCCAGCCAATGCAGTAACGGCTTTTCTCTTTTGTTGGTTCCTTGTCTAGAAGTGGTTTAATTTCAGTCACATTATGTTCCAATCACATTATCAATAGAATGAGACAATAAATGTGTCAACGCCCAGCAGGTCACACAGGAGGGAGGAATACAAGGGGCTGGAATGTGTCATCTGAGAAAACAGAACACTTGGAAACCTGCATCTCCCGTCCCCTGGCCTTCCGTGTTATGATTCCAGCTGTGTGCGATGTTTGTATCATGTTCCTGCATGATGGGGAAATAAAGTTTTGAGTCAGTTTTTGCTCCCACAGATTCCTTTGCTGTTACAATTATATTGATATGAACAAAAGGGAAGCAAAAAATAACAAAAAAACCCACCCAAATTGCAATACGGGTGGGGAAAGAGAAGATAGGGGGTAAGCCAAACATTTCATAATAAAAATTAATACTAAAATGGGAGCTGGGGGGGAGAGATCAGGTATGTGGAGACCCCCTTGATATTTGAAACCTATAACTCCCTAGCTTTCTGAACACCTGTGATGAGCAAGATGGAGTAGTGACATCTTCAATCATGTATTGTCTCTCTGTGTTCTGTCTCTTTCTTCTCCCTCCGTTATTCTTCTCCAATGTCTCTGCCTTTCTCCTCTTGCTCCCTCTCCCCCTGCCTGTTCCCAGGCACTCACAGTCTACAGCATGTAGGAAAAGCCAAGAATTTCATAGATTCATAGACTCTAGGACTGGAAGGAACCTCGAGAGGTCATCGAGTCCAGTCCCCTGCCCTCATGGCAGGACCAAATACTGTCTAGACCATCCTCGATATACATTTAAATATTATACTGGCTGCAGCCACAAAGCGAGAAAACTTACACTTCTGGTTCAGAGTCAGTGCACACACATAAGAACCAATGGGCTTTTAATTCCTTAGGTTCTGCCACCATATGCTGCTTACATTTCATTTCAATCTTTTCCCAAGATTTCTCATTGTGCACAGCAACATTACTCCCTTGGGAGAGAGTGCAGCAGAGGCTGCATTAATTTAACCTACAAAAACCAAACAAATAGAAATGTAGATTAGATTAGAATAGAAATGTACTCTCCAGGTTCCTCCAGCCCAGGGGCTGGCAACCTTTCAGAAGTGGTGTGCCAAGTCTTCATTTATTCACTCTAATGTAAGGTTTTGCGTGCCGGTATTACATTTTAATGTTTTTTAGAATGTCTTTCTCTACAAGTCTGTATATTATATAACTAAACTAGTGTATTGTAAAATAAACAAGGTTTTCAAAATGTTTAAGAAGCTTCATTTAAAATTAAATTAAAATGTTCGTCTTACGCCACTGGCCCGCTCAGCCTGCTGCTGGTCTGGGGTTCTGTTCATCTAGGCTGGCAATGGGCTGAGTGGGGCCTGTGGCTGGGACCCCAGCTGGGAAGGGTCTGTCAGCCAGAACCCCAGACCGACCGGCAGTTGGCTGTGCGGGGCTAGCAGCCGGGACCCCAGACCAGCAGCGGGCTGTGTGGGGCTGGCAGCCAGGACCCCAGACTCAGCCCACTGCTGCTCAGGGGTTCCATCCTCCGGCTCCTGCCAGCCGGGATCCCAGCTGCCGGACCCGCTCAGCCCGCTGCCGGTCTGGGGTCCCGGCCCTGCCCACATACATTGGGTACCTACCTTCTCCCTGGTTCTGGCCCATTCTCCTCCTCTCTCTGCACTGAGCTGAGGGTGGGAGTGGACCGAGCACAGGGCTGAGGGTGAAGGGTCTGGCCAGGAGCTAGAATGAGGGAGGGGGCTCGGTTGGGGCAGGAGGTTTGGGTGTAGGGGCACTTACCTGGGCAGCTCCCATTTGGCGGGAGGGGTGCAGGTGGGAATGTGCGCGGAGGGTTCAGGGGCTCCCGTTTGGTGGTGGGGGTGGGGATGTGCGGGGTGCATGGGATGTGGGGAGGCTGGGGATGTGAGGAGTGCAAGAGTCACGACTGGGGGCACATGAGGGGTGTGTAGGTGTCAGAGTAGGGGGGCTGGGTATGTGTGGGGGTGCCAGAGTCAGGGCTGGGGTCATGGGGGGGTGGAGGAGTGAAGGAGTCAACAGAGGGCTGGTAGGTACAGGGCTCAGGGCAGGGGCCTGGGGCAGGGTGTGAGAGTGCAAGGCTCAGGGCAGGGGCCTGGGGCAGGGTGTGGGGGTGCAAGGCTCAGGGCAGGGGCCTGGGGCAGGGTGTGGGGGTGCAAGGCTCAGGGCAGGGGCCTGAGGGGTGTGGAGGGGTCAGGGCTCTGGGCAGAGGGCTGGGTGACTGCCCCCCCAAAACCCCCATGCCACCCGTTCCTTGTCCCGACTACCCCCTCCTGGGACCCCACTCCCTATCTATGCCTCCCTGCCTCGTGTCCCCTGACTGCCCCCCTAGGATCCTACCCCCTACCTGTCCCCTGACTGCCCCAACCTTTGTCTACACCCCCGCACCCAGACAGAACCCCTGGACTCCTGTGCCTATCTAACCGCTCCCTGCCCCCTGACAGGACCCCCAGAACTCTGGACCTATACACCCCCCTGCTCTCTGCCTGCCACAACCACTCGCCACACCCCTACCTCCTGACAGCCCCCCCAGAACTCCCAACTCATCCAACTCCCTCCAGCTCCTTCTTCCCTGACCCCCCCAGAGACCCCTAACTGTGCCCCAGGACCCTCCTTGCTCCCTGTTCCCTGACTGCCCTGTGTCCTATCCACCTCCCACCCCCTAATAGACCCCGAGACTCCCATGCCCCATCCACTGCCCCCTCCAGAAACCCCTACCTAAACCACCCCCCTGTGATCCCACTGTCCATCCAACCCACCCTGCTCCCTGTCCTCTGATTGCCCCCCGCTTATCCCAACCCCCCCAACCCCAGACCCCTTACCATGAGGCTTCCCGCTCATTCTGAGCCCTGCCGCCGCACGTGCATCCCCGCCCCTCCAAGTGCTGCGCGCAAGGCGGCAGGGCGCCGCATGAGTGGGGAGCATCTTTCACTCCTCGCAGAGCCAAACACTGCCCCATGGGAGTGCGGAGCCCTGTCCACCAGAGCGCTGCGTGCCAGGCAGCAGGGCTCCGAGGGAAGGCGGGGGAGGGGCCAGCGGGTTGCCATGCCGGCAGGATTTTTAATGGCACACTGGAGTCCCGGCAGTTGCTGACCCCTGCTCCAGCCCAACCTTCTGCTGATGCACCTCAACGCACGGCTATGAAGGGTTTGAAGCTTCCATTGCTTAAGTTCCAGGACACTGAGGGATTTCAGCTCCCCTTTGCCCAGAGGGAACCTTCACCCCACTCCCAACCAGGTTCTTGTCCACGGGATCACTGTAGGGGGCTGGGTCCCTGTTTGTCTATTCTCGCTATCTAGGACAAGCCAGGGTGCCTCTACAGAAATCCATGGCACACCCACGTCTTGAAAACTGTGTGCACGTGTGGTCAGCTCACCTGATAAAAGATATATTATAATTGGAAAAGGTTCAGAAAAGGGCAACAAAAATGATTAGGGGTATGGAGCAGCTTTCATATGAAGAGTGATTAATAAGACAGACTTTTCAGCTTGGGGCTGTGTGCTGGGAGCGAGGCTGAGCCCTGAGTTGGGGGCGAGGCTTACCTGATTAGGGGCCCTATATAAGGAGCCAGGCACTCAGGCAGCGGCACAGGAGCCAGTCAACAGAGCAGCTAACGGGAGTTTCAGTGGGAGTTCCCAGGGGGAGGTTACAGGGGAGACCAAGGCAGAGAAACCAGGAAGTCAGACTAGGGAAGAGGCAGGGGTCTGCCAGCAGCCCAGCGCTTGTTGGTGGCCTGCAGTGAGGTGTGAGGCATGGATTGCCAGGCACAGAGTTGGAACGATATGATGGAGGCGGAGGCAGCAGGTGCAGACACACTGAGGATGACCGGATGCAGTAGCTGTGGCATATACATGGTCCTATAGGGGGCACCTGAAAGGAGTTTCGTCTGCATGAAGTGCTGCCTGATAGAGCTGCTGGAGGAAAAGATAAGAGGACTGGAGATGCAAGCGGAAACTCTGGCCGAGTTTAGAAGGGGGTTTGAGCAGATGATGGAACACAGACATGATGAGGTACAGGGGACAGACGAGCGGATAGAAGCAGGACCAAAGGACTCTGAGGAGGGGCTGCTGCGTGAGGAAAGTGGACGGTGGAAGCATGTGACTAGGAGAACCAGGCAGAGGAAAAGACGGGCCAGCGATGGAGAAATAGAACTCAGGAACAGGTTTGCTGAGTTGGAAAATGAAGATGGAGCACAGCAGGCTGCTGAAGGAGAGAAGGAGAGGAAAAAGAAACGAGCAGCTAGTCCTGCAGGAGGAGGGGAGGAGTCGATGGAGGCGAGACCAAGTACGAGCCCTAGGAGGATTGTAAGGGTGAATACAAATCGAGAGGAATTGCGGCCAGCTGGTGTGGGGGATAGACCGGAGAATCACACTGTCACCAGGAAAAGGCAAGTCTACGTGATTGGAGACTCTTTACTGAGAAGAGTAGACAGGCCTGTAACTAGACCTGATCGGGAGAACAGAAGTGTGTGCTGTCTGCCAGGGGCTAAGATACAGGATGTGGACCTGAGGCTGAATACGATCCTAGCGGGAGCGGGAAAGAATCCATTGATTATCCTTCATGTGGGAATGAAAGATACGGCTAGTTACTCACTGGACTGTATCAAGGAGTACTATGCCAAACTGGGGAAGACACTCAAAGAAATTGAGGCTCAGGTGATCTTCAGTGGGATTCTGCCGGTTCCTAGAGCAGGGCGACGAAGGAGTGACAAGATTATGGCGATCAACAGATGGCTCAGGCATTGGTGTTATAAGGAGTACTTTGGGATGTACAGTCTTTGGGAAGCGTTTACGGATAGACAACTGTTCGCTCAGGATGGACTTCATCTAAGTAAGGAGGGAAATAGAATTCTAGGATGGAGGCTCGCCGACCTCATCAAGAGAGCTTTAAATTAGGAAGTTGGGGGAGATAGTTGGGAGATGTTCAGGAGATCTCCACGCCGGAATATAACCTGGAGAGGGAAGTAAACAAAGTGAGAGGGGATACCCTTGCGGACCAAAGAATTGATCCAAGGAGGAATAGTGGAGTAGAAACCAGAGTAACGGGTGATGCTGGTGGTAGAAGGTCTGTGCACGATGGGGGAAAGAATGTCACTGACGCCAAACGCCAAAAATTGAAATGTCTGTACAGTAATGCGAGGAGCCTAGGTAACAAGATGAAGGAACTGGAGCTACTGGTGCAGGAAGTGAAACCGGATATTATAGGGATAACCGAAACCTGGTGGAATAGTACTCATGACTGGAGCACAGGTATTGAAAGCTATGTGCTGTTTAGAAAAGACAGGAAGAAAGGCAAAGGTGGTGGAGTAGCCTTGTACATCAATGATGAGATAAACTGTAATGAAATAAGAAGCGATGGAATGGATAAGACAGAGTCTGTCTGGGCAAAAATCACACTGGGTAAAAAAGCAACTAGAGCTTCCCGTGAGATAGTGCTTGGGGTGTGCTATAGACCGCCGGGATCTGATTTGGGTATGGATAGAGACCTCTTTAATGTCTTTAATGAAGTAAACACAAAGGGGGAATGTGTGATAACGGGGGACTTCAACTTCCCAGATATAGACTGGAGGACGAGTGCTTGCAAGAATAATAGGGGTCAGATTTTTCTGGATGTGATAGCGGATGGATTTCTTCATCAAGTAGTTGAAGTACCTATGAGAGGGGATGCCATTTTAGATTTGGTGTTGGTGAGCAGTGAGGACCTCGTAGAAGAAATGGTGGTAGGGGACAACCTTGGTTCGAGTGATCATGAGCTGATTCAGTTCAAACTAGATGGAAGGATAAATAAATGTAGATCTGGGATTAGGGTTTTCGACTTCTTGAGGGCTAATTTTAAAGAGTTAAAGAAATTAGTTAGGGAAGTGGATTGGATGGAGGAACTTGTGGATTTAAATGCGGAGGAGGCCTGGAATTACTTTAAGTTGCAGCTGCGGAGACTGTCGGAAGCCTGCATCCCAAGAAAGGGGAAAAAAACCATGGGCAGGAGTTGTAGGCCAAAGTGGAAGAGCAAGCAACTCAGAGAGGGGATTAGAAAAAAGCAGAAAGCTTACAGGGAGTGGAAGAAAGGCAGGATCAGTAAGGGAAGCTACCTTGGTGAGGTCAGAACATGTAGGGATAAAGTGAGAAAGGCTAAAAGCCGCATTGAACTGGACCTTGCAAAGGGAATCAAAACCAATAGTAAAAGGTTCTACAGCCACATAAATAAGAAGAAAACAAAGAAAGAAGAAGTGGGGCCGCTATACACTGATGATGGAATAGAGGTTAAGGATAACCTAGGCACGGCCCAATATCTAAATAAGTACTTTGCCTCAGTTTTTAATAAGACTAGTAAGGAGTCTAGCGATGATGGAGGGATGATAAACGGGAATGTGGATATGGAAGTGGATATTACCGCAACTGAGGTAGAGGCCATACTTGAACAGCTTAATGGGATGAAATCGAAGGGCCCGGACAATCTCCATCCGAGGATATTAATGGAACTGGCGCGTGAAATTGCGAGCCTGTTAACAAGAATTTTTAAGCAATCGATAAACTCGAGGGTTGTGCCGTACGACTGGAGGATTGCTAATGTAGTTCCTATTTTTAAGAAAGGGAATAAAAGTGATCCGGATAATTATAGGCCTGTTAGCTTGACGTCTGTAGTATGTAAGGTCTTGGAAAAAATTTTAAGGGAGAAAGTAATTAAGGACATTGAGGTCAATGGTAATTGGGACTAATTGCAACACGGATTTACTAAAGGTAGATCGTGTCAAACCAATCTGATCTCCTTCTTTGAGAAGGTGACGGATTACTTAGATAAAGGAAATGCGGTAGATATAATTTACCTAGATTTCAGTAAGGGGTTTGACACGGTTCCGCATGGGGAACTATTAGTTAAATTGGAAAAGATGGGGATGAAGATAAAAGTTGTAAGGTGGATAAGGAACTGGTTAAAGGGGAGACTCCAGCGGGTCGTATTGAAGAGTGAACTGTCAGGCTGCAAGGAAGTCACTAGTGGAGTCCCTCAAGGATCGGTTTTGGGACCAATCTTATTTAACCTTTTTATTACTGACCTTGGCACAAAGAGCGGGAATGTGCTAATAAAGTTTGCGGATGACACAAAGCTGGGGGGTATTGCTAACACGGAGAAGGACAGGGATACTATTAAGGAAGATCTGGACCACCTTGTAAACTGGAATAATAGAAATAGGATGAAATACAATAGTGAAAAGTGCAAGGTCATGCACTTAGGGATTAATAATAAGAATTTTAGATGTACGTTGGGGGTGCATCAGTTGCAAGCGACAGAGGAGGAGAAGGACCTTGGAGTATTGGTTGATAGCAGGATGACTATGAGTCGCCAATGTGATACGGCTGTTAAAAAAGCAAATGCGATTTTGGGATGCATCAGGCGAGGTATTTCCAGCAAGGATAAGGAGGTGTTAGTACCGTTATATAAGGCGCTGGTGAGACCCCATCTGGAATACTGTGTGCAGTTCTGGTGTCCCATGTTCAAGAAGGATGAATTCAAACTGGAACAGGTTCAGAGACGGGCTACTAGGATGATCCGAGGAATGGAAAACCTGCCTTATGAAAGGAGACTCAAAGAGCTTGGCTTGTTTAGCCTGGCCAAAAGAAGGCTGCGGGGGGATATGCTTGCTCTATATAAATATATCAGGGGGGTTAACGTTAGGGAGGGAGAGGAATTATTTCAGTTTAGTACTAATGTAGGCACGAGGATGAATGGGTATAAACTGGATATTAGGAAGTTTAGACTTGAAATTAGACGAAGGTTTCTAACCATTAGGGGAGTGAAGTTCTGGAACAGCCTTCCGAGGGAAGTAATGGGGGCAAAAGACTTTTCTGGCTTCAAGTCAAAGCTTGATAAGTATATGGAGGCGATGTTATGATAGGATCGTTAATTTGGGCAATTGATCTTGGATTACCACCAGATAGGTCTGCTCAATGGTCTGCGGGGAGATGTTGGATGGGATGGGAACTGAGTTACTGCAGAGAATTCCTTCTTGGGTGCTGGCTGGTGAGTCTTGCCCACATGCTCAGGGTTTAGCTGATCGCCATATTTGGGGTCGGGAAGGAATTTTCCTCCAGGGCGGATTGGCAGGGGCCCTGAAGGTTTTTTGCCTTCCCCTGCAGCGTGGGGCACGGGTCGCTTGCTGATGGATTCTCTGCAGCTTGAGGTCTTCAAACCAATTTTGAGGATTTCAATAACTCGGTCCTGGGTTAGGGGTTGTTGTAAAAGTGGATGGGTGGGGTTCTGTGGCCTGCCTTGTGCAGGAGGTCAGACTAGATGATCATATTGGTCCCTTCTGACCTATGAGTCTATGATTGAGGTCTATAAAACAATGATTGGGTTGGAGAAAGTAACTAAGGAAGTGTTATTTACTCCTCTAGACACAAGAACTAGGGGTCACCAAATGAAATGAAGAGGCAGCAGGCTTAAACCAAACAAAAGGAAATATTTCTTCACATAACACACATTCAACCTGTGGAACCCTGGGGCACCTAGGATCAGCCACTGTAAGAAGACAGGCTTCTAGGCTAGACGAACCGTTGATCTGACCCAGTGTGGCAAGTCTTATGTTACGTACTTATGAACTGGGATGTATGAGCACCCAGGGCCCTTTGTGGAGCTGCCCTTCTCCTTCTATGCTTTCATTGACTCCAGCCTTTTTTTCTATTCATCATCAGCATCATTGTAAACAAGCTGTCCCCTCACCACCTGTTCCCTCCAAGGCCCAGTGTCCCCTGTAAATCACTGACCTCTTTCCTCTCTAGCACTGACTGCCCCTCCACGTCCTTGTCCCTCCCTCTGTGCTGATGGGACCCTGCTCTCCAGTCCTTCCTCATCAAGCAGCTCAGTGGATGGGAATCTTAGAGTCACCGTGGTGCTTTAGGAGCAGAAACCCCCACAGAGCTTCCATGCAATTGGTACTTTGCCCTCACTGCTCAAGACTGAAACTTGTGCAGGGAGACTGGCTGGGCCATGAGCAAAGCAGCAAGGGTGAAAGGGAGTGAACCCAGGGCCTTATACATGCAAAGCAGGCACAGTACCACTGAGCCACATCCCCAAACTAGACCTTTTCTCCTGACTGTTACACTCAGAGCTGCCTCTTACCAATGCATCCAGTGGCTTATAAGCTTCATGGGAAACCCTTTCCCCCCAGTCATGCTCTCGTGCAGGTTGCTGGTTCTTAGGGGTCACTTTGCAGCAGGGCCAGAGTCAATGTGTGGGGCAGAGAGAGTGTGTGCGCCCTGGACTCAAGGTTAGCTCAAAAAAAAAACGGCAAGGGAAAAACTGCTGACTGGGAGCTAAATATGCAGGACAATGGGTTGGGATTCTTCTACGCTCAGATTTGTTATGTAACTGGCAGTCTCCCAAATGATGGTCTGTTCCTTCCCTCAAAATGCTGGCTAAGCCTCTTCTTTTGAATTTAAAGCTCCATGAAAGGAAAAAAAAATAACGAGGAAGAAAGCATAGAAGCTACAGATGGAGTTGAGAATGGGCTTGGAGTGATAAAAGGCCAAAGGAAGGAAAGTAGCACTGTTTCTGCCTGGTTTTGAACCAGGCACCTTTTGCATGTAAGGCAAATGTGATAATCACTACACTACAGAAATCAACTGCTGTCAATTTTGAGGCCCTTTTCTAAGGCTTTCTCAGTAGCTGCTACACCAGCTGATTTCCCTTTGAAGAATAGAGAAACCAAAGGGCATCAAGAACTTATGTTTTTTTGAATGAGCCAAGAAAAGGGAGTAGCATTGTTCCCCTCGGGTAGCCCCTGTTCAGTTCCAGGTCAGAAAACAAAACTCTTCTGCAAGAATATCCAAAAAATATTGTGTTTCACTTCACTTCATAAGTACAGTTGTGTGGCAATTAAATGATGACCCTAAAGTTTCATAAAAGCAAAGAATGCTAACACAATAGTGTGGGAAATATGGATATATCTGAGATAGTGGTTTGGAATGAAGGAAGCCAAAAATTGGTGGGTCAAGAGAACAGGCACTGTTTCTCCTTGGTTTGGAGCTTCTCTCACAACTACTGGAATAGAAAAGCTAAGCAAATGACGCTCTATTGTTCCAAAGGAGATTGAAGTGAGGCCATTTTCTCCAGATAGAATTAAACGGTCATGTCAGGAGTGGGATTTAAAACCACATCTCTGTGCAGAGACCAGAACACCCAAAAGATAGGAAGAAAGAATCTTAAAACTAGTACTTTAGACCAGTCCACCAGCCTAGTGCTACGAAGATCTTGACTTATTAACCCTAGTTTTTATTAATACTTGATGAATTCTTTAGGAAGGTCAAGATGGCACATCTCTTTCAACTCCTAGAGACCTTCTACAGCATAGCTGATTTTTAGACACACTCACTCGGACCTAAAGTTACACGTTTCCTGGAGCTTCATGAGTTCTGAGGTGTTGTAATCTCCCTGCTCATGTTTTAAGAGAACAAAAGATGGGTGCTGGCATTCTGAGAAAGTAATGTTGAACCTCAAAATCCTGCCTTGCCTGCCAGACAGTTAAGCAACCAGCACCCACAACCTCTACCAGGATAGCATCCTATCTGGGAACAACTCATTGGTCAATAGCTGGGGGGTGAAATCTTCATTTCTTTGTTGTTCTGTCACTGTAGTCCCCTCTTTCCTATTGCTTGTCTGTATAATCTCTGTCTGGTGCTGTGACTGTTTCTGTCTGCTGTATAATTAATTTGTTGGGTGTAAACCAATTAAGGTGGTGGGGTATAATTGGTTAGATAATCATGTTACAATATGTTAAGATTGGTTAGTTATATTTCAGTAAAATGATTGGTTAAGCTAGAGCTAAGCAGAACTCAAGTGTTATTATAGTCTGCAGTCAATCAGGAAGTAAGGGGGGAATTGGAATGGGAATGGGGGTAGGGGAACTGGAATTATGCTTTGCTAAGGGGGGGGAATAGGAACAAGGGCACAGACAAGCCTCTGTGGTGTTTGAGCTGGGAAGGGGGATACTGAGGAAGGAAATTGGAATCATTGCTTGCTGGAAGTTTACCTCAATAACACTGAATTGTTTGCACTTTTGAACTTCGTGTATTGCTGCTCTCTGGTCATGTGAGAAGGTCCAGGGAATGGGAGGGTGATGGGATAAACCCTCTAAAAAGTACATCTTTCAGGGTGTGAAAAAACCCAGAACCAGTTTATAATTAAGCTGACCTAAGTCGTGGTTAGATAGTACTAAATGAAATGAAATATTGTTCTGTCAATGTAGCTATTACAGGGATGGAAAACCCCTCCACTCACTGTAGAAACTATCTACTCCACAGTGCTACAGCAGCATCACAGCAGTATTTTAAGTGTAGCCAGCCTCAGACTGAGACCAGATCTGGCTCTGTGGATGCTCAGACAATAGCCGGGGGCAGGATTTCTCCGGGGCACTGAAATGTTTCAGGGGATTGGTGTATGAGCTCAGCCTTGCATTCCATCCCTGATGTTTCATCGACTAACAAAAGCAGCAGAAAGAAAGAGCTGAGCCAATATCTCACTGTCAGAGGTGAAGGTGGCCAAGTCCCCTCTGTCTGCCCATCGCCATCGCAGGAGAGAAAGGTTCACTGGAATCGAATGCCCTGGCTCAGACCAGAGACACAGGGAGGTTTTGTTGTTCATGGATCTGTGCAAAGGAAATTGCGTCTCTGTGTGAAAATGAGGAGGGAAATGAAATGTTCACATAGTGGCCCAATGCCCTAACGAATGTGGGTGAAGGACTCGGGCCGGGAAATGATTTTACAGGAGTTCGTATCAATTTATTGCCCTGATTAAAAGCTATGGCTAAAAGGCAGCCACTGTTGTTAGTACCTGAACCTGTGTAGGGACACCCAAGTAGGTATCAAGTCCACTGCCTTAACCAGAGATAGTCGATTATTTTATCAAGATCCAAATTTCTTGGTCAAGATATAGTCAATGTCTAGACTCCAAAGAAAATAATACACTGATGATAATAAGAAGAATTTAGAAATAATTTGCAGTCACTATGGGCATAACTATGATGATTGTTCCATGTTTCACTCTTTATATCTGGCACCACCGCCTTTCCCTTTCGTCTTGTAGTTTACCAAGGGTCAAACTAAACATCTCTTCAGATCCAAGGGAGTGTTTGTGTTCATTCCTGTTAGCTACACAGGGGTTTGATGTAGCTGCTTTGAATCCTCTGGCTCTGCCCTGATAAGTAACATTTCAGGGTGTCACTGAACTGAAGGAGAGAGATCATTTTTTGACAGATTACACCTCCTCTTAAAAGTGTTGGTCTGGCTGGCAGCCCTGGTTCCCAGGTCTCTCCTGAGGGAAGAAAGTTTCTGTGCAACATACCAAAACTTTTAACAGAGAGGAGGCAAAGGTGATGGCCACATAATGGGGCCAGTATGTATGACAACATGGTTCTTTTATGTAGGATGACTCTGAAGATTGACTGATCTCCACTCTCTTGGATTTGAAGAGATGCTAAGTTGTGCGCTTGGGAACCTATCAGGCTGAAGCAATTTTATGGATGGTGACACTACGATGGAAGGGTTTTTTAAAGTTGTAGAAATTGTTAAAAACACTTAGCTTAAACTGGAACTGCCTGTTATTAAAGGCTGGTTTCCTCACCTCAGTTTCATAATCTCTGCTAGAAACACGCTGGGTTCTCTCCTGCCTCGGCGGGAACTACAAGGAATCATCCCCTGCTGCCCTTGGCTCCAGGCTGATTTTTCTGGGGAGGGGACGTGGAATTGATTTGTTTGCTATTGAGAAGGGAGCCGGGCCAGTTCTCAGGGAACGGGAACTCCCAGCATCTTCCCAGACCAGCCCAGGCTGCTGCCCTGTCCCAGCCTCTGTTCCCCTGGGGTCCCTGCATGTTTGACTCTAGAGCAGGCCGGGAGCAGCAGCTGAGGCAGAGGACAACCTGGGCCAGGGAGATAAGGAGTTTAGCAAGCAAAAAAGGTAAAATGGCAGTCGAGTATTGCCTTGGACTCGGCGGTATTTCTCCATTGATCTGTCTGCTTTGGGGCAGGGACAAAAACACGTCCTGCTGCATTTGTTATTTCAAAGGGTGGTTTAGGATTTTCATTCTCACATACGGTGCACAAAGCAGGACTCAACCTTTGGCGTAAACTAAACAAGCTGCTCACAGATTCTGGCAGCCACAATGAGCATTTGGTGTGAGAGCTCAGACCTTCCCCTGTCCCAGAGGGAAGGGGTCACCTGTGTGGGGACTGGACCACTGACCTACCCACTCCTAACTCCCAAACTTTCAGTAACTCTGTTATCAGTGCCTGTGAGTGTTATTTAAACCATAAGAAAAACCACACTGGGCTAGACCAAAGGTCCATCTAGGTCTGAATCTTGTCTTCTGACAGTAGCCAATAGCAGCTAACAACCAATCAACAGGGCACCACTAGGAGTTGAACCTAAAATCTCTTGTTTATGAAACAGCTGCTTTAGCCAGCTAAGCCATGGCACATGTGGGTGGCTGAAATACAGTGTCTGCCCACACCTGACTCCCTGCCATCACCACCGGGGCCTGACAAGCTTTGCTTGTGTTTGGATTCTGCAAAGCAAAGGAGCAGGTGACATTTTCCTTACAAGTTGTGTGTGTGAGTGAATCTTTGGCCAGGTCTGCACTACAAAGTTGTTTCAGCAGAATTATATTGCTCAGGTGTGTGAAAAACACACAACCTTACCTTGGTTGGCAGCTTGTGGCTGATGTACACACTGCAATGCCATGTCTGGTGACAAAACTGCCCTGTTTTGCTGACAAAGTAAAACAACTTCGATGAGAGGCCTAGAGTTTTTTGCAGCAAACTTTAAGTGACAGAGTAGACACTGCTGTTCATTATACCACCATAATTGGCCTCTTCCAGTATCCCACAATGCCCGCCATGAACTCGCCTGCCCTGCATTCCTGCTAGAAAGCCATGGGCCCCTCCCCTTTCATTGCTCTGGGAAGTTCTGACAGCTGAGCCTGCTGCTCTGCTCCGGCAGCCAGGAGCAAATCACTGCCATGGATGCTGCTCTCTCCCGCACTGCGAACACAGAGCAGGGTGGTGGGAACTTCCTTACAGTGCGGGGGGGCCACTGGTATCCGAACTGTGACATGCCCAGAACACCCCTTCCCTCGAGGAGGCTCTTACCTTCTAAACAGGGACGGATGTTTTCTAGTAAAATCACTAAAAGGGAAGGAGAAAACTCGAAAGAGGTTCCTCCTGGCGCTCACGTCCGTAAACCCGAATACTCTCTCAATCCTCAAAGAGAGACCTGGAGAAGGAGACTTGCTGAAGCAAAGCCACAGGGGTGTCTGAGGTTTCCCTGGCCCCTCGCCCCTGTCCTGCCTGGCTGATGTCAGCATCTCTCTGTGAGGTCACCACCTCCCCACCACCTTTGACCAATAGTCTGAGGTCCTGCAAAAGGCCTTTGTGATGTCACTGCCACACCCCTCCCTTGCTGTGCTAATGTCCTGCCCCTGGCCAGGCACTTTGGAGGTTTGAGCTACTCCTTGTGGTCACCCTACTCAAGGAGCGTTCGTTCTAGGAAGCAAGCCGGCTAGACAGGAAAATATCAGATGCTGCTCCCATTCCTACAGTCAGTTTTTCAGAAATTAGTCAACTGTATGGCCAGAAGAGACCATTAGAGCATCTAATCTGACCCCCTGCATATCACAAGCCTCCTGTATGACACAACAGCTACATCTGGGGCAAACACATTACAGAAAGGCATCTAGTCTTCATTAAATGACATCAGGAGATGGTGAATCCACCACTTTCCTTGGTAGCTTGTTCCTGTGGTGAAACATCCTCGCTGTTGAATTTTTGTGCCTTGTTTGTAATATGAATTTGTCTCTTTTCACCTTCCATCCATTGGAGCTTGTTATGCCTTTCTCTGCTAGATTAAGGAGCCCTTTCATACCCAATCTTTTCTTTCCATTAAGGCCCTCCAACACTTCAATGAAGTCACCTTTCAATGTTCTTTTGATAAGCTAAACAGGTTGAGCTCGTTCAATAGCTCACTAGACGTCATTTTTCTCCAGCTCTCAGAACATTTGGTGGCTCTTTGCTGCCTCAGCTCCAATTTCACAACATCTTTTTCAAATGAGGACACCAAAGCTGGAGGCGGTATTCCAGTATCAGTCTTACTGATGCCGTGCCACTTCCTGTAATGTTATTGACATAATCTGTAACTGTATAGATCACCATTGCGACCACTGTTATATATGTGCAGCCGATATTGTAAAAAGGTTGTCGTTTAAGGGTCTGTGGAGAGGTTATGATTGACTGAATAGAATTATGCTATTTCTGGATGTGTATCATTTTTTGTAGTTGACGTTATAAATATTGACTCTATGCTGCCCATATTTCAAACGTGTGCTCTGCTTCCGGGGAACACCCCAGACAAGTTGGTGTCAGTTCTGCCCAGCCTGCTTGATGGTTCATTAAGGACCATCAGCTATACAATTAACCCATTGAGAAAATGCAGATACACCTTGTGACACAGCAAGGTATGCAGGGACCTGCCTATGGACAGAACTCTAAGGATTTTCTATGTCACATGCTGGATAAAGTGTCCTTGGGACAAAGAAAGCGAAGACCACATGGCAAGAGACTATAAAATGCTGATGCCTCGCCTCCATCTTGTCTTCAATCCTGCTTCATACCTCTGGAGGGACTTTGCTACAAACTGAAGCTCTCTACAAAGGACTGAATGACCCATCCCAGCTGTGGATGGACTCCAGAGACTTGATTTCAACCTGCAGTTTATTCCATGACTGCTACAAGCCTGAACCAAGAACTTTGCCATTACTGGGTGTGATGTGTTCAAATCCATATGCAGTTTATATAACAACCTGGTCTATGGATTGTGCCAGCTCTTTTCCAGAGCATGGTCAAGGGACCAGAGGCCTAGCAAATCGTGATCAGCTAAGAGAAAGCTGGGGAAAACAGAAAGCCTTGCTTGCTAAGATAGGCTTGGTCAGCAAATTGCCAGGTGTTGGAGCTAAGAACTAAAGAATTGTGTCTTGTTCAGAGTTGCTGATTGAACAAAGAATCCCTGTTCCTATTGTGTTTGATTCTTCTGTAGGGAACGTTCTTCCCACTGATCCAACCTTGAGTTTATGAGAAGTTGGCACATGTCAGTATAAGATATGACATCCTTCCACCTCCCCTCCAAGGAACCAATGCCTTGCCTTAAGACACACAAAAAACAATCTTTATTGCCATATACTTTCACTGTTTCTTTGCTTTAACCCCTAGGAATGTACCTGGTGGACAATCAAAGGAGTTGCTCCATTCTGATGGACCCCAAATCAGAATTCAACATATATATTTTATACTACTAACATTTTATCAAAGTATTCATTAAATGTTAACTTGCTAACTTGAGACCATGGGCGGAGACATTATGTAACCTGTTAACCATTGGCTAATATGCTTATCTTGTCTTGCTGCAAAACCTAAGTTGGGGTGCGGAACTGCCTACCCCGTCACTTTCCCCCACCCATGGAAAATCTATATATTCTGTTGCAATCAATTAATTGACAGTGCCTCTGAGCCTAATAGCAAGGTGACACTCCGCCAGCCCTGTGTGCAATAAACTCCTCTGCTTGACCTCTACACGGTGTGGTTTACGTCCTTCAGGGAACAAAGAAAGAGGTGGAGGCCAGGTGACCAAGTTGCCAGGGAAAGCGAACCAAGGACAGAAGAGGGACAAAAGGGCCTGGCTGAGCTGGGCTGTTGGAAGCAAGGAGTCTGCTGGTTTTGGGACTCAAGGGAAGAGCCCAGGCTCTGAGTTTTGGGTCTCATGAAGATGGACTTTGCTGAATCTTCCTACTTCCTGTGCTAACAAAGAACTTTCCCAGGCTGTATTCCGGAGAACTAATAAACCTTCTGTTTTACAATGCTGGCTGAGAGTCACTGGTGATTGTGGAAGTTGGGAGTGCATGACTTCTTGGGGAGGGGTGTAAGGCTTTCCCAGGTGTCCTGCTAAGGTGACTCACTACAGGAAGCTCCTGGCATGGAACAGGGGTGCTGAAAGGTCCAAGGTCAGTCCCAGGACATGCTGAAGGCAAGGAGGTTTCCCCCAGCGACAGCATCCCCTGAGCAGTGTCACACTGGTGAGGACTCTGCCTGGGTTTGGTTCAGAGCTGTTCCAGAGCACTGAGCCTGTGTCAGACCCCCAGCATGTGACCTGCAGGCTCCACTCTGGCAAAGCTCCCTGTCCTGGGCTTTGGCATCTGTCATAAACAGATAGTTAAGGGTTAATGTCTCTTTTACCTGTAAAGGGTTAACAAGCTCAGTGAACCTGGCTGACACCTGACCAGAGGAGCAATTGAGAGACAAGATACTTTCAAATCTTGGTGGAGGGAAGTCTTTGTTTTGTTCTTTTTGTTCTGTTCTTTGTTCTCTCTTGGGATTAAGAGAAGCCAGACATGTAACCAGATTTCTCCAATCTTACTGAAACCGTCTCTCAGGTTCCAGATAGTAAGTAATAGATAGAAAGCGGATTAGATTTATGTTTGTTTTCTTTATTTGCAAATGTGTATTTTGCTGGAAGGATATTTCACCTTTGTTTGCTGTAACTTATACTTAGGCTGGGAGGGGGAGTCCCTCTGGTCTAGGTGAAGCTGAGACCCTGTAAACATTTTTCCATCTTAATTTTACAGAGATAATTTTTACTTTTTCTTTCTTTGATTAAAAGAAAGAAAAAGTAAAAATTCTTTCTTTGAAGAACCTGATTGATTTTTTTATTCCTGTGTAAGACCCAAGGGGAGTGGGTCTGAACTCACTAGGGATTGGTAGGGGAAAGGAGAGAAGGGGGAGGAAAAGCTTAATTCCTCTCTGTTTTAGGATCCAAGGAGTTTGGATCAGGTACTTCTCAGGAAAAGTCTGGGAGGGGGAAGGGAGAGGGAAAGGTTAATTTCTCTCTGTGTTAGGATCCAAGGAGCTGGGATTAGTGTCTCTCTCTCAGGGAGAGTCTGGGAGGGGAAGAGAAGCGGGGGAAGGTGAATTTCTTCTCTGTTTTAAGATTCAAGGAGTTTGAATCACAGTATCTCTCAGGGTAACCCAGGGAGGGAAAATTCTGGGAGGAGAAAGTAGGGGGATTGTTTATTTCCCTTTGTTTTAAAACCCAGGGGGGTTGGGTCTTGGTCTCCCCAGGGAAGGTTTTGGGGGGACAAGGAGTGCACCAGACACTGCAATCTCTGGTTGGTGGCAGCGCTATCAGATCCAAGCTAGGAATTAAGTTTAGAGGGGTACATGCAGGTCCCCATTTTCTGGACGCTAAAGTTCAAAGTGGGAAAGAGACCCTGACAGCATCACTAGCCTCTGCTTAATGATTAGGGGTCAGTTTAGGGCTGTGATTCCCAAAATGTGGGGCATGCCTCCTAGGGGGGCACAGAGGAATGTTCATGGAGGCACCTCAGGGTTGAGCCAGCCCCCATGGAGAGCAGGGAGGGAGCCCCACTCAGCCCCACTCTGTTCCAGCTCTTCGCCCACCCTACCCTCAGCCTGAGCCTGAGCCCCTGGCCCAGCTGCGACCCCCTTACCTGTGTCTGCACCCCTCTCCCCAGCATACCACAGCCCCCCTCCCAGCCCTGGTTCTCGACCGTGGCTTCCGAGGGCCCACAGCCATGGATAAGAAGATACAGTGTGAAATGTTTGGGGACCACTGGTTTAGGGTGACGTCCTCAATTGCTTCTATGCAGTCCAATAAAAGCTATTCTTCACCCACCTACCCCTCCATCAGAACGGACTAGGTATGTTCTGCTGCCTTTCACTCATGCAGGAAGGATAAAAACATTTCATTCCACTCAGGGCTAAGGTGATTTGTAACCCACCACCATCCAAAACTGGTCATTTTGGGGAAGCGGTCCCATCATGCTGCATAGCTAGGCAGAGCAGTGGTGTCTATGCAAACACAGTCTGTTCCTGAAGTCTTTCCCCCAGCTCCTCACTAGATGTGAGGGGAGAGCTCATTCAGCCCCTGCTTCCGCTTAGTATTTAAAAACTCCAAATTGTCCTTATCACTGCTGCCCTTAGATTTTTCCTCCTGTCCCTTTTTTTAACAGTTCAGATGAGGTGGCCAAGTGGTTATGGTGATGGATTGCTAATCCATTATGCTCTGCATGCCTGGGTTCAGATCCCATCCTTTTCAAATGCATTTAGTTTTCACCCCTCCTTTATAGACAACCATATCCCCCTTTGGTACAATAACAGATCCAACAATATTACTTCTTGCAAACAAAAACCTTCTCAGAAACTCAGACCCCCCTCCTTGCTTTAAATTAAATGTCTAAATCCCAGATTTCTAAAAAAAAATTTCTCTTGTCTTGTATTTCTTAGTTTTTATCTCAAACAGTAACATCCTCATCATCTTCCCCAAACAGCCTGGGACCTTCCCAAATAGTTAAAAGACCCCCATCTTGAGCAAGGCCACAACCGTGAACCAGAGCTAGTGTCTAGGCCATGCTGTTCTGAAGGAGGCAACTCAAACATTTTCTCCCTGCTTCCCTTGGCAAAGTCTGACTGAGAAAACAAAATCTCTCAAACTGAAAATTTTCTGCTGAAAAACCAATACTAGTCTGTTTGGGGAGTTTGATTTGAATGTATTATTATTATTCTCTTCTGATTTATCTCAGTTCAGTGTTTGTCCTCCAACTGTGTTTACAGGTATTGAGTTGTGGGGGAGAGAGGCCAAGTCATAATGTCTCTACCCCCCTTTCATAGTTTCTTCCAACTTGCTAGGAAATACCTTTGCTACGACTGAGTCTAGCAGTGTCCATTGTCTCCGTGCTATCTCGGAGAAGTCTGCATTGTACACGGTTCCTGGGATAGTCCTTGGGAGTGTGGATACCTTCAATGGGCCAGCAGCGAGTCTGGCTCCTCCATTGTCAAAGCTTGTGGGGGGCATTTCCCAACCTCATAACATATCTCAGTAATGCACACATAGCAAAACTTCATAACTTCCCAACCAATGCTAGCACACACAATCCGTGATATTAATATTCAACAGATCAAGACTTTTGACATCATACCTCACCAGGCAGACTTTGTACAAACCATGTCATCATTATATGAGAATGGTGAATATGGGGCTTCCAGGGTGCTGCTTTGAGCACAGTGTGCCACACCTGGGCTTCCATTGCAATGGAGACGTACCCATAGAGTCCATCTCTCCTGGGATAAAGATGGCAGCATGGCTGGCCTGGGTCATCTGACTTGGGCTCATGGAGCTAAAGCTGTGGGGCTAAAAACTGTGGTTCAGATATTTGTGTTCACACTGAAGCCTGGGTTCAGAAACCCTCACCCCTCGTTGGGTCTCAGAGGTTGAGCTCAAGCCCCTATGTCTGGACTGTAATTTTACAGTCTTGCAGCCAAAGCCCCATAACCCTGAGTCAGCTGACCTGGGCTTTGAGACAGGTGCCCTGGCTGTTTTAATCACAGTGTAGACATAACATTAGGCTACGTCTCCACTGCAAAGAAACACCCTCAGCTGGCCCATGTCGGATTAATCAGGATCATGCAGCTAGGTCTGGAGTAAAGTTGCAGTATACATGTCTCGGCTCAAGCTCAGTACCCTGCTCTAGGAGCCCAGAAGGTTGGGCGGGAGTTTAGCAAGTGGAAATGGTAAAACCCCAGAGGAGTATTATCCTGGACCCATGGCAGTTCTCCATTGGTCTGTCTGCTTTGGGGCAGTGACAGAATCACGTCCTGCTGCATTCGTTATTTCAAAGGGCGGTTTAGGATTTTCATTCCTAGACACAGTGCACAAAGTAGGTCTCAACCCTGGATGTAACCTAAATGAGCTACCCACAGATTCTGGCAGCCACAATGAGCATTTGGTGTGAGAGCCCAGACCTGCCCCTGCCCCTGCCCCAGAGGGAGGAGGTCATCCTTGAGGGGACTGGACCACTGACCTATCAGCTCTTTACACCCAAACTTTCAGGAACTCTGTTATCAGTGCCTGTGAGTGTAATTTAAGCCATAGGAATAACCACACTGGGATAGACCATTGGTCCATCTAGCTCCGAATTTTGTTTTCTGACAGTAGCCAATGCAAGGTGCCCCAAAAGGCACTCCCCAAGGCACCACTGGAGTTGAACCCAGAATCTCCTGTTTGCTAAATAGGTGCTTTAACCAGCTAAGCCATGGTGCCTGCTGTTAGTGAAAGCATCCTGTCTGCCCACACCTGACTGTCTGCCAACCCCCACAGGGGCCTGACAAGCTTTGCTTGTGTTTGGATTCTGTAAAGCAGAGGAGCAGGTGACGTTTTACTCCCAAGCTTTGTGTGAGTGATTCTTTGGGCAGGTCTACACTACAAAATTTGGTGGATGTAACTACATTACACAGGAGTGTAAAAAATTCACACCCTCTTGAGCAATGCAGTTAAATCAACTTAATCCTGATGCAGATAGCGCTGTGTGAACAGGAGGGCTTCTCCCAGCAACACAGCTTGGGGAGGGGCTTGGTTAGTGAAGACCCAGAGAACAGGTGGCCCATGACTCTTGCATGTGGGGAGACTGGGCATGAGTGCTGGAAGCTCCCTAGAAGCTAGTCTGCCTCTTGCTCACTCCTCTCCTCCCCTGAGACCTCCTTGCCTGCTGCTCGTGCCTCTACACCCTCTGCCCCAAAGTCTGCTCACCACCCACACCTGTCTGCCCCTCCCCTGAGACCTGCTCTGCCCACCACCCACACCTCTTTGTCCCCTGTCCTGTCCACCACCCACACCTCTCTGCCCCTCCTGTGACATACATCCTGCCTGCCACTCACGCCTCTCTGCCCCTCCCCTGACCTGCACTGCCCACCACCAACACCTCTCTGCCCCTCCCATGACACCCGTCCTGCCTGCCACCCACACCCAGCCCACCGCTTGCACCTCTCTGCCCTCCCCTGAGACCCGCGGTGCCCACCTCTTTCTTCATGCTGCTGTTGTTATTCCATGAAACATCAAGGATACAATAAAGAGCTGAGTTTACTCCAGGGTGAGGGAAGAAAAAAACCACCAACCCCCTGGCAAAGCTCAGTGCCCCAAAGAAAACCTGCCCCCTGCTATTGCAATCACAGATATTCTGGGGATATGACAGGAGAGGGACTGTCTGAATTAAGACAGGCCCCAGGGGATGGGGGAAGTGGCAGAGGGAGCACTGGGGGCAAGCAGGGAAGTGACTCTCCACAAGCGGCCCCTCCTCTGCCCATCTCTGCCCCCCTGTGTCTGTGGCTGCCAGTGCTGCTGGCCCCACTGACATCCCCCCCCAGCTATGGCTCCTCTCAGGAGCAGCTGATCTAGCTCCAGGAGAGCATGTGCCCCCGGGGTTATAAATTAAGCATTTAAAATAACGTTAAATATGAAAAAATGTGTTTTGAATTGATGAGGGGGGGGGTTGCACTCGGCACCTTGCTTTGTGCAAAGGGTCACCAGTTCAAAAAGTTTGAGAACCACTGGGTTACACAGGGAAAGAGCATAGAGAGACACTGAAACAGGACTGCAGGGGAAATACCTGGGGAGAGGAGTTCCCAGCTCACAAATCTTCCCCGCTCCATTTACTGCCCCATCCCTGGGCTGTATCGCCAGTGCCGAGGACATCCCAGATCCCCCTCTCTGCCAAGGGGGCTTGCACAGGTAGTTCCTTCTGCCAGGCCTCTGCCTCACCGAATAATCGCATAAATTCATTGGTGCTTCTCCCTCCGCCCCCGCTTCTTTCTGTGACCCTTCTGCCAGTTGCAGTCGGCAGCAACATGGCCCAGGGTTCAATATCTTGGGGATCCTTTATAACAACACAACACAGAGCCCGCTCGAGCCCCCACCCAGTAACCTGGGACAATCCCACACCACTCCTGGATGTCTCTAGAGGCAATACTTCCCCTCGACAGCACCGAGTCTGAGGCTGTGTCTACACTATCAGTGCCAACAATGGGTTCCGCTCGACAATGATTCACAGCAGTGAGGCCCGACACACGTTCATTTTCATCCTCTGAGTCAGGAAACCCACAAAAGCCTCTTCTTTTGTACTGAGGCAGGCAAAAATAAGGTGACACTAAATTATTCTGATTGCTAAAAGCAGGTTTAGGGGATTATGTATTTTTGAAAAAAGAAATCCATACTGATCCTTCTAACTAGCAGCATGAGATAAAGAAAAGAACACGGACAAACCTTGTCAGTAACGGCTAATGTCCTAAATGGGAAATCAGCAGCGGGTTGTAGCTGGGGGAGCGCACAGTCTGAATTTTTGTGAAGCGACCCCAGCCCCCACCCCCACATAGCAGTAGGGCTTGGCACTCTCTGTGCATTGGTGTGGTGGCTGAGTGGTTAACTAAGCAGGGACAATCCAAGGAGGTTCTCTGACTTGGTTTCACTCCTGAGGAGATTCTGCACCAAAAAAATAAAAATTCTGTGCACAATATTTTAAATTCTGCAAATTTTATTTGCCAATAAATAAATGTGGAGGCTCCAGCATGGTAGAGGGGAGCAGAGGCGCCTGGATGCACAGAGGTGGGAGATCACCCTGCAGCCCCCTCTCTCCTCCAGGGAAACAGACTTGGTGGTGAGGCTGCACCTCTCTACCGTCTACTCCAGGAGCCCCAAACAAACTCCCTAGAAGTGCTCATGAGAGGTGCATGACCACTCCTGTGGCTTCCCTCTCAGACAGTCAGATCAGCTGCCCCTGGGGGCTCCAGCCACCACTACCGGCAGCACAGTGGGGCTAAAGCTGATTCCTGCCCACCCTCGCTCTGCACGGCGCACCACTCCCAGAAGCAGCTGGCACGTCCCTGCGGGGTGTGTCTCTCACACACTGCCCCTGCCCCAAGCGCCAACTCTGCCATTGGAACTGCGGTAATGGGAGCTGCAGGGGTGGTGCCTGTGGACAGCGGCCCCAGGAGATCCCTCCAACCTCCTTCATGTAGAAGTTGCTGTGGGTCACTTTTAGGAGCTGCCCAAGATAGGTGCCACACCCCAACACTCTTCCCCAGCCCAGATCCTGCACCCTATGTGCACCCAAACTCCCTCCCTGAGTCTGCCACTGCCCCCCCTGCACCCCAACCCCCTACTCCAGCCCAGAGCCCACACCCAAACTCCCTCCCTGAGTCTGCCTCCTGCATCCCCTGCACCCCAACCCCATGTTCCAGCCCAAAACCTGCACCTCATGTACCCAAACTCCCTCCCAGAGCCTTCACTCCCTCCTGCACCCAAAATCCCTCTCAGAGCCTGCCACCGCCTCTCCTGCCCCCCAAAACCCTACCCCGGCCCAGAGCCTGCACCTCATGCACCCAAATTCCCTCCCAGAGCCTTAGGCAGAGCTTGGGGGTGGTGGAGGGGAACGGGCAGGACTTGGACCCGTTCTGGGCATCACCAAAAGTTATATAAACCTGGCAACCCTGAGCTGGAGCTCCAGTCACTGCACATATCTTGCCTTCCAGGAGAGGACTCTGTGGGGCAGGGCTCTGCTGGGGCTTTATTCCTTCCTTTAACCACCCTGGAAGTACGAATAGGGAGAGAATTTGTTCTTCTTATCTGCGCAGAACACGGGCAGGCAGCTGGATTATTGCCAGGGCTGTAATAAAACCCGAGCTAGCAGAGGATGGTTTCAGTCCATACACCTCTGGGTTATGGGCCCAGCTCACTCCTGCTGCACCACTCGGCTGTGGGGGGAGCGGGGGCATCCTGCAGGATGTGTTCCCAGTGCAGCTCCCAAGCTGTGTCCTGGCGAGCGGTGCCCAGGGGATTTAGACACTTTAGAGGCAGGTGATTGACACGTGCTGGGTCCCAGCTCCAGCACTGAACTGACACGTGCTCGCTGCATTCTCAGCCGGGGCTTCTTGGGCTGATGGTTCAGCAGCACAAGCCCCTGCCCCTGCTTTTCCCCTGGGGAGACCCAGTCCCTCTCCTACCCCCTCCGGGCAGAGGCGGGTCCCCGCTTCCCCACGTGTCCCAACCCCCCTGCGTGGGACCAGGCCGGGGAAGGAGCTCCTTCCTGCCCCCCCCACCGGCTCCCACCCCTGAGTGCTGGCAGCAGGGCCATGGCCGGGGCCGGGAGCGCAGCCCAGAGGCTGCTCCAGCCCTGCAGCTCGTGGGGCGGGCAGGGACACGCATGGAGGGACACGCTCCTGCCGGGAGGGGCCAGGCCCAGCTGCCTGGTTCGCCCCCTGCCCAGGGGGGTCCCCGAGTTCCCCGAAACTGGAGCGGGGCTGCGGGGGGCCAGTGGCCCGGGCCGGGGGGGCGGAGCAGCCCCTGCTGCGGGGCCGGGGAGACGGAGCCCAGGAGTGGCTGGGTCGGGAGCTGCAGGAGGGGCCCGGAGCGCAGCTCGGCTGCAGAGCTCGGAGCCCAGGCTGGGCCGGGGAGCCTGGGGGGGGATCAGGGGTGTCAGAGCCAGGATGGGGTAGGGGTAGCAGCTGTGGATGGAGACTGTGGGGCTGCTGGGAGTTTGGGGTGTGCTGGGGGGTCAGGGCTGGAGAGGACTGTGGGGCTGCTGGGAGCTGGGAGTTTGGGGTGTACTGGGGGGGTCAGGGCTGTGGACGGGGACTGTGGGGCTGCTGGGAGTTTGGAGTGTGCTGGGGGCGTCAGGGATGGGGACTGTGGGGCTGCTGGGAGTTCGGGGTGTGCTAGAGGGGTCAGGGCTGGGGGTTGGGGATGTTTGGGGGCTCCATGTTCACAGCTGACCCTGCGGTAGCTTTGGGGGCTGGAGCTGGGGAAAGTGGGGGACTGTCTGAAGTTGGCTGCTTGGGGTGTGGGTGAGGCCCCGGGGACCTGGGGGTTGGGCTGCACCCCTGTCGCTGCAGCCTGGGGCCCTGCGTTTCCTCTGGAAAAGCTGCTCCCTGTTTCACCATCTCCTCTCAGTCTGAGTCCCAGGGACCCTGCACAGGCGTCTACAGGGCAGGACGGGCCCTGAAATCTGGCAGCTGGGAGGCTGTTTGCAGCAGTTTCTAACCCTCCCTCCCCTGCTTCTTCCAGGAGGAACCACAAAAGCATCTGGCCCCTCTGGGAAAAGAGAGAGAAGCAGCCAAAGCCTAGAAAGAGTGACAAAGTGAGGAGCTGCTGGTAGGTGCCCAGAGCCCCCCGCCACTGAGGTTTGCCTGGCATAAGAATGACCTGGTGAATGTAGGGCCCCCCTGCCAGCCTCAGCCAGGGACCCATCCCCACTGGAGCCCAGGGAGAGGGCAGGGTCAGACACGGGGGTGACATGATGCCCTTAGGATGCAGGAGACAGCTGGGCAGGAGAGGGTCAGTCTGTGTTAGCCAGAGCCCCTGCCCACGGACTGTCTGGATGTCACAGTGACCAGGGATCCTTTCTAGCTCCTGGGGGGTTGGGGAGGAAGGAGATGAAATGTGGGCTGCAGAGATGGGGGGATTTGGCTCATTGCAAGTTGATGAGGTTTTGGGGAGAAGTGTCCCTCCTGTTGGTGATGTACAGCTCACCCCAGCCCTGATCCCTCCTCTCTTCCTGGGATAAATGAACTTCCCATCACTCACCACAAGAGATCTTGTGTTCTGGTAAATAACTCTGCCACCTGCCCTGAGGCGCATTTATGATTTTCCCCAGTTACCAAACAGATGAATTTCAATGTTGATAAATGCAAAGTAATGCACATTGGAAAAGATAATATCAAATACACATAAAATGATGGGGTCTAAATTAGCTGTTACCACTCAAAAAGAGATTTTGGAGTCACTGTGGATAGTTCTCTGGAAACAGCTACGCCATCTGCAGCAGCAGTCAAAAAGGTGAACAGAATGTGGGGAATCATTAGGAAAGGGATAGACAATAAAACAGAAAATATCCTATTGCCTCTATATAAATCCATGGTACGCCCACATCTTGAATACTATGTGCAGATCTGGTCATCTCATCTCAAAAATATATATATATATATTGGAATTGGAAAAGGCACAGAGAAGGCCAACAAAATGATGCAGGGTGCGGAACAGCTTCCATACGAGGAGAGATGAATAAGATTGAGGCTATGGCTGCATGCCGCAGCTTTAGCAACACGTCTGTGCCACTACAGCCGTGCTGCTGACAGGCGCACAGTGTAGCTGCTAAAGCAGCAAAGAGTCCTGTGCATGCATCCAACGAAGTAGGTATTCAACCACGAGAGCTCATGCTCCAAAATGTCTGTTAGTCTATAAGGTGCCACAGGACTCTTTGCTGCTTTTACAGATCCAGACTAACACAGCTACCCCTCTGATAGTGTAGCTGCTGTTTGTCAGCAGGAGAGAAGTGCCGGCGTAGACAAAGCCTGAGACTGTTCAGCTTGGACAAGAGACGACTAAGGGGAGATATGAGAGAGGTCTATAAAATCATGACTTGTGTGGTGAAAGTAAATAAGGAAGTGTTATTTATTCCTCATAACACAAGAACTAGGGGTCATCCAGTGAAATGAATAGGCAGCAGGTTTAAAACAAACAAAAGGAAGTATTTCTTCACACAACACACAGTCAACCTGTGGAACCCCTTGCCAGAGGATGTTGTGAAGGCCAAGACACTAACAGGGTTCTAAACAGAACTAGATGAGTTCATGGAGGACAGGTCCATCAGTGGTTATTAGCCAGGATGGACAGGGATGGTGTCCCTAGCCTCTGTTTGCCAGGAGCTGGTAATGGGCGACAGGGGATGGATCACTTGATGATTCCCTGTTCTGTTCATTGCTTCTGGGGCACCTGGCATTGGCCACTGTCAGAAGACAGGGTACTGGGCTAGATGGACTTTTGGTCTGACCCAGTCTGGCCGTTCTTATGTTCTATGTTCCCTTGTTACTGAGCCACCTTCTCCCTGTTGCAGAAACAGATGGCAGCCGAGAGGCAGAAGATCGTCTGGGAGTGGCAGGAGCTGCGAGGGTTTCTGGAGGAGCAGGAGCAGCGGCTGCTGTCCTGGCTGGAAGAGCTAGAGAGAGCCATTGACCAGAGAAGAGATGAGGGCTTCTGCAGCCTGTCCTGGGAGATTTCCCTGCTCAGGGAGAGGGGAGGAGAGAAGGGGCAGCAGCCGCTGAGCCAACCCCTGCAAGTCAGGCTGTCATTGCAATGATGATACTCAGCGTTTCTATAGATGCTTCTGAGCCCTGGACCCCAAAGAACTTTACAGAGTGGAGTCAGGGGCATTATCCCTATGGGACAAATGGGGAAAGTGAGTCCGAGGGAGGGGCAGAGCCCTGCCCAAGGTCACACAGTGAGTCTGGCAGCAGGACCATGGGTGGGTCATGGGAGTCCTGGATGCTGCAGCCCCAAGGTCTTCTCTCCTGGAAATGAGTCTCTGCATTGGCACTTGGAGGGTGAAATCCCCTCCCCCACCATGCTGAGGTCCCGAGCCAGGACCAAGGCCCTTCTCATGGCAGGTTGATGGGTTTAGTGGGGCCAGGGGCCTTTTGGGTCTCTCAGCACTGAGGGGAATTGGATTCTCAATGCAGAGAAATATCTGGACCCATGGGAAGGAGACTCTGGAAAAATTCCACCACAATCTCAACAGCTTCCACCCCACCATCAACCTCAGCCTGGACCAATCTACATGGGAGGTCCACTTTCTTGACCCCACGGTGCAAATAAGTGATGGTCACATTAACACCACCCTATATCGAAAACCTACCAACCACTATGCCTACCTTCATGCCTCCAGCTTCCTTCCCGGACACATCACACGATCCATTGTCTATAGCCAAGCACTGAGGTACAACTGCATCTGCTCTAACCCTTCAGACAGAGACCAACACCTACAAAGTCTCCACCAAGCATTCTCAAAACTACAATACCCGCACGAGGAAATAAGGAAACAGATCAACAGAGCCAGACGTGTACCCAGAAGCCTCCTACTGCAAGACAAACCTAAGAAAGAAACCAACAGGATTCCACTGGCCATCACATACAGCCCCCAGCTAAAACCCCTCCAACGCATCATCAAGGATCTACAACCCATCCTGGACAATGATCCCAAACTTTCACAGGCCTTGGGTGGCAGACCAGTCCTTGCCCACAGACAACATGCCAACCTGAAACATATTCTCACCAGTAACTGCACACCACACCATAATAACTCTATCTCAGGAACCAATCCATGCAACAAACCTCGATGCCAACTCTGCCCATGTATCTACACCAGCGACACCATCACAGGACCTAACCAGATCAGCCACACCATCACTGGTTCATTCACCTGCACATCCACCAATGTAATATACGCCATCATATGCCAGCAATGCCCCTCTGCTATGTACATCGGCCAAACTGGACAGTCTCTACGGAAAAGGATAAATGGACACAAATCAGACATTAGGAATGGCAACATACAAAAACCTGTAGGAGAGCACTTCAATCTCCCTGGCCACACTATAGCAGACCTTAAGGTGGCCATCCTGCAGCAAAAAAACTTCAGGACCAGACTTCAAAGAGAAACTGCTGAGCTTCAGTTCATCTGCAAATTTGACACCATCAGCTCAGGATTGAACAAAGACTGTGAATGGCTTGCCAACTACAGAACCAGCTTCTCCTCTCTTGGTTTTCACACCTCAACTGCTAGAACAGGGCCTCATCCTCCCTGATTGAACTGACCTCGTTATCTCTAGCTTGCTTGCTAGCATATATATACCTGCCCCTGGAAATTTCCACTACATGCATCTGAGGAAATGGATATTCACCCACAAAAGCTCATGCTCCAAAACGTCTGTTAGCCTCTAAGGTGCCACAGGATTCTTTGCTGCTATTTGTAGAATGGGTTTGTGTTGGGGGTGAGGGAACCCTGGACAGCGCGGGGAAAATGTTTCAGATTCCCAGTGCAAGAACATGAACCTACTGGCCAGAGGCTGCTAGGAGATTCGAAGGAGGGGTAAGAGGTTACCCACCAGTAGGGCCTAGAGTAAATAACCCCTCCCCTTCCTTCCAGGTGCCAGCACTGGGAAGCCTTTTGGGATTCCTACCCGGGAGCCGACCCTGGAGCCTGCTGGGAGCCCCGTCCCCCGCATCAGCCTCTGGCTTGTAGGTGTGTGATGGATTAGAAGACCCTTCCCCCTCTGTCTGCGGGGGAGTGGTGGTGAGGGGATTTTTATCTCCCCTCCTGTTTTGCCTCCTGGCTGCTCTGAGCAGAGTAGGAGTGGGGACCTGCTGACTGTGAGTCTGCCAGAGCTTCCATTTGATTGGCTTCTCTCCTCCATGGAGAGAGGTGGCTGTGTATTTCACCGGGAAAGAGTGGGCTCTGCTGGACCCCCGTCAAAGAGCCCTCTACAGCGACGTCATGCAGGAGAACTATGAGAATGTGACCTCTCTGGGTAAGGATTCCCCTCCCCTCCATTCATGGAAGGGAAAATGAAGAGGTAAGGTTCACACCACCCCCACAATGCCACCTCTGCTCTGCCCTGTCTCAGCAACAGCCCATTGAGAGCATTGAAATGGGGCAGGCTAGGTCCCTCAGGGTTCACATGCACCTCCCTTCATATCACAGTCACAGCTCTGCCAAGCTGCTCCAACTCCTCCTGCCACCATCCAGTTACAGCTACAGCTGACCCAGTGCACACGGCTGGAGGCATGTGGAGAAATGCCGGGATTGCCACCTGTGAACACAACACAGACAGTGGCACGTTCTTAGTCCTTCATAGCTATTGTAGAATCATAGATTTTATGGCCAGAAAGGGCTATTAGATCCTGTATAAGACAGGTCATAGAATTTGACCCAGTTATTGCTGTACTGCTGAATACCTTGTGTTGGACTAAATCCTCCCCCAAAAGGCATCCACTGGGACTTGATGACTTCAAGAAATGGAGAAACCTCCACTTCCTTTGTTAGCTTGTTAACCTTTGCACTAGCCTTACTGAACCATTCCCAGTGGCTAGTGCCAGCTGCAGGGCTGGGGCAGAGTTAAGGTTGCATTTTAGGAGTGGTGTGTATATTAACTCTTCCTCTCCTGGTTTTCAGAAGTTTAAGTTTAGCTACCATCCACCTAGTGGAAAGGCATGCAGCAGAACTGGGCAACGTGTGCTCAGTACTTATGTAGGTTATGGGCATCTGATTTCCTTATTTTTTTTAATAGACTTTTTTAGCATTCTGTGTCTGCATGAGAGATTTTGCCAGCATAATTCTGTCAATTAAGGATGTGGTTTCCCTTAACTGACAGAATCTCTAACAAACAGAGCTATGCCGACAAAACTTTGCAGCTCAGAAGAGGCCAGAGTCTATTTTAAAACACTTTAAAATATTGTTCTCAGCCCTGAAATTTTGGAATCAGGGGGAAACATTGAAGAGGAACTCCTTCAGAATGCAAGCAAAACGCATAATACACCTAGTCTGAAAGTTAACAATGGTACGGCTCCAACTCAGATGAATGGGTGTAGCTCAGAGGCAGTGGCCACAGCATGTCCTCTTGACCAATGACTGTGAGAGCAGTGTGAGGTTCCTGTTCAGGAGTTCTTGGGAGGTACGGGGGAAGGAGAGCGGGGAGCAGTGTTGGGGAGAAGATGATGGGGAAGCTAGTGCTTGTGCGGTGCCACAAGGTAGGGAAGGCTGAGTGTAGTGAGAGGAAAGGGATAGGGATGTGGCAGACTAGAGGGAAGCAGGGAGGGATGGGTACCATGGAAGGATAAGGAGATGAGGAATCAGAGACAGAATCTCCTGGGAACAAGGAGTGTGGTGGTCTGGGGGAGTGGGAGCCTGGGAATGGAGACAGGGGGTGAAGGTCCCAGCAGTGGTGCTGTTGGAGTGGGAAGGATTGGGTAGGAGGTGTGGGATCCTTGGAAGTGGAAAAGACTGAGGATAGTGGGAAGGGGATGGAGAGTGGTTGCTCCAAGGAGCAGGAAGGATCTGGTGGCAGTGGGAAGGGAAGGTTTCAGGGAGGTAGATAATTGGGGCCCTCCACTGAGAATGCTTTTGCTATAGTCTCTAATGACCTCTTCCTAAGCAAAGCTCAGAACCAGTGCTCCACCCTTATTCTTCTTAACTCATCATCCGCTTTTAATACCACTGACCATGGTCGTCTTCTTGATATCTTGTCTGCTTCCTGGTTCTCCTCCTACCTCTGTAACCACTTCTTCAGCGTGTCTTTAGGAAGATCCTCCTCACCCCCACTCCACTTTTCTGTGGGGGTTCTACAGGCCTCAGTCCTTGGTCACTTCCTCCACACTTTATTTCTGGGAAATCTCACCCCAAACACAAATTCAGCTACTGTCCGTATGCTGATGAATCCCAGATCTACCGCTCTGCTCCAGACCTGTCTCCTTCTGTCCAAACTGAAATCTCTGCCTCCCTCTGATGCCTCCTCGTGGATGGCCAGCCATCAGCTCAATCTCAACAGCTGAAATGTTGATAGCAGTGCTCTTCATCCCCCAAACCAGCCCCCCACGTCCTTTCCTGCTGTTCAGCCCAGAATTAGCTGATGAAATCTCAGAGCCTCTGGCAATATTTGCAAACTCAGATGACAGGAGAGGTCCCAGAAGCCTGGAGAACGGTTAACATAGTGCCCATCTTTACAGAGGGGAAAAAGGAGTTGCTGGAGCCTAGTCAGCCTGACCCCAGTACCAGGGAAGCTACTAGATCAATGTATAAAACATTCCATTTGCAAATACCTGGAGGATGAAGGGGTAATCGCTAGCAGCCAGCATGGATTTACTAAGAACATAGCATGACAAACCAGCCTGATATCCTTCTTTGATAGGGTAACTGGTTTGGTGGCTAAAATAGACCTGGACATCAAAAAGGCTTTTGACACAGTCCCATGAGTAAGCTGGAGAAATGCATGCTCAACAGAACTCCCATTAAGTGGATATATAATTGATTACACAACCGCAAGCAAAGAATAACTATTATCGGAATGATGTCAGATTGGAGGGATTTCTCAAATGGGGTTTCACAGGGATCTGTTTTGGGTCTGCTGCTGTTTAACATCTTCATTAATGACCTGGATGTAGGAATAGAGAGCATACTGATCAAATTTGCAGATGACATTAAGATGGGGGGTTGTCAACACTTTGGAGGATAGAGCAAAACTTGAAAAGGATCATGATAAATTGGCAAACTGGGCTATAGACAACAATGACATTGAGCATAGACAAGTGTAAGGTGCTACAGTTCGGGAAGAAAAACCCAATGCACAAATCCTGACTGGGGGATAACTGGCATGGCAGCAGCACCGCTGAGAAGGATCTGGGAGTTGTGGATCACAACCTCAACATGAAGTCAACAGTGTGATAGTAATGCAAAAAAGAAGCAAATGCATTAACAGAAGCATAACATGCAAATCACAGGTGGTGATAGTACTGCTCTACTCAGCACTGGTTAGGCCTCAGGGAAGTCCTGCGTCCAGTTTTCGTCATCAGTGACTAGTCAGGATGTAGAAAAACTGGAAAGAATCCAGAGGCAAGTGACAAAGATGATCAAAGGGATGGAATGCAAACCAGTGAGCAAAGGCTGATGGAACTGGGTATGTTTACTTTGAAAAAAAGAGTTATTGGGGGGAGAAATGACAGTGGTTTTCAAATACTCAAAAGGCCGTGTGAGCTTGTGTGGCCATCCTTCCTGGTCTGTCTCAGGGCAGAGCTGCAAAGTCTCCAAGCGTAGGCCATCAGTCAGGGTGGGGCAGCAAACAATTAGGGGCTTTGCCCAGGGCGAGCACCAAACAGTCCAGGGCTCAGGTAGGGGCAAGCACCAAACAATCTAGCATCCTAGCTCGGCAGACGGTTAGCCAACACAGGCCTGCTGGCCGAAGGTGAGATGGCAGAAAGTAGGGAGACTCTGGTCCACCTGATTCTACTGTGTCTCAATCCCAGACCCTAACAGTGGCAGAGTAATCCACCACTGGATCAGCGGGGATCCACCCACAACACCCTTACTTAGTGTCAGGCCAACACAGCCTGACGATGGTCTAGTTTCGCTGGGCTACTTCCTACAATCCTCTGGTGACTGCCCCAGCTGGTCCCCGGTGTTCCACTCCGGGAGCAGGTAATAAGTGTTTTTCTCCCTCAGCAGCTTCAGCCTAACTGAGCTTCAGGGCCCCTTCCTTTTGTGCTTCTGCTTCCTATCCCACCCCTCATCTTCCAGAGGGGTGGAGGTGGCTTTCCTGGCTCTCTGGCCCAAGGGGCTGGTTGTGGTCCCTGTTGGTTATCCTCGCTGCCGGCTGCCATACAGAGGATGGAGCACAGTTCTTCTCTCTTGTCACAGAGGGAAGGACAAGAGGCAATGGGTTCAAACTACAACACAGCAGATTTTGATTAAATCTCAGGAAAAAACTTCCTAACTGGAAGAGCGGTAGGACAATGCAACAGATGCCTAGGGAGGTGGTGGAAGTTTTTTCACTGGAGTTTTCAAAAGGTATGCTGTTAGACTAGATGACCTTTGTGGTCCGTTTAACTCTATGGTTCTAATGGGAACCAGGGTTCACCCTTGGAAAAAGCTAAAGCGAGCATGTCACTCATTAAGGGTATGTCTGCACTGCGTCTGGAAGCTGCCTCCCAGCCCGCATCCATGCTGACTCTCTACAAATAACGGTCTAGGCGCTGTTGGTTGGGTTGTAGCTTGGGTTCTAAAGCCAGGGGTTGAGGGGGGTGGGTGGGTTGGATGGTCTGAACTCCAAGCGGAGCCGTAACATCAAAGCAATGTCTCCACAGCCATTTTTAATGCATTAGCATGAGACTCAGCCTGAAAGGTGGCTGACTCCCTGATGCACCTTAGACATACCCTAAAGAGGGCGGTTCCAAGGGCAACAGTATGACGTTTGAGTCACCTAACTCCCTGTAAATCCATGACCCAGCCCCCTCCCTTGGCACCCTGTCACCAAGCCTTAGTGGGTCACAACTGAGGATGCCAAATTCAGGATGAACTGCTGAGAAATAGGACCAACACAACCCAAAACTGGTGGATATTCTTTTATAAGTTTCAGAGTAGCAGCCATGTTAGTCTGTATCCGCAAAAGGAACAGGAGTACTTGTGGCACCTAAGAGACTAACACATTTATTTGCGCATAAGCATGCATCTGATAAAGTGGGCTGTAGCCCACAAAAGCTTATGCTCAAATAAATTTGTTAGTCTCTTAGGTGCCACAAGTACTTCTGTTCTTTTATAAGATAGACCAAAGCAGCAACAAAAGTAAACTCCTGTTTCACCACACTGGCTAACAAGAAAACATAAAGGCTGTTTTCTCAGGCATTCTGGTTCTAAAACACTGGATTCAGAGATGAGTGATTCTTTACAACCAGTGTCATTAAATGATAGTTTCTTCTGATCCCAAAGGGCCAGCCACTCCCAGGTCAATATACAACTTAAATCTTACCCCAAAATCATGCTGGTGCCCATCCTTAGTATCTAATATCTAAAGGTTTATTCATAAAAAGAAAGAAAGGGGAGAGGTAAAATTGGCTAAGGGAATAAATTACATCCAGCAATGGCAAAGTCCTTGGTTCAACCTTGTAGCAGTGATGAAATAAACTGTTGTCTTAAGTCAAGCCTCTGGAGCACATCTACAGCTGGGATGGGTCATTCAGTCCTTTGTTCAGAGCTTCAGTTTGTAGCAAAGTTCCTCCGGAGGTAAGAAGCAGGATTGAAGACAAAATGGAGGTGTTTCCAGGGCCTTTAATACTTTTGCCATGTGAAGGGCATTCCATGGTTCTTACTGTGGAAAATTACAGCAACAAGGTGGGAGCATGGAGTCACATGTGCAAGTCACATGTTCATACCCAGTTCCCTCAGTCATTGCAGGAAGCCATTATCTAGATTCCAGACAGTCCACATGACAGTTCACTTAGTGTAGATGGGCTTCTCCCATGGTCCATTGTCAACCAGGTGTGTCTTGATGAACAACTTAATTTGAACAGTCCCTCCAAGATGTGCTAGCTAGATACCTTGTGGGTTTTACCCTGTTATGCTTATAAGAAGCACATGGGATCTTTTTCAGGGGAAAAGACAATATGCTGCATTTATTGAAGCTACAACAATTAGCATATGCATCAATCACACACCACACACACACACTGTCCCGCCAGTCGATGTTATAGTTACCAGTCCAGAGTCCAGATTAACCTAGTGGCCAGCTAGTTTGATCATGGGTAGGAGGAGCCGGGTTCCGTGGTTGCCACACAATCCTCTGGGGAAGTCTTGGCAGAATGAACCCAAAGTTTCATGGCAAGGCACCATACTGATTTTCCTTCATTGGGACCAATGAGTTTTGCACTGTCATGTTGTAATTGTTTGACGAGTGCTTGTTTTCTTAAACTGTCCTTTTCATCCTTCATCTTGATCTTTCATCAAGTAGTTCCTCAGGGAGTTCTCCCATGTTGGTTTTGATCACAGCTATCTTGTCCCCACTGATAGGTGCCTATCTCATCTTTAGATTCATCAATCAGCCCTCCTCTGGCATTTCAATAGGGGCGTGTTGCAGCCTCCTGTCACCCTTGCATCTGTTGCCGCTTCCTCCCTCGTACATCTGGTTCAGCGATGGCCTTCACGCTTATCTCTTAACACACACATTTCTCATTCACACACAAAACAGAATTAATTTACACACAACATTTTGAACAGGAACATCAGATTGCAATGCAAAAGAAAACAGCCATGGCATTATTTTACTTATTTTAAAATGCTAAACCTGCAACAAATTGGTGCCCCTCAAAGATCTGTTACTGCCTTGAAATCAGTCCAGACACAGATTCTGGCTGATGTATCTCTACCCATTGGCCCATTGGCCATTTCTTTCTGTTATTCAAAAAGGATGGCTGACAAGATGTGATCAGATCATACACCAATACACAATGCACGCTACATAATGATTCATTATCCTTCATTCTAAATCAGATAAAACATAAACATAAAATCCTACTACAACATTTGGGGGAAGAGTTTGGGGGAGTTCAGTTCCTAGTTTTTATTTGACCTCTCTCCAGCACTTGTATTGGTTTGGCCTTCCCCTTTCCATCCCTGTCTGAGGTTTCTGTCTCTATCGCAGCAAGTGATGCAATAGTGTGTGAGAAAGAGGAGCAGAATTCTCAGCAGGAAAACGTTGAGCAAGTGGCTAAACACAGAGAATTATCACAAAGGTCGAAAAGGAATATGGCCAGGAGTCATAAGCAGGAAAAATCCCATGACATTCAGCACAGACCAGAAAGAGAGCTGGGAAAGCAGCCAGGGAAGAAAGTGTTTAAATGTATTTCCTGTCGGGGAACTCAGACGGACCTCAAGGAAATCACAAAACAGCAGGAAATCTTCAGGGGAAAGAGAAAAATTACATGTGCTGAGTGTGGGAAAAGTTATATGACTACTCAACCCATATAAAGCGTCAGAGAATCCACACAGGGGAGAGGCCCTATGAATGCAGTGACTGTGGAAAATGCTTCACTAAGAGCTCAGGCCTTTCTGAACATGAGAGAATCCACCCAGGAAAGAGGCCCTATGAATGCAGTGACTGTGGAAAATGCTTCACTAAGAGTTCAGGCCTTTCTGAACATGAGAGAATCCACACAGGGAAGAGGCCCTATGAATGCTCTGAGTGTGGGAAATGCTTCACTAACTCCTCAGCGCTTTCTAAACATCAGAGAATCCACACAGGGAGTGGCCCTATGAGTGCCGTGAGCATGGGAAAAGCTTCTCTTAGCACTCAGACCATGTTAGCCATCAGAGAATCTGCAAGGGAGATCAACACCATAAAAACCCCTAGGGCTATCAATACTTGTTTTCTTTAATAATTTTTCCTGATTCTGACATCGTAACTTTTAAAGTTGCTTGAACTGTTTGCAGCACCGTTATCCCTCAGCTTGTTCAGATGAGTGGCCCATTTTTGCCTTTTGCAGTTTGCCCTGTTTTGAGGTGGGCCCATTTTTCCTTTCTTTCAACTCCATTCTCCCATGAGTAATTCGAGTGTGCCCTTCCTATCAGGAACCAGGAAGCATCACATTTATACCATTCCTCCTATTGCAAAGTTATTGTTAGAGTCACAAATGATACAGATTGTATCATTGCCAGTTGTTCTCACATTGCTCTGGGTTGTGCTGAAGAGCAGTTCTATTGGGAACTTTTCAAATTATATGTAAATGAAGAGGAGCAGGGACAGGAAAAAAGGTGTCATTTCAGCCTATGTGACACCAGAAGGAGATGGGGCGACTCAGAGATTCCTTCCTTCCTCATCACTGCAGAACTGTTAACTTTTATCTGAGCCAGGCAGAGTTTATCATCATCACATTCTATCCATCCACTTCTCAAAGTGTCCTGTGATGAAGCATTCTCCGTTGTCTGTGCTTGGACATGATGGTTTGACTTCTTTAATCCTATATCAGAGTCACTATGACTGGAGATGAAAGTGTCAAAGACCTGGAAGAGGAATTCAAATGGATCCCAAACACAGTGTGATCATTGGGAGTTTAAATCCCAGGTTCCATCTATTGCTAAAGCCACTTCTTACAAGGTAGCTGTTTTGTCCCCCATTATGGGGATGCTAGGATACTAAACATGTTGTAAATAACATAACTGACTATTGAGACAGCGCTGAGTGAAGCAGGATTGAATGGATCAGAGGAGAATGTGATGGGAGAATCTCTTGTCCTAATTCTGAATAATCAGATGTAACCTGCTCTGGAATTTCACTTGACACTTCCATTGTCATGTATTCTGTCTCTCTGTGATGTGAGTTTCTATCTTTCCTGAACGCTGTTTGGTCACCCAGTTGGATAATAGTTCAGTTTGATAGGATGTAGCTCAGATTTTTTGGAGAACTTAAGACAAATGACCATTTACTAAAGTCATCATTTCTCACTTCAGCTTTGCTTTTTCCTCACCCCTCCATGATGACGTGGAGAAAATTCAAGTGCAGTTCTGCCAAAAGGGGAGAACTCCCCAATTTATTGGGCATGCTAACAAAGACACAGCAGTGATTTAAAATCTCCAGTCAGAAATGGTGAACAGCAGCAGAACCCGAGCTAACTGAAGGAAGTGCATATGATCACAGTGTAGTTCAGTTGTTGAAGTCAATATTATCTGAGCTGATCTGGGGGTAGAATTCCACATTAGGTGATTTTGAACTAGGCAAAATGCCCATGTATTTGGTTCCCAAATGATTTGTAGCCCAGACCCTACAAAAGATCTCTCCTAGCTAATCCTATGTTATGGGAAATGCTGCCCTTCTTGACACAGATGTTGAGGAAATAGAAGTGGGTTTTTTGTTGTATTTATCCTTTGTAGGTGTTGAAAATGTGTATAAAATCAGTGTTGGAAATCTAAGAGTTGCAGAAAAACAGCTATTTTTGAATAGAATCTCCAGCTCTGGTAACAAACGAAGATTATGATCCAGCCCTGTGTCCAGTCCTTTGCCTGGAACTGTGCTACCAAATTAAAGAAAAGCTGGGCATGTTTTGGGAAGCCATTGCTCACTAAACACAGCAGAAATTTTGAGTGTTTCTTTAAAGGTTTTTGCTTTGGAGAATTGTAAATTGACCCTAACCAAGGCCAAGGATTTGGAAAGAACTCGGGTGGAAAGAGCACGCACTCAGTTCTTTGTTTTCACCCCAGTAAAAGCAGCAAAGAGTCCTGTGGCACCTTATAGACTAACAGACGTTTTGGAGCATGAGCTTTCGTGGGTGAATACCCACTTCCTCAGATGCATGTAGTGGAAATTTCCAGGGGCAGGTATATGTATGTAGGCAAGCTAGAGATAATGAGGTAGTTCAATCAGGGAGGATGAGGCCCTGTTCTAGCAGCTGAGGTGTGAAAACCAAGGGAGGAGAAACTGGTTCTGTAATTGGTAAGCCATTCACAGTCTTTGTTTAATCCTGAGCTGATGGTGTCAAATTTGCAGATGAAATGAAGCTCAGCAGTTTCTCTCTGAAGTCTGGTCCTGAAGTTTTTTTGCTGCAAGATGGCCACATTAAGGTCTGCTATAGTGAAGCCAGGGAGGCTGAAGTGTTCTCCTACAGGTTTATTGCCATTCCTAATATCTGATTTGTGTCGGTTTATCCCTTTCCGTAGCGACAGTCGCTACGGAAAAGAATAAACGGACACAAATCAGATATTAGGAATGGCAATATACAAAAACCTGTAGGGGGAGATTTTTGTATCCTCATTAGGCTCCTATATTGGGGCCTCATTGTGTTGAGCACTGCAGATGCCCCATCCAAGAGTGAGTGCCACAGTTGTGCCAAACACTGCAGAGACCCTGACCGACAGTGGGGACCATGATTCTGCCAGGTATTCTACAACTCAGCATGAGAGAGAGAGAGTCCTTGCTGCCAACAGCTCACAGGTGAAATAGACAAAGTGTGGGAGGGTGTTTCCCGTTTTACAGATAGGGAAACTGAGGCCCGAAGATATGATGTCATTTGTCCATGTTTGCACAGAAAATAATGGGATCAAACTGAGAACTGAATCCAAATTTTCTGAATCACAGCCTGGCCCTTAACCACAAGCCAAGCATTGTTGATTGCATGGCAGAGGCCTCAATGGAAATTTTCAGAATCTCCATCATTGGAGAATTTTAAGAAGGGGTTATACAAACACCTGTCAGGGATGGCCTAGAGATACTTGGCCCTGACTCTTGGGATCCCTCCCTGCTCCACCTTTCTATATGATTCAATGGATCATCTTATTTATAATGAGCAAAGTTTTCTCTCTGGAATTATCCGATAAATGGTGGTTATCCCCCCTCTGTTGCCTGGGGTAGAATGGAAGAGGAGAAAAACCTGTCTCAACAGAGGATGCAAATGTCAGTTTGTTCTCTCTTCATGTTTTACTGAAGCTTACAGGGAGGAAGACATATTACCTGCCTAAGAAGGTAGAGAGGACAGAGAGTTTATTTTGTTTTGGGCTGTGAATATAAGCGGAAGAGTGGCTGTTACTACCACCCAATGTGAGGCTTTAATGCACAACCATGGGATTTAAAGTGTTATGTGCTACCAACTGAGCTAGCCAGGTTTGAATCTGTTCAGCTGCTCAGTCTCTATGTAGAAGGAGCCCTGAGGGTGTTTATTTGCAAGCTGAGGTCCCCTTTCTGACATTCACCTTCTTTCCTGGTTATGTCTCCAGCGAGCAAACCAGAGCCGTTACTTAAATGCTGCTTTCTAGACCAGAGAGCTGGGGTTGATTTAGCATGCTATCGCCATCAGCTGGTCAGAGAAACCAGGAGGGGAGGGTGGAATTTAGGATTCTCCCACCAAGGGAAGGTGCTGTTGGACTCATCTAGTGGAGAACAGTCTGAAAAAGCTTCTCCGCTCCCAGAGAGGGGGAAGACAAGCTGGTGCCACACACATATTTTCTCAAGGAATCAAGCTTCACTTGGGAAAAATTCAAAAGAAGCCAGGCCAAGGAGTATCAGAGAAGGGAATCACTGTTTGCTTTAAGAGATGGGTGAGGGAAACCTGCAGGTCCTTAGATCCCTCCAGTGTCTGATAGAACCATTTGTGGGGAAGGGCCGGGGAAGTGGAGGAGGACAAGGAGAGGGAAAAAGGGTTTGCAGCTGTTGTGCAATCACCATGCTCCCAGCAGAAGGATCCAGGGGGCTCAGCACTTTGGCTGCTTGTTGAGAACTCAGAACTCACAAGATGGCAAAGCTCAGAGCCCCGTTACACGGAGTCAGAATGTGATCAGCTCACACCAAGGGGGAGCAACACCCCTCCCTTGGTCTCTATGTCAGAGCTCCTATCAGCTCGGTGTCCTTCCTGCAAGAGTCGGCTGCTGAGAGGGTTGAAATGGGGTAAATGAAGGCAGAGGAGGATTTTTCCTCATAGGTTTTCTTTGTATTGCTCTGTGATCCTGCTGGAGGAAGCTGAAACATCATTTGAGTTTGTTTCAGTGGCCTGGGTTGGGCTGAGGCTGTGACCTGAGTACAGGGGTTCCTGCACTCTCTGCTCTTAGCACCTCAAGGAGTGGACAATGGAGCTGCTTTAGAAATTGGACAGAAAGTAGCCTAAGGAAGTGTAACATAAGTGAGAAGAAAAGCCCTATCATCAGCTCCCTGGTGGTCTAGTGGTTTGGTTTTGGTACTTTCACTGCAATGGCCTGGGTTCAATTCCCAGTCAAGGGAAAGTTACTTCACATTAGAAAGCCTTCAATTATTTTTCACTTCCAATTTAAACAAATCCATGTTTCTTCCTGGTTCCCCCTTCTTCTACATGATGTTGGGAAGGGCTTTGGAGACCATATAAAAATCAAAGCTTCCCACTGGCTAGTAACATAATATGGGCATGTTTCCCGTGTGCACCTGGAAGTGCAGGCTGCATGCCCTTTTACACAAATAGACTTGGCAAATTATTTCCCCCCTTGCTAGCTAGCCTAACCAATGTTATAATAACAATAATAGACATTCAGGTTGACCCAAGATGAATATTTTTTCCAATTTTCTTGTGAAACAAAACCAAAAAATCATTTTAGGCTAACCAAAATATTTCAGCAAATAAAATATTCAGCCAAACACTTTCATCCCACTCTTTGGAAGTAACTAGCCCAGAGAAACTGATCATTAGCCTCTTCCATTCCTGAGGTCTAGCTGCTGAAGTGTTCTAAGCATGGACAATGGGCCTTTCACCTGTTGCCCACTGGTTACTACCTTGCTCAGGGAGCTACTGATGAAAGGAAATGTGATTTAGTGGCAGACCGACTTCTATCCCTCTGCCCAACTAGGGGTGTTTGTTTCACATTGCATGTAAAAATACAACAAATGTATTTTGTTGGTATCTAAACCTGAGATCAAGATAAAACATTGTGATTGTAAGTCAGTGAGAAAATATCTGCTGAGTTCTACAGAAGGAAGGTTTTCTCATCAGGCTCTCACACAAGATAAAAGTTCTGAAGGTTCTTAGAGCTTCCAGACACAGAGGCCAGATTTTCAGAAGGTCTCACACTCACCCCTAGAGCCAGAATTTCAGAAGAACTCAGTTGCCATTTGGGCAACAAAAATGTTGGCCAAGTTTTCAGAAAGGCTGAACACACTGAGGGCTGAGCTATTTTGCAAACAAAAGTTGGAAGCAGTTTTTAACTCAATCATCAGAAATGCTGCAAGAGCTCCTCCAATTTGCTTATCTCACAAGGAGACAAAACACAGTCAAATCTCCCAACCAACAAAGCTCACATCTATTCCCCTTTTCCACGGATATTTGCCTGACAGCTCCCAGGGACCCATTCAACAAGACAGGAAATCCAAATTCAGTAAAGTCAAGGGAAAGTTTTTCACTGCAGGTTTCACTAACTGAGAAGGGTCAGGTAGAAAAGTTTGGTCATTTAATGCCAGACTACTAGACTCTCCCTTATTCCATTCCTATCTCTGGACATTTCCTTTTTCTCAGGCACAGGGAGTGACCTATGTCTGGATTCTCTCTGTCTCCCATCAGGTGTTGGGATTGTGAGTGAGAACGAGGAGGCGAATCCCCAGCAGGAAGATGCTGAGTAAGTAGAACCACATGGGATGTTATCAGGAAGACGCAAAGGAAATGTTTCCGGGAGTTGTGCACTGCCAGAAAAAGCAAAAGCCTGTGAGACTCAGCAGAGGCCAGAGGAAAACTTAAGTAGGCTCTCACACCTTATTACGCGCGAGAGAATCAACTCAGAAGAGACACGCTACACATGCTCTGAGTGCGGGAAAACCTTCATAGAGCGCTCAGACCTTGTCAGACATCTCAGAATCCACAGTGGAGAGAGACCCTACAGATGTTCTTCATTTGGGAAAAGCTTCAATCAGAGCTCATTCCCTATTAGACATCAGAAAATCCAAATGGGAGAGACCTGTAAGAAATGCCTTGATTAGGGCTGGCCAAAGATTTGTTTTTTTAAAAAATCACATTTGCTAATTCCAATATAGTGATCTTTGCACCATCTTCACCGTGGTCTCTCAGCTCCCCCAGATGAGTTGTCTGCTTCTGCCTTTTGAAGCTCACACCACTCTGGGGTCAGTTCTGTGATCTTTTCTATCAGCTCCTTTCCTTTTGACTCGTAGGAATGTGTGTCCCTCCAGCCAGGAATGTTCGTCAGCTCCAGGTGGGGGAGAGAGGTTTGATCCCAACAAGCTACACTGAGGTAAAAGCTCCCTGTGCCTGACATCCACTAGGGCTGCACATGGCATTGGCTACTCAAGTTACTGATCTTGGTGTAAAAAGACAGTTATAGCTGTAGAGCAGATGCAGCCCAGGTGCAGTGGTTGCATTAGCTTCCCCCTTGACCTGACCTAAACTCCATCACTTTTCCTAGTCTAAACAAACCCTGAGCATCACGGTTATCCTGTTCCCCCATTTCAAACTCATCAGGTTCCCCCTTTGGAAACAAATTGTTTCATTCCAAGTTGCTCTGATGTTGTTTCAAGTTGTGTTGGAGAGCAGATATTTTTACTACCATTTTCCTCACTTAAAATATATTGAACTATAACAAAGAGTAGTAACAGGGCAGGGATAGGGAAAAATGTCATTTCACCCTCTGTAACAACAGAAGAAGATAGAGTAAGTCAGAGGGATTCCGTTATTCCCCATCACCATCCCAATCCCCCTGTTGTTAAGTTCGTTAGGTCTGTATTTTTTCTAATGGTCTGGGAAGAGGATTCCGTAGTCAATGACTTTTAACTAAGCAGGATACCCATGCATTGGGCTCCCAAAGCAGTTGTGGCCCAGGCCCTGCAGGAGGTTGCTCCTGAAGAGATCTCCTTTGTAGTCGGATGCATGTTGCCTATTATTTGGGAAATGCAATTCCTATCTAGGTAGAGATGGGAAAATGACAATGACATTTTGGTTCAGCTCACCCCTGGGAGATGCTGCAAATATGTAGAAAATGAAATCCATGTTGAAAGTGATATTGCTGCAGAAAGAGACCTATTTTCCATAGATACCTGAGATTTGGTGTTTTACAGGGATTCTAAACGGCACCTGAATTTAGTCCCTAATTTAAATCTGTGCCACTAGATTAAAGAAATGAAAGGGCATATTTGGGGGAGTTGTACCTCACTATCACTACTGATCTGTTGTGCGGTTGGTGAAGAATTCTACACCAGAGACATGTAAAATTACTCCAAGTCAGGTTAAAGATTTGACAAGAACTCAGGTAGAAATTGCAGGTAGTGGTGGTTGATTTTCACCCCAGAGAGGGAAGCTATGGTGACCTGTGGCCCAGGTAAACTATTTTTAGAAAGCTGCTCCCTAGTTCAGTGGCATTGGTCACACTCCTAAAGGCACCATGATTAAATTGGAAACAACTATCTTTTACCTTTTTGATCCAAAGTTTCATGAAGCGCAGAGAGAAACAGCTGATTCCTTCAGAGCCATTCCATGCCTATGGGCCCCAATCTGGTTGCCTTGTTGGACAAGAAGCACTTCCATGCTGGGCAAACAATGGTAGCCAATGAGGGAATGTATCAGATTCGAAGTTCAGACTGCAGGATACTTGAATGCTGAATCCAGGGTCTGTGGTTTAGTCCAAGCCTGCACAACTCATAAGGCGGCGAGGGCAATATTACTCCAGAGAAAACAGCTGAGGGTTGAAAACCCCCCAGTCCCACTGACCCCCCCCCAGTGCTGCCGAAATACCCCCCCAATGCCACTCAGCCCTCCCAAAATGCAACCACCCAGCACCACCCAGCCTGCAAAAACAACCCCCCCAGCACTGCCCAGCCCCCACAAAACAACCCCCCCCAAGCGCCGCCCGCCCCATGGAAACAAACCCTCCTTCCCCAGCACTGCCCAGCCAGAACAGTGGTATTGAACCTTGGTAATATGTTATAGCGGGCCCCTAAGGTAGTGTAATTAAGGTAAAAGAAAAATGTCTTTTTGCTAGAAGTAGAATAGGATCTTCCCCCCAGGTTGTAATCAGTTGCCCTGCTGAATGAATGAAGTGTGACTGAGGAAGGTGCAGAAGGTCAACCACTGACTCACCACTCGCCTTCTCAGCCCCATCACCCCCTGCTCACCTCCTCAACTCTCCTCCACTGCCACCGACTCACCCCCCCACTGCCTGCCTGCTAGCCTCCTCAGCCCCCACAGCTCACCTGTCTGCCCGCACCCTCCTCAGCTCTCCTCCCCCACTGCCAGCTCACCTGACCCCCTGCTAATGCCTGCCAGCTTGCCTCCTCAGACCCCCGCTCACCTCAGCTTCCCCCTCCCTGGCTCGCATACTCACCCCCTGCCACTTCCCTTCCGTTCTCCTCCTCAGCCTCCCAACCCCCCGAGCAGTGATGAGCTGCCAAAATCTTAACAAATGATTCCCTCCTCACCCTACACCGGGGTCATGGCCCACCCCCGCCCCCAGGACTCCTGCCTCATCCAACCCCCCACGTTCCTTGACACCCCCCCAGGGCCCCTACTCCATCCACCATTCCCTGCCCCTGGCACTCCATCCACCCCTCCTCTCATTCCTGATGGCCCCCTTTGGGACCCTTGCCCCATCCAACCACCCCTTCTCCCTATCCCCTGACTGCCCCTGGATCCCCTGCCCCTGACAGTTTGCGCGGGAAGCCTGGGAGGGCTGAGAAGCAGATGGTTGCTCAGGCCCAGGGAGGCAGAGGGGAGGTGGGTGAGTGGGTGTGAGGAGTGGTTCCCCTGTGTGCCTCCCGGGTTACCTGCTGCAGTGCGGGTGGTCCCCCTGCCTCACCCCACCTTGTCTCTGTCTCCACCTTGCTGGGACTGAGTGCGAAGCGCCACACAGCTTCTCTTCCCACCAAGGCTTCCTTCGCGAACAGCTGATTTGCAGGAAGCAGAGGGGAGGGGGAAAATTGGGGCGGGGCATTCTGGGGGAAGTGGAGCGGAGGTGAGCTGAGGCCAGCCGCCAGCTCACCTGTCCCCCCACCACTGCCCACCCGCTCACCTCCCCTCCCTCACCCACTATTGTGTCATACTGAAGGCCTGTGATATGCAGGGGTCAGATTAAATGCTCTAATGATATCTTCTGGCCATAAAATCGACTAATTTCTGAAAAACTGAGTGTAGCATTGGGAGCAGCGTCTGATGTTTTACTGTCTAGCCGGCTTGGTGCCTAGAACGAACGCTCTTTGAGTGGGGTGATCCACAGGGAGTAGCTCAAATCTCCAAAGTGCCTGGCCAGGGGCAGGACATTAGCACCGCAAGGGAGGGGTGTGGCAGTGACATCACAAAGGCCTTTTGCAGGACCTCAGACTATTGGTCAAAGGTGGTGGGGAGGTGGTGACCTCACAGAGAGATGCTGACATCAGCCAGGCAGGACAGGGGCGAGGGGCCAGGGAAACCTCAGAGACCCCTGTGGCTTTGCTTCAGCAAATCTCCTTCTCCAGATCTCTCTTTGAGGACTGAGAGAGTATTCGGGTTCATGTACGTGAGTGTCAAGAGGAACCTCTTTCGAGTTTTCTCCTTCCCTTTTCCTGATTTTACTAGAAAACAGCCATCCCTGTTTAGAAGGTAAGAGCCTCCTTGAAGTTTGAAATCTGTTCAGTCTGATCCATCTGGTGACGAAGTCTAAGCATGGAAAACACGAGCTTAAAGAGGCAGTATTTAATTCCGCACCTAGGATCACTGGGGACATTAGGGTTTGTGCTTTGTGTTTCACCTTTTCCTCCATCCCTTCCTCCTGTCTCTTCTCTTGCTTCTTTTGTCCTTTCACCTGTTCCCCTCCCAACACCAGAAGTGGGGTGTGTGTGTGTGTGTGTGTGTGTGTGTGTGTGTGTGTGTGTGTGTGTGTGTGTGTGTGTGTGTGTGAGAAATCTCAGTTCTCGCTTTTTGTTTGGATGCAGCAAAATCAAATACTTTATTATTTCTCAAGCAATTGTAATTGAGGGAGGGAGTGCCCTAGGACACAGGGTTGCCCCAGACCCGGACAGGTCTCTCAACAGGTAAACAATTACAGCAAGCATTTATACCTTTGTTGCAGACAATAGCAAGCAATATTACAGACAATGATGAGTAACAGCTGCATTTTGTTTATGCATAGGCCATCCTGCTATCTTTTTTTTCTCAGCTTCTGGGCGCCAATCTACATATTCGATTATCAGTGCAAGGTCGTGATAACTTCTCACACAGTTCTTTTCTGCTTTCTTCACACAATCCTCGCTTCTACAAATCTCATGTCATAAGGGTTACAGCTGGCCTAACTCTTGCTAACAAACTGACATGAATTAAGATCCCCCACAAATCCTTGTCAATTCTTCCCCTTCTTCCACACTCCCCCCTTTTGTACTTTTAGTACAACAGATATTCTCAAATCTCTATTTGCATTAAGCCATTGATTTCTGATTCTACATCAGATGTTTCAACCTTAGAGGGTTTCATTGGATGAAATGACAATGCATGATTAGCATGGACATGAAAGGTATTACTGTTATTACATCTTTTACAACAACAATAACATAATCCTAAACTAACTAACAGCAATGCAAGCAATAATATACTCAGAGCAAGCATATGATGAGGTTGTTGTACAATTCTAGTTACAAAGCATAATACATCATACTTAGTACACAAGGTAGACACTCTATAAGCTGTATGAAAGGCATTCTTTTCAGATTGATATATATTCTGAAGTATGTGAATTTGCCCTTGTAATTCAGAGATTCTTTGAACCTCTGGTAACAATGAAAGCAAATTTTGAAATCGATCAGGCACTGCTTTAGTCCAATTAAATGATACCTGAAACCTAAGAGCTATTTGCAACACTCTATCTGCAGGCCAATAAATTATATGATTGCCTGCAGCAGTCGTAAGATTAATGTGTATATCTTACAATGTGGTGGCTTTGACATACACACAGCTATCATTAGCTTGAAAAAGTGGGTGTCGTGTCAGGGTAGTTCCTTGTCCTCTACCTTCCCAGCAAACGCTATCATAAACAGTGAAAACTTCCCCTGGCTTCAGTTTCCGTACACACTGAAGCTTTGGTAGTTCTAATGGCCAAAATGTCCATCGATTCCCTAATCCCATCCAAATATCAGTTGTAATCCCAGGAGCACTAACTAGAAATCGATTAGGCAAATCAGGTGGTCTAACTTCCCAGATATCTCGGTGAATCACCCAATCCCATATGCATCCTCTCCATGGACCTGGTAGGATTTGGTATGTGGGAGTCCACACTCCCTTAACAGGTCCGTATGCTTGGAAGGAGCACTGTGAATGTCCACACTTCCACTCAGAAAGTCTCCAAGTATGTCTTCATGGCCACAGATCAGATGGCACTCCTGATGTGTCTGTAAGGGCAGTGGGCCTAGCCTGGTGCTCAAAATCACTCTGAATGGCCATTAACTGGTCATTCAGGAAATCCTGAATTTCTGAACATGCTAGATCCCACTGCAACGCCTTCCCAGCTTCAGTGATATTCAATATCATCTCTCTCAGTAACTTCTGGGTCATAGAACTAAGGGCGGAAATGACATGTAACTCACCCACTCCAGCCTGTACTTGGGTTAGCTGAGCTCCAGAAATAAGGCCAGTAGCCTTCTGTAGTTGACCCAATTGCTCATCATGTTCTTGGTTCTTAAAAATATTCCAAACTGCTGCTGCACTGTTAGCCCCATCCCATAAGGATCCAGTCAGGTCCCTTTTTTCCCTAGAGGAAATAACCCAGGACTTCTGTTGTGCTAATCTAATTGCAGCCCCTTGTGAACAATTTGGATATGTAAAGGTGATCTGGAAATTAGATAAGGGCAATGTAAACTTAGCAGTCACTAGTGTAGTGTTGATTACAGTCCATCGATATTCTGCTACATCTCTCTTTGGTGTAGGGTTATACCTCATCTGTTGGTTATATACCTTTATATATTTCTGGGAGGCATTAATATTAATAGCATAAGAGGGTGTGTATTGCAATAAGGTACAGGTTACATTATCAATCACTGGAATGGTTTCAATACAGGTAAAATTCCTAGTGGCAGAACAAACTCTTTGGGTATTCGTTTGATCATTCACTAATTGGGTAACCAAATAACAATAAGGGCCTCTTTCAGGTAGCATAGTACAAATGCCAGGAATAGTCATCATATCTACTTCATTATGGAACCCATCTATTCCAATTATAAATTTTTGGGGTTCATCTACAGTAATATTGTGGATCTTTATTTCCACTGATCCATTTGTCTTCCACTCAATTATTCGCTCATATGAATTCTTTTGAACCTTAAAAAATAATCTTTCTGAGCAATATTCTAATAGGTCACTAAGATGGGAAGGCCTTGGCCAATGAATTTCATTAGAATATACAATTTTGTTTGTATCTGGATAAATTACAGAGGTGATGGCAAGGGTTGAGGGGCTAGTGGGGGTAACAATTGTGGTAGCAAGGTGCTTTCGGTATTCATCATCTGAAAGCCAATTAGGGAGGGCAGTGCATCCCCGAGGTACTTGTCCATAAGCACAAAGCCCTGCCCCTGGAAAAAATCCAAACAACCATTCAATCCCACAGTCCTAAGCACGATCCCCACAGTTTCCTCCTTGCCAAATAACGATGCTTCGTTTCTGCCACCAGGGCAAGTTCTTAATGTCTCTTATAGTCCGGAATCCCTGGACTTTGGAGGTTTTTGCAGAACGAATGTTTCTTCTTTTCTTTTCCCAGGATAATTGTGGTTTAGCATGATACAGGGGAGAGGTTACTAGCACTTCACCCTGTAACGCTGGAATTCCTTTAGAAAAATCCAAAGGCACAGGAGGTCTGTCAGTGGACAAGGGAGAGGTTACTAGCACTTCACCTTGTCCTCTTTCCTCACTGTCCAGTAGGTACAGTAGGGCTGGAAGAAGGAGTATGCTGATCATCAGTATGAGTGTCCTCCCGAGGTGGAGGGGTCTTTTTGCAGTGAGACGCATGGGTCCAGGAAGGTAGTCCTTGACACTTCACAGCAGTGTTGGTGGCTAACAGGACTTGGAAAGGGCCTTTTCAGCGTGGAGTCAGAACAGTTTTTCACTGATGTATCTTTATGTAGACCCAGTCTCCTGGTTCCAACGAGTGGCAAGGTTGTACAGGATCCTTGGGTAGTGCTTCTTTCACCTGTGTATAAAAAGACAACGTATTTCATTAGTGCCTGACAATACTTAAGCATTATGTCATCCATCAAATGAATGTCCATCTGAGCTAGGGTCAGTGGGGGTGCAGCTGGTAATCGCATCGGGGGCCCTGTTAAAATCTCATGAGGGCTGAGTCCAGTCTTTCGATTGGGAATGGCTCTCATACTCATCAGTGCTAGAGGAAGGTCATCTGGCCATTTTAAGGTTGTCTCAGCACAAATCTTGGCCAGTTTATTTTTTAAAATCCCGTTCTGGCTTTCCACTGTCCCAGCAGATTGTGGGTGGTGAGGGCAGTGAAGGTTGTGCTGGATCTGCAAAGCTGCACATAACTCCTTTACAATTTGTCCAGTGAAATGAGTTCCACGATCACTGTTGATACTCACAGGGATGCCAAACCGTGGTACAAAATCTTTAAGCAAAAGTTTCACAATAATTCTGGCATCTGCTTTCCTGCAGGGAAAAGCTTCAACCCAATTGGTAAATACATCAACTAAAACTAACACATATTCATAACCACAACATTTAGACGTTTGAATAAAATCAATCTGAATATTTACAAAAGGTCCCCAAGGAGGAGGGTTGGCTGCCCGCGTAGCTTTAACAGCTTTACCAATGTTGTGTTGTTGACAAATCACACAGTGTTGACAGTAGGAATGTGCTACAGATGGGAAACTGGGTGCACACCAATCTCGGTTAACTGCAGCAACTATCCCCCCTTTGCTCACGTGTGCCATTCCGTGGTACTGCCAGCAAGATAGGGCATTAACATCTTTGGTGCTATCAGGTGACCATCTGGGGCACGCCAAAGATGATTAGTATGTAGAATGCATCCAGCAGCATTTCAAGAGCGTTTCTCAGTTCCTGATACTGCCTCCTGGATCTTAGCCAGATCCTCAAGGGAGGCTAGTGGAGGCTGCTCAATTAAGACACAAGTATGTTCAGCCTGAGGTGCAGAAAGGGCCGCTGCTTTGGCTGTAGAATCTGCCAAAGCATTTCCACGGGTAACTTCATCATGAGGGGTCTTGTGAGCGGCACATTTAACAACAGCAATAGTTTTAGTCAATAAAAGAGCATCCAAAAGAGCAGATACATAAGAACTATTCTTAACAGGAGAACCAGTGGATGTAAGGAAACCTCTATATTTCCAGAGCAAACCATAATCATGGACCACTCCAAAAGCATAACGATAATCTGTATAGATAGTAACTGTTTGATCCTGAGCTAAAGTACAAGCTCGAGTTAAAGCCACAAGTTCAGCCACTCGAGAGGAAAACACTGAAGGAAGAAAAGCACTTTCAACAACAGCATAGGCAGTACATACAGAATAACCAGCAACCAATTTACCCTTAGAATCCCGCCAACACGAGCCATCCACAGAATAAAGGAGATCAGGATTTTGCAAAGGCACATCTAGCAAATCATCTCTAGGACGGGTGAGGACAGACGTCACAGACACAGTCATATGGTTCTCAATCTTCTGGCCCTGGCAATAAAGAGGCCGGATTAAGAACAGGGCAGCGAGCCAAAGTAATATGAGATGAAGACAGTAAAATAAGCTCATATTTGTAAGACGAGAAGTGGATAAATGCTGTGTCCTAGATTGTAACAGAAGTGCAGCCACAGCATGAGGAACAGCAACAATCAAAGCGGATCCTAAAACAATAGATTCAGATATCTGAACAGCAAGGGCTGCTGCAGCCACAGCCCGAAGGCAAGGGGGAAAGCCAGTTGCCACAGTGTCTAGGGCAGTACTGTAATAAGCAATGGGACAGTGTTTATCTCTGTTCTTTTGCATTAGTACAGCCAAAGCAAACCCATTACGCTCATGGCAGAAAAGAGTAAATGGTTGAGCATAGTCAGGAAGTCCCAGGGCCGGTGCACTGGACAGTCTCTGTTTGATAGTAGTAAAAGCTCTCTCAGCTTCCGGGGGCCAATGAAGTGGCTCGGGGGAACCTGACTTAGTCAGATCTTGTAAAGGTTTAATCACTGTTGCATAACCCAAAATCCACTGTCTGCAGTATCCAGTCATTCCAAGAAAAGCACGTATTTGAGAAACAGTACCATGCCTAGGCATATTTAGAATAGCTGAAATACAAGAATCCTATAAATGATGTGTGCCATGGGAAATATCATGACCAAGATAATGAACTTTAGGTTAACATAGTTGGAGTTTTTCCTGGGATGCCTTGTGACCTTTGGCAGCTAAAGCAATTAAAAGCATTAAAGTATCAGCTTTACAAGATTCAAAAGAGTAAGATGCCAGCAAAAGGTCATCCACATACTGTATAAGTACTGATTTACCAGGGAAAACCACATCATCCAGATCCTTTTTCAGGATCTGGGAAAACAGGGATGGAGACTCAGTATATCCTTGGGGTAACCTGGTCCAGGTATACTGACACCCTTTGTAAGTGAAGGAAAACAAATACTGTCTGTCTGGGTGAATGGGAATAGTAAAGAAAGCTGAACACAAATCCACAACAGTAAAATAAGTGGCTGATGGGGGAATACAAGAAAGAATTGTAGCTGGATTTGGAACCACAGGGAAAGAAGGCAAAACAACAGCATTAATCGTGCAAAGGTCTTGGACAAAACGATAAGTGTTCTTTCCTGGCTTCTTTACAGGAAAGATAGGAGTATTACAAGAACTAATTGTGGGAATAATAATACCCTGTTGTAACAGAGACTCTATGACTGGATCTATTCCTTCCTCTGCTTCAGGATGGAGTGGGTATTGTGCAACCTTTGGTAAAGCTTTAGCAGGGTCAACAAAAATTTTAACCAGCTTGGCTATCCGAATCTGTCCCACTTCGTTTGCATGTCGAGACCAGAGATGGGAGGGTACTTGCGATAGCAAATGCACAAGATCGGGGCTGAAAGCTATCTTTGATTTAGCTGGCTCTGCTATATGAAGTGTGGCAAGCACCAGATTAGTATTCTCATCAAAAACTTGTAAGAATACGCCATCTGGTGTACAATAAATGGTACAACCTAATTTACACAACAAATCTCTTCCTAGCAAATTCACGGGAGAGAAGGGGCTGAGTAAAAACGTGTGCTCATCGGCGAGGGGCCCTAACGAAACAGCAAGGGGTTTGTGACAGGATGCGAAACAGGACAGTTTGAATTGCCTACAGCATTAACAGACAAAGTTGACAAAGGAACAGAGGGAAACTCTGAGGATCTTAAAGCAGATCTACTAGTTCCGGTATCCCCAAGACAAGTGACAGATTGTCCTGCAATTTTACAATCAACATATGGGCCTTCCTGATTAATAGAAATTAAAGGATTCATGATGCAGTTACGCTCCCTCGGGCTGTCCTAGCAAGTGGTATTCTGTGGTGAAAAAGCAGGCGCTTCAAGATTTGGGAACGAAGGGTTTTGAGGTAATCTGTTTGGATGCTTATCTTTCCAGTGTCCCTCCTGACCACAAAAGAGGCGTGCAGTGTTCCAAGTTGGGGCAGGATACTGGGTAGGATATGAGGGACCCTTCCCTCTACCTCGCCCGCGGCCTAGTCCTCGTCCTCCCCTCATTCTCCCACGGCCCCGGTTTTGATAAGTCTGTAATTGGAAAGCCATAAGTTTTGTTTCAGTATTTTCTTTCTTCTGCTCTATGCAAGCTGTACAATGATTGGCAACTATCACCAGTTCAGAAAGGGATTTAGTTTGCCAGCCAGTACAAATAGTTCTTAACTGTAGCTGAACTTTCGGTAAGAGTCCCTGAACAAAAGCATCCCCTACCACTTCTCTGGCATTTTCAGCTGGTTGAGCAATTCCCGAATGCTGTTCAAAGACCTTAGTCAGTCTATCTAGATAATCAGCAGGGGACTCTCCTTTGTTCTGTTTGCAGTTAGTAATTTTTGTCCAATCTGTTTTCTTAGGACAAACCTCCGTAATAGAGGTTAAAAGACAGTTTCTAGCCTCTTTCAAATCACGCTCAATTCCAGGGCCGGCATCAGGCCAAGCAGCCTGTCTGCTAAGCTGTTGATGAACTTCAGCTGGCAGAACTGCCCTCAAGAGTTGATTAATATCTGCCCAAGATGGATTATAGCACTGAATTACTGTTTGAAGTTCTTCTCTAAACTTTTCCGGCTCCTCTCTAATCTTAGGAAATTCCTTTACCAAGTTTCTAAGATCTCCAGGTGTCCAAGGGGCATGCACCATAACTAATCCCCCATCTCCAGGCAAGTGTCTCAAAGGAGCCTGGAGTACCTGTGCCCGGCTTCTAAGAAAGTAGTGGGCATTTTATCAGAAGGATCATGGTCGGGCAGGCTAGTGGGAGGATCAGAATCACTCACGGATGGAGAATAAAGTCCTTCCGTAGGAGAGGAAAGAATTTGTGTAGCTGATGTCTGCAGCAGGGAAACTACCGGGGCTGGGGGATGTGACGGATGTGGTCGTGGAACGCTGCTGAAAAAATCCACTATGTCTTCAGCAGTCTCCTTCTCACTATCAGCCTTAGCTAATTGAGGATAAAGAGGGGCAGGGGGGTTGCTCGAGCAGGAAAACTTTCAGACACCTTACATTTAAGTATCAAACCCTGTTCTTGAGTTTTTAATTTTTCTTGGGAGTCCTTTAGACTCCACACTCGAGACTCATGGAGTCTCTTTGTTGCTTCCTCCCACCAATACATAAACTGCTCCCACCGTGTATCAGAGGCTTTTGATGAAGTAAGGGTTCCTCTGAGATATGTAAGTTTATCTAAATCGAAGGTACCATCTAATGAGCATTGTTTAGATGAATTTTCACGTGTGAATAGATTCCAATTGTCTAAATATCTGCAGATTTCAGGACCATAATGTACGTACATGTAATACGCTGGGGTACCCTTAGGGGGTGAGGTGGAATATTTAGACTGTCCCCCACCCATTTCCATTTACACACACAGGGAAGGTACCCTATCCACGCTAGCGGCTCATAAACTAAGGATCTCTCCCTACAGGGTACTCACACAGGAGAGGCTAACGAGGATGGCCACGACCCTCCTACACCTCCCTTCAGCAAAGAGCATCGGCTAGTCTCTGGGAGACGACGCCACTCACTCTGATTGCATACAGTGAGATGATCAGATTGTCAGTAGCCCACACGGAAAGGAAAGGGGGAGGGAAGATGGGTACACACACTCCTAGACCCAGGTAGCTTCCTCACCGGACAATGCCAGCCCGAGTCAGCCCACCATGGGTCGGATCTCCTAAAGATCCACTAGTTACCGGGCTTGCATTAAGAGTAGTCTTGATCATGAGCTTTCGCTTCACAGGGTATTCTGGGCATCTTCCGGTAACAGTCACTCACACTGGTGTACACATACACACACCAAGGCCTTTATTTCCAATTACCACAATGCATCTGTACCTTACGTCCGGATCAATACCATGAGGTGGTATAACAACCCCTCTTGAGGTGGTAAAAACCCCTCAGCACCGGTGCATACCTAATGCATTTCCCTATGCATTACCTTGTTGGCCAACCCAGCAGTTTCCCAGTACTGATATAAACTAACCTTATTGGGGCCTTTCCCCAATACCATTCTGCATCTGATCTTGCTGCACAGTCAATAAGTTCAGATGGCGTGAGCCCAACAGAGACAGAAGACCCCACGGACAGTCCTCCGATGACACCCCAACAGAGATTTCAAAAGGTCTCATACCTCTCTTGTGGCGCCATGGGGTTCGAAGGGGAACGATCCGTAGCAGCTGCCTGTATCTCAGTAGGCGTTGCCATCCCGGACAAGCCCCCAAATTGTCGGAGAAAAACTCAGTTCTCGCTCCTTGTTTGAGTGCAGCAAAATCAAATACTTTATTATTTCTCAAGCAATTGTAACTGAGGGAGGGAATGCCCTAGGACACAGGGTTGCCCCAGTCCCGGACAGGTCTCTCAACAGGCAAACAATTACAGCAAGCATTTATACCTTTGTTGCAGACAATAGCAAGCAATATTACAGACAATGATAAGCAACAGCTGCATTTTGTTTATGCATAGGCCATCCTGCTATCTTTTCTTTCTCAGCTTCTGGGCGCCAATCTACATAATCGATTATCAGTGCAAGGTCGTGATAACTTCTCACACAGTTCTTTTCTGCTTGCCTCACACAATCCTCGCTTCTACAAATCTCATGTCATAAGGGTTACAGCTGGCCTAACTCTTGCTAACAAACTGACATGAATTCAGATCCCCCACAAATCCTTGTTAATTCTTTCCCTTCTTCCACATGTATGTGTTGCGAGGGAGTGCTCTGCAGCTCCCACTGTGGGAGGTCCACCCTAAAATGTGAGGCTGAAATAGTGCTCGGGCACTGATCCCCATCAGTCACCTGGGCCATCCTTTGGGCTCCCTGGTGAGAACCCTCAGCCTCCCATCCTCAGTCTCTATCCTGATTGGCTGAGCAGGGGGTTATTGACAGGGGGGAGACTCAGGTCCTTGTTCTTCTCTTTTAAGACTGAGTCATAACCACTTATATGTTTGATGAATTTTGCTGCTTTCTGCATTAAGTGTCTCTGAGCAGTTCATGATTCTCTCTAACATTGCAGTTCCCCTCAAATACTTGCTGAATAATTACTGTGCACTGTTGTGGTCTGGAGCTCATCTGAGAGCACTTTATTCAGGTCAGTCAATGTTAGAAATTCAAGATCTGATGGTTAGTTTGAAAATCAGGGCTCTTGGGTCCTATTCCCAACCCTGCCAGTGACTGGCTGTGTGACCTAAGACAAGTCAATTCTCCTTTCTCAGCCTTAGCGTCTCCCTCTTTCAAGTAGAGATAATAATGATCTGCTCCTACCTGCCTCAAGGTGGGTGGAGGATGGGGATCCATTGGAGAGTGTCACTAGGAGTAGTGCGTATTATGAGGTGTCCTATCATGTTTACTCAGAGCAGATTATGACATAATAGAATAGCTGAAATAGTCTTTTTTATTTGTATTTTTTTTATTTTGCAGTTGTGAAGAGCAGCAATTACTTAGCTCAGACTGAGGCATCTTCTCTAATGTTTGAGATCTAAGTGTCTCCTCTTTGCGTGTGATGAGACAATTTAACACACTCTGACAAACAGGAGATGCTTTTGTTTTGCAACAAAATCTTTTTGCAAAGAACTTTCATCCCACTTCTTTTGATTTTGAGAAACAAACTGGTTTAGTCTGAAGGGGATTTTCTGGCAGACATGGTTTCAATGACATTTCCCCACCTTCTCGATTCCTGGGCTCTATCTCTGCCTCTGTTTTTTTTTTTTGTCCATTAGAACAAGAGTCAGGACTGGTGGCTTCTCTTTCTGGCTCTGCCACCACCTTGCTCTGTAGGCCCTTGAGTAGGTCACTTCCCTTCTCTGTATTTCAGGCTTCTCCTCATCTGTCCAGTGAGAACAGGGACAGTTCTCGAACTCTGGGCAGTCATTTTCAGCAGAGTCCCAGCAAGGATGACTAAAAATATATATATATTTATATTAAATATATATATATATAAGGAGTTTCATTTCTTAGGAACTGGTTCCCTATAAATAGTTCTGGGATGTGCCACAGTATGTATTTTTTGTACCAATAGTGTTACCATGCGTCCATATTTTCCCAAGACAGTGATTTAAGAACCAAAAAGCCTGATGTGTCTGGGAAAATACGGATGTATGTTAACCCTACCTAAAGTTCTTTTTTAAAAAGATGGACCTGAACTAGAAATGAGCTCCGTTTTACATGTGTGGGTCCCCACCACTCCCTGGGGGTGTACTGGGGTGACTAAATGTCCTGATTTTATAAGGACAGTCCCAATTTTTGGATCTTTTTCTTATATAGGATCCTATTACCCCCCACCCCATCCTGATTTTTCACACTTGCTGTCTGGTCACCCTAGGGTGTGCACATGTCTGGGTCCCAGCTGCTCCCTCCCCCCTCATTGAAGCAGGTGTGGGAACTGCAGGCACCAGTGGACATGGGGCTGGCTGGAGGCAAGGCAGGGGCTGACTGGAGGTAAGATCTGGCTGCAGGCAGGACAAGGGGTGCAGGGCTGGCTGGAAACAGAGGAATGTAGGACTGGCTGGCTTCAGGCAGGGTGGTGCAGCAGGGGTTGGCTGGAGCCAGAGAAGGGGGTGCAGGGCTGGTTGCAGGGGGTGTGGGGCTGGTGCAGGCAGAGTGTGCAGCAAGGGCTGGCTGTGGGCAGGAGGTGCAGGGCTGGCTGGAGACAGGCTGGCTGCGGTCAGGGCAGGGGGGCTGACTGGAGATGGGCTGGCTGGGGATGGGCTGATGCGAGCAGGGCAGGGGTTGAGGGGCTGGTGAGGGCAGGGGCTGCAGCAGGGACTGGCTGAGGGCAGGAGGTGTGGGTACAGGGGGTGCAGCCCACCCTGTATGGTAAGTGCCCCCTCCTCCCTCCCTCAGCACTGGGGTAGCAGCAGCAACCTGGGGCTTGGAGGCTATTTAAATGGCCTGGGACTCCCCAGCTTCTATTGCCCTGACCCTTTAAATAGCTGAGGGAGCCCTGGGGAAGCTCGGGGCTCGGGGCTATTTAAAGGGCTGGGGCGGTAGAAGCAATGGGAACCCTGGACTTTTAAAAGAGCCCCTAGAACCCCGCAGCCCTACCCCAGCCCTATCCCAGCCCCTACTGGGAGCTCCAGGCCCTTTAAATTGCCCCCCTGGGGAAGCCGGGCCACCCCAGTGTGGCGAACTGGCTCTTGCTGGTACACAGTACCGGGGCTTGGGCATAGGGCCCTCTTAGGCATGGGACCCAATTCAAGGGAATCGGGAGAATTGGCCTAATTATACAAACCTGCCACCCCTGTCCAGCCCAACCTTCTGCTGATGCACCTCAGCCCACACCAGTGCAGGGTCTGAAGCTTCCATTGCTTAAATTACAGGACACTGAGGGATTTCAGCTCCACTTTGCCCACAGGGAGCCTTCACCCCACTCCCAACCAGGTTCTTGTCATAGGATCACTGTAGGGGGGCTGGGTCCCTCCATGTCTTTTCTCTCTCTATGACAGGCCAGGTGCTCAGATGCCTCAGCAATAACTGAGGCATCTGAGCTCCCAGGACCTTCTGTGGGGCTGCCCTTCCCCTTCCCCTTCTGTGGTCTTATCTGTCATTGACTCCAGCCTTTTTTCTACCCATTGTCAGCACCATCCCAAGCCAGCTGCACTCACCTCAAAAAGACAGCATCCCCTAGTGGGTGTAAATCACTGACCTCTCTCAGCACTGACTGCCCCTCTGTTTCCTTGTCTCTCAGTCTGTGCAGATGGGACTTTTCTCTCCAGTGCTGGAGAATTTACCCTTCTCATCTACCACTGTCCCAAGCAGCAGAGCGGGTGGGAATCTTATATGTACTAAGGTGACTTAGGAGCTGAAACCCCCCCCTGCTGAGACCTTCCATGCAGTTGGCACTTGCCCCTCACTCAGCAGGATTGAAACTCACACAGGGAGACTGCTGGGCCCCATCCCTTCTGGGCATGAGCAAAGCAGCAGGGTGATAAAGGAACCTGGAGATGCTGGGGATTGAACCAAGGGCCTCATACATGTTCAGCATGTGCTCTGCCACTGAGCTACATCCCCAGAGAAGCTGTGTTTGCTCTAGGTTACACCAGGGGTAGACAACCTATAGCAACTGTGCCAAAGGTGACACACAAGCTGATTTTCCGTGGCACTCACACTGCCCAGGTCCTGGCCACCAGTCTTGGAGGCTCTGCATTTTAATTTAATTTTAAATGAAGCTCCTTAAACATTTTAAAAAACCTTGTTTATTTTACGTACAACAATAGTTATATATTATAGACTTATAGAAAGAGACCTTCTAAAAATGTTAAAATGTATGACTGGCATGCGAAACCTTAAATAAGAGTGAAAAAATGAAGACTCGGCATAGCACTTCTGAAATGTTGCCAACCCTTGGGTTACAGTCAGAGCCCTCCTGTTTCCAGAGCATCCAGTGGCCTAAGAGCAGCATGGAGGACACATTCCTTGCTCTGAGGGCCAAACCTGCTGTCCTGGAGGTTGCTGGTTCTTAGGGGTCACTTTGCAGCAGTTCCAGATTCAATGTGTGGGGCAGAGAGATTGTGTGCCCTGGACTCAGGGTGCAGAGATACACTCAGCCCTCTCCCCTGCATTGAGTGGGGGGTGCTGCCACCTCTTGCTGCAAGGTAATGGGAGGGGAGGGGTGCTGTGAATCGCTCAACACCTGACCCTGGTGGCAGAAGTGCTGCGGGGAACTCCAGGTGTTTCTAGGATCTGCTATTTCCACCTGCCTGTGAAGTCCAGCTTTCCCCAGCACATTCACTGCGGTGCAATTGGGTCACTGTTTCCGTGGCTGCACAGCAAAGAATCACTCCCAGTTTCCCTTCTATCTGCAGCAGGATTAGCCTGTGTCAGTGGTTAATGAGGTGGATCTAGTTGTAAATTGTTATTTATTCCCCACCTTGACAATTCACACAGTCCCTTTCCCATGCAGATTCCCAGCACCTCAGTGATCCTGGTAGCAGGAGTTGGGCCATGAGACTTTCAGCATTCTTTCCCCCCCTCCATCTGGAGTGAACTCACGTTTTTCCCCATCCGAGACAATCCATGAAATAACAACAGGAGCATAAAGAAAGAGGGGAGGGATTATCTCACAGCCAGGGCTGGATGTGCCCAGGGCCCCCTGCTTGTCCATTGTTTCCATGAAATTTGGCCCCCTGTTTTGCATAAGGGACAGAGAAAGATCTTGCTGTTCCTCTGCCTGTGCAAGGAAAATAGTGCTTCTGTATGAAAGAGAGGAGGGAAATGGCCCCATGATGGGACAATATCCTCAGGATTAAGACCTAAGGACTCAGGCTGAGAACTGATTTAACTCCACCCATGTGGGCTTGAACAAATTGTCTTCCATGGAGACACTGGGAACTTGTGACATTGATCCGGACTCTGGGGGTTTGGACTGTTTTAACTTATTGTAAAAACATGATCTTGATTCCAAGAAGGGAGAGAGGAGAAGCCTGAAGCTGACTTTAGTCCCAGGCTGTCTCCTGAATGATGGGAAACATCCTTTGCTGCTACCCAGGGACAGCAGGCTACTGGCGACATACCAGGGCTGGGATGTGAGGGAAATGTTGCCTGGACTTTATCATACAGGCCCCATCCTGCTTCTCAGAGCTCACAGGTGAGAATCTAGAGAAGGGTGAGTCATTTCTCAGCTGCATTCTCAGGAGAAGTCAGTAGCCGTCCTTGGCCAGACACTCAGGAGAGCAACCACAGCAGTTCTGCGGAGAGCTCTGGCTGCCAGGGGGTCCAGGTAGGAGAGGGAGTTCCGGGGGGTCTGCAGTTTTTGCAGTGGAGAGGAGGGCCAGACCAGTGGGGCTGTCTCAGGAGTCACAGCTGGCTTTGTTGGGGGGGTGGTGAAGTAGGAACTACAGGATGTGAGGCTGGCTAAAATGAAACTGCACAAAAAAGCTCCCCCATTGCTTCAGCAAGGGCCCTAGTTTGGCCTCTCCCCATTTCATAAATATCTCCATATCTACACCGGCTCTCAGAAACCCCCTCTCTCCCATGGGTATTTTCACAGTTTCTTCCTTTTTTCATGGAGAGAGAGAAAAAAAAACCCTATTAATCTGAGCTACCGACACAGTTCACAGCATGAAATACACAATTTTGTGTTCAGTGAGTTGTGTTCATTTACATAACATGAAAAAATATGTTTTTTGGTCAATGCATGAAAATCTCACTGCATTGAACAACCCACTTGATACAGTCAATGTACTACAGAATATTTAAAGAAGTTAAGAAAGATGTGAGTATAAATTAACGTGTTGTGCCATTTATACACACACAAGACTCAGAAGAAACTGAATTATTAGAGCTACTAAAATTTCCACTTTCTCACAGTATTTTAGTTCTCAAGGTTGTTTTAATTTGCTTATTTTTTTTGGAACTAGAAATGGGGAAAGAGCACATTGAAGTCAGTGGAATTACTGCAGTGAGGGAATAGTCTCATTATTTGTCACTATCAACAGCCTTTATTAACACAATGTTAACTTTGACTGTGAATATCTCTTACCTTCCAGAACATTGAGTTCAGTAAAACTCAAACTCTGGAAAAACAGGGAATACAGAGTGAGCGTACATGTCTAGATAACCTTAATTCTGCCCTCTAGAAGAGAATCCATGATAGCATATGAGAACAAAGAAGATTTGGGGACAAATTACATCTACTTTCCAAGAGTTTGTTTCTCCTGTAATTAATTGATCCTGGCCCCATCAATTGATCCTGGCCTGGTGTCTGGCAGTGGAATTTACTATTTACTATCTTTATCTCAGCATATTTAAAGGCAAAACTTCTTTACAAAAGCTCCATTATTTTAGGTTATACAAACAGGTCACTTCCCCACCTATTTCAAGGAGATGGAATTTTCCTGACCTGCAGGGAACTTAAAATAACATGCTCAAGATCACACATTCCTTAGGAGAAAACGAAGGGGAAAGAAACAAAACCCAACAAACTGTTGCTGTTTCTACCCAAATGATCAATGAGACCAGAAAGGGAGACTGTGCAGTTAACTGTCTGGTACCACACTGACTCTGCAGTTACTTGGATGCAGACACACCCAGCTCTATGATTGGTAAAAGTACAGAGACTCTGCTGCTGCTCATGAACTAGAAGCACATGACCTCTAAACAGCTGCCATTTGAATGTATCTGAAAGTCACAAGAAACAATGATTTGTGTTAAAGGAAGGTTGCCATTTATTAGAGCCCCAGCTGATGCCGTGTGCGCAAAGAGAGGATTGAATGTGTAACAGGGAGTTTGGTAAATCTTGGTTATTTTAGTTTTGTAACAGGCTCCTGTCCATCTCCAGTAGAGTTTTCAGTCCCAATGGCAACTTACCAAATGTAATACAGACTAGTCCATTCCTCCCAAGTGGATGTGGTTCTTGTTCTTCTACACATCGTAGCCCATGGAGGCCAAGGACCTGCAAATGTGTCTTCATGTGCCTTTGTTTAATTGATGAAAACAAACCTAGACACTTAGAGGATTGGAACTGATTTCAGCTGGGGGACATGTTTGCTAAGTTTTCTGCATTTGCACAGGAAAGCATTGAGTGTGCCCATTCATTTCAGGGACCCCTCTTTAGTGGAGCCCCTGAACATACTGGAAATGAAATTATTTTTACTGAAGGAACAGGTTTGCGAGATAGCACTTGGATTTAAACAGAGGACCACTTGATCTGCAGTCAAACACTCTACCACTGAGCTATACCCCCATGACATTTACATAGACAACTCAGTGATTTTAAGGATTTTGAAGGACAGGCTCTGCCTCAGAGAGCTCCTTTTCTATTCCCACCCCACAGGGGTTTTAAAAATGGGGTTTGATTAAACTTTATATACACATGTAGACACCACAGCTTGCACACACCCCAGTATAGCTTCCCCCCACTGACAGAGCTACCACCTCTCGGGGAGATGGGTTAACTACACGGACAGGACAGCTCTCTCCCCTCCATGTAGAGCATCTTCATTATTTATGAATAGGTGGGAAATAACCTCCTGAATGGACAGGAACCAATTTATCAAATATTGCTGTGTCTGCATTCAGTATGGGTAACTGGTCATATTGGGCTGGATTAGTAAAAGCATTTCAAGCAGATCGAGGGAAGTGATTATTCCCCTCTATTCAGCACTGGTGAGGCCACAGTTGGAGCATTGTGTCCAGTTTTTGCCCCCCAGAAACAAATTGGAGGGAGTCTAGGGGAGGGCAACAAAAATGATTAGGGGGCAAGGGATTTATGAGGAGAGGCTGAGGGCAGGGCTGCCCAGAGGGGTGGCAGGTGGGGCAATTTGCCCCAGGCCCTGCAGGGGCCCCCATGAGAATATAGTTTTCTACAGTATTGCAACTTTTTTTTGTGGAAGGGGCCTGGAAATTGTTTTGCCCCAGGCCCCATGAATCCTGTGGGAGGCCCTGCCCAGACCCTGGTGCTGTTCCCCCACTCCATCCCCTTCCCTCGTTCTCCTCCCTCTGAGGCCCAACCTGTGCTCTGCCCTCACTCCCATTTGACCACTTCCCACCCCTGCTCTTTGGCTGAGGCCTGCTGGTCCACCTTTCGCTCACTCCTCTCCTCCTCCAAGGCCTCCTCGTGCCTCTCCAGCTCCTACCCCAAGGTCTGCCTGCTGCCCACACCTCTCTGCCTCCTCCCCTGAGACTCACCCTACTCATCGCCCACACCTCTCTGAGCCCTCCGCTGAGATCCACCCAGCGCACACCTCTCTGAGGCCTCCCCTGAAACCTGCCCTGCCCACACCTCTCTGCCCCTCCCCTCAGACCACCCTGCCCACACCTCTCTGCCCTCTCTCCGAGACTCACCCTATCCATTGCCCACACCTCTCTGCCCCCTCTCCTGAAACTCACCCTGCCCATCACTCACACCTCTCTGACCCTCCCCTGAGACCTGCCATGCTCATTGCTCGTACCTCTCTGATCCCTCCTCTGAGACCTGACCGGCCCACTGCCCACACCTCTCTGAGCCCTCCCCTGAGACCCACCCTATCCACACCTCTCTGCCCCCTCCCCTGAGACCCACCCTGTCCACCTCTTTCTTTGGTCATTTGTTGTTATTCCATGAATCATCAAGGGTGGAATAAAAAGCTGAGTTTACTCCAGGGTGAGGAAAAAAAGGAGCCACCAACCCCCTGGCAAAATTCAGTGCCCCAGAGAAAACCTGCCCTCTGCTATCGCAGTCACTGATGTACTGGGGATATGACGAGAAAGGGACTCTCTGAATGATCAAGGCAGGAAATAGACAACAATTTACAGCAACGTCACTAACCACAAACACACTCTCCTCATGCTCCAGCCAGAAAGGAAAGGAGCAGGAATTCTTGCTGTTCAGCCATGGACACACTTACACAACGGCACAGCAGTGTGTGTGTTGTGGAAGCTGGTCTGAGGAAACAACTGGAATTGATCACTCAGTGAGAACAGAACTAGAGGGTAGTGAGAGCCACCTATCAAGCCAGTAGTTGTGGCTGAGTGGCTAAGGTGATAGATGAAAAATCCATTGGGGTCTCCCTGCAGAGGTTCAAATCCTGCCAACTAGGGAGGAAGTTGTGGTTCTTTAGTTTCATTGGAGCTGGGTCTTGTCTCACTCTTAAGCTATGTCTACCTGAAAGAGTAACATGGCTTTAGTTAAGGTGTTTTAATTGAACAGCTGTTGCATGTCCACCCTGTGTCACCAGAGCACATCCATGCTAGCAGCTCTTGGATCACCACAGAGAGCAGTGCACTATGGGTAGCTATCCCACTGTGCAACTGGCTGCAAGTGCTTTGGGAAGGGTTTGCAATGCCTCACAGGCTGGTACAGCATCACATGATGCAGGTTTCTATCCCATTGTTCCATGGGCATCCTACTAGATTGCCAGCTGCTTTTCAACTGCAATGTACATGGGGGGGGTGGAGGGAGAGAGAGTGAGTGTGTCAGCACACTGTCTCTAAGTTCAGACAGCTGCTGGAAGCAACCAGTCCTGAGGCAGGGGAGAGCCCTGACATCAGCCCCCCTTCTCTCACTGGCTCAGCTCAGCACAGAACTCTCTGTCACACGCACACACTGCTGCCTGCTTAGCTCTGTGTCAGGGGTGCTGGAACAGGGGGTTTAGAGGGCCATGGCCCCACCACTCTTTACTGGCCTTTAGGACAAATGATGGAGGAGGGAGAAGGGTGCAGTCTTGGGAAAGAGGCGCTCTGTGGGTGTGGCCTCAGGGGGAGAAGTGGTGTGAGTGTGAATCGTTAGGGAAGGGGTGTCATGGGGGTGCCACAGCTTGGACAATGGTGCCCCCCTACTGTAAGGAAGCTTCTGCTGCCCCTGCTGTGTGTTGGCAGAGTGGGAGAGAGCAGCATCCACGCTGGTGATTTGCTTCCTGGGGCTCCGGCAGCGGGGCTTGGGAGATGATTTAAAGGCCCCGGGTTCCAGGCACTGCAGGGAGCCCTGAGCCCTTTAAATCACCAGCCTGGGGAAGCCGGGCTGGGCTGGCACAGCGTTCCGGCTCTTGCCAGTACCCCATACCGGAGCATACCGGCTTACTTTCACCTCCGGAAGGTCCTCAAGTGGATCAATAACTGGTTAAAAGATAGGAAACAAAGGGTAGGACTAAATGGTCAGTTTTCAGGATGGAAACAGGTAACTAGTGGTGTCTGTACTGGGACCAGGACTGGTCAACATTTTCATAAATGATCTGCTAAACAGTGAGCTGCCAAATTTGCAGATGATCCAAAACTTCCGGCTTGCTTCCTAGAATGAACGCTCCTTGAGTGGGGTGACCACAGGGAGTAGCTCAAACCTCCAAAGTGCCCGGCCAGGGGCAGGACATTAGCACAGCAAGGGAGGAGTGTGGCAGTGACATCACAAAGGCCTTTTGCAGGACCTCAGACTATTGGTCAAAGGTGGTGGGGAGGTGGTGACCTCACAGAGAGATGCTGGCATCAGCCAGGCAGGACAGGGGCTAGGGGCCAGGGAAACCTCAGAGACCCCTATGGTTTTGCTTCAGCAAGTCTCCTTCTCCAGGTCTCTCTTTGAGGACTGAGAGAGTATTTGGGTTCAGGTACGTGAACGCCAGGAGGAACCTCTTTCCAGTTTTCTCTTCCCCTTTGCCTGATTTTACTAGAAAACAGCCATCCCTATTTAGAAGGTAAGAGCCTCCTCTAGGTGGGAAACCTGTTCAATCTGATCCATCTGATGACAATTGAATTCTAGGCATGGAAAACACGAGTTTAAGGCTGCAGAATTGTATTCCACACCTGGGATTTTGTCCCTTAGAATCACTGGGGACATTAGGGTTTGTCCTTTTGGTTTCACCTTTTCCTCCATCCATCCCTCCCTCCTTTCTCTTTGTCTCTTGTTTCTTTTGTCCTTTCTCCTGTTCCCCTCCCAACAGCAGGAGCGAGGTAGGGATGTGTGTGTGTGTGTGTTTGTGTGTGTGTGTGTGTGTGTGTTGCAGGGGAGTGCTCTGCAGCGCTCACTCTGGGAGGTCCACCCAAAAATGTGAGGCTGAAATAGTGCTCAGGCAGTGATCCCCACCAGTGACCTAGGCCATCTCTCGGACTCTCTGGTGAGAACCCTCAGCCTCCTGTCCTCAGTCTCTACCTTGATTTGCTGAGCAGGGGGTTATTAACAGGGGGGAGACTCAGGTCCTTGATCTTCTCTTTTAAGACCAAGTAAATAAGTCATAACCATTTATATGTTTGATGAATTTTGCTGCTTCTCTGCATTAATTGTCTCTGAGCAGGTCATGATTCTCTCTAACATTGCAGTTCCCCTCAAATACTTGCTGAATATTTACTGTGCACTGTTGTTGGTCTGGAGCTCATGTGAGAGCACTTTATTCAGGTCAGTCAATGTAAGAAATTCAAGATCTGATGGTTAGTTTGAAAAATCAGGGCTCTTGGGTCCTATTCCCAACCCTGCCACTGGCTGGATGTGTGACCTAAGACAAGTTAATTCTCCTTTCTCAGCCTTAGCATCTCCCTCTTTCAAGTAGAGATAATAATGATCCGATCCTACCTACCTCAAGGTGGGTGGAGGATGGGGATCCATTGGAGAGTGTCACTAGGAGAAGTGCTTATTATGAGGTGTCCTTTCACGTTTACTCAGAACAGATTATGACATAATAGAATAGCTGAAAGTCTTTTTTATTTGTATTTTTTTATTTTGAAATTAAGAGCAGCAACTACTTAGCTCAGACTGAAGCATGTTATCTAATTTTTGAGATCTAAGTGTCTCCCCTTTGTGTGCGAAGAGACAATTTTACACACTCTGACAAACAGGAGATGCTTTTGTTTTGCAACAAAATCTTTTTGCAAAGAACTTTCATCCCACTTCTTTTGATTTTGAGAAACAAACTGGTTTAGTCTGAAGGGGATTTTCTGACTGAAATGGTTTCAAAGAAATTTCCCCACCATCTTGACTCCTGGGTTCTATCCCCGCCTCTGGGGGGTTTACTGTTTGTTAGAACAGGAGTCAGGACTGGTGGCTTCTCTTTCTGGCTCTGCCACCGCCTTGCTGTGTAGGCCCTTGGGCAGGTCACTTCCCTTCTCTGGACCTCAGGCTCCTCCCCATCTGTCCAATGGGAACAGGGACAATTCTCGAACTCTGGGCAGTTGTGAGCCTGAGTGAGATAAGGGGCATTAAAACCCTCTGTGAAGGAGAAAGGGGATTTTCACGGTGTTTAGCACCAAGGATCTCTAAAGTTTGCTAAAATGTTTAGTCTGTGGAAACAAGAAATGGTCGGGGCCAAACTTTTTAACCACTGCCTTTTTTAAAGCCCATTCAGGGGTGTGAGTCCCTGTCTCTTAGGTACCTGGGGTTCTTTGCCAGCAGGAGAGAAGATGTTCCTGCCTCTGTTTTTGTGGCGTTAACAAACCAGGTGTTGTGCCGCAATTCTTGTCCGAGATCCCTGAAAAAGAACATCTTCCCATCCATGAACAAGACAGAAGCTATCTTTAAAAGGGGAACAAAGAGACCCCTGGGACTTACAGACTAGCTAGCCTCACTTCCATAGCTGGAGAGATCCTGGAATAGATTCTTAAACACTCAGTTTGTCAGCGCACCTACAGGATACTTTGGTTCTTAGGACTAGCGAGCATGGATTTGTCAAGAACAAATCATTCCAAACCAATCCTCTTTCCTTCTTCAGCAGGGTTCTGCGCCTAGTGGAGGTGGGTAAACAGTAGATGGGGTCTAGCTCGGTGTTACTAAGGCTTTTGACACAGTCCTGTAGGACAGTCTCACAAGTAAATGAGGGAAATGCTGTCTAGACAGAATCAGTGTGATGTGGATGCAGAGCTGGTTGAAAGCCCAGACTCCAAGAGCCCTTCTCCATGTCTGGCTGTCCAAAGGAGAGGGTGCACCTAGTGGGTCCTGCAGCGATCAGTCCGGGGTTGGGTACTATTCAATAGTTTCATTGCTGATTTGGAAAATGGAGTGGAGAGCATGCTTCTAAAATTTGCAAATGAGCACAGGATTGGAATTCAAAACGCCTTTAAGAAATTGGAGACTTGGTCTTCTTGAACCAAACTCCATGGCTGGGCCCCTCTCTCTAGACTGGGATGAAGTGAAACCCCAGAGCCAAACAGTCCTCCTCCTGGGCAGTGCGCTCCGCCCTTGAATGGTCAGATGCTGCTTAGCACTGTCACAGCAGCTTCGGCTGGAGGATTCTCCCAGCACTTTCCAATAGCAGGAAAGTATGAAATCCCCAGCAATGGAACTCAGGAGTCCTGACTCCCAGTCCCCTGGTCCAGTGACTCCAGCGGAGCACATTCCTTCTCAAAGGCGGGGGAGCGGCCATGAGGGCCTGCTTGTAATTGCAGGGAGTGTGCATCAGTGATTAGCGAAGGGGCCTGGAAAGAAGGACTGCTGGGTCCCATCCATCCTTCTGACACTTGGTGTGACCCTGAGCCAGCAGCTTTCTCTTCCGCAGGCCTGTTTCTCATCAGTAGGGTTGGGGTCACAGTCCCGACAGCCCAGGAGGGTTGGGAGGCTCCAAGAAGGTGTGTAAAGTGCTGGGATTTCAGGCTCCCGGAGGTGCTGTCACCCCTGCTCTAGGGTGATGTTCTGCACCCTCTGCTGCTGGCCAAGTTTCTCCTTTCCCTGGTAATAAGACAGACTCTTGTTTTCACAGCCAGCCAATCACCCAGTGTCATCACCCTGCCTGCTGGCTGGGCAGGGTAACTCCTCAGGTCATCATCCCCCTCTCCAGCCTGCCTTGGGCTTGGAGAGTGAGGAGAAGGGCGAGGGACGACACTGAGCATCCTCCATCCATCGCTCCATCACCAGAGCAAGTGAGTGGCATTAGGGTTCCTCTGTGGCATCCTCTGTCTGTCTGGAGAGAGGCAGAAATAGGGGGAGAGAATCTCTCCCAAAGGACATTGGATTTGCAAACAGCCCCCAGGAGCCCTTCACTCTCAGACAGGGGAGGGGCTTCTCCAGAGCCTTCTCCAGTGTGTTTGGCAAGGTCCCAGCAATGGGGCTCCCAGCCCTTCCCTTGTGGGAGACTGTTCCCCAGGCTGAGAGTCTCTAAGCTGGGCCAGACCCGAGGAGCTGCCGAGCATGGAAATCAATGGGAAATGAGGAGGCCCTGGCCTTGCTATGCCTAGGGACGCTGAAGTGGGGAATGGTTTCCCAGGAGAAGTCCGGACTCCTGGGTTCTGTTCCTTCCCTAGTCTGGGTGGGGGGTGGGGCGGGGGGTGAGTGTGTCCTGGGCTGGCAGGAGGTAGGCTGCTTGTCCAAAGGGACCGATGGTCTTTGTGACTGATCCCAGTGCTTGGAAAGGATGAGATTCCCCGGTTCTTGCAGCCCCAGGGATGAGGAGGGGGAACGTTGAGGGGGAGCAGATCATGCAATGAACTCCTGCCAGTGTGTGTAGCCTGCATTCCCTGCACCCCTGCATGGGGAGGAGGAGCTGCTCTGGCTGGGGCAGGGATGGGGAAAGACCAAACAGGCTGGTTAGTGAGAGGTTGCCTTGACCTCAGACTCACACCTGCTCCCCACTCAGTTCCAGGATGGCCAGTCTCCTGAGGATGCTCAGGAAGAAGGCTCTGCAGGTGGCCCCAGAGCCTGAGGGAAGCAGCTGCCATCTTTCCCAGGAGCGGAGCGGCCCCTCCATCCCCACTGGCGGGGAAGGAGCTCCTGGCTGGGCCAGGAGGTGGAAGTGCCCAGCCTTCTGGAAGAGGAAACCTGCTCCCAGCGCAGGCACCAAGGTGGGAGAGGCACCAGCCAGGCCAAAATGGAGCTGGGCCAGGATGCGGCTGGGCAGGCAGGACCTAGCCCAGGAACAGAACCGGGCAGGGTGGCTCCGGGGCTTGTTGTGTGGGCGGCAGCGGCCCCAGGAGCCCAGCCCCGATTTCGAGCAGGAGGCATCGCCCTGCGCGGTCAGTGAGGACCTTCGAGCCTTCCCAGGGCAGGAGGTGGAGGATCCCTCTCCCAGCCCCAGCAGCTCAGCCCGCTCCCCATAGGACAGCAGCAGCGCCTGGGACTCGGACAGCAGCGTGGCCGACGGACGCTTCTGCTTTGTTCCAGGTGAGGAGTCAGGCTGGGCTCAGGGTGGGGTGAGGAGGGGGTTGTGAACACCCTCGGCCCAGGTCCTCGAGCAGTGCTATGGGGGCAGGTCCCCAGCTCAGGTGTCTGACCTGAGCCACTGAACCCCACTGAAACTAGATGCTGCCACTTTAATCCTTGGTGCTCCATTGGGTTGGGGGGGCAGTGGGAGGCACCTCCCAGGGAATCCAGGACCGTGGGGGGGGTCTCTTTGCTATGGACTCCTGAAGGAGTTGGGGGCTGACGACACTGAGGCTACTTGGAATCAAATACATTTGAGATACAAGTACATAGCCCATATTCATAACTTCAAATACAAAAATGGTACACACATACAGCCAGCATAACTATAACCAGCAAATCATAACCTTGTCATAGACACCTCACACGCCAACCTTTGCACAATTTTGCTGCGCATATATAACAGTGGTGGCAACAATGATCTCTGCGGTCCCAGTTCATATTAATAACATCACAGAAGGCTATAGAGAAGTGGGAGGGAGGCGTCTTCCAGCCGACATGTCTCGTCCGTTTCTCCCTTGCCACTTGGGTCGAGGTGGGAAGGGAGTGAAAAGTGCCCAGCTGAAAGTTTTGCGCTCGGCCTTGAAGATTAAGCCTGAACCCCCGGCATGGCTAGGTCGAGATTGTCCTGGGCTCTGTGGGGGGAGGGCTCAGCTGAGAAAAGGGGCAGATGAGGGGTTTTTGTCTCTGATAGATAAGGTCTTTGTCAGTGGGAAGCTGTAGGTCACATGCTGGAGGTGACGGTGGGGTTTCAGCTGGGGCAGCAGCAGCAGGGAAGCAACATGTGTGTGGGGGTGGGGTGGGGAGTTTCACTTGGTAAAAATGAACCTGCCAAGCTGCTCCCTCTGCTGGAGCAAAAACCTCTCATTTATCTCCTCAACTCCCCTCCATGAAAATCTCCACCCCTCCCCTGGTGCTGAGAGACCCCCTCACTCTCATGGAGATTTGTAATTGTTCTGACTCTTCCGTGACCTTGTCCAAACAGTTTTCCCAGAAAAATGATCAAGGACATTTCAAATGAGAAAAACAAAACAAACCAGAGAAACCCCCACCACACACAGTTTGGGTCTGAATTTTTCTACTGAAATTTGGAGATAATAAAATTCATCCCTCTATTGGCCAGACCTCCTCCGCTGTAGCTGTGACCTCCTCCGCTGTAGCTGTGACTTCTGCTACCGAACCACCAATGCGCTGACTCCTCTTGTGAGACATTTCTCTGCACAATACTGCTTCTAATCCATTTACTGACTCAAGGAAACATTTTCCTTAGACTGGTTCCATGTGTCACTGGTTTCTACAGCAAAGGTCAGTCCCTGGCTCTGTGGTTCCAGACATCCTCATTCACATCAGGCTTCAAGTTGAGAATCATTTCCCATTCCCGCTCTGTGGGAGGGGAGATTTTTAAACGCGCTCTCTGTGTGACTGCACATGGCTAAGCAAAGAGAACAAACCCAAATCCCCCCCTGTGCTTTGGGAGCCAGATTTGCGGTGGGAATTCTGTAGTTCAGATTACTTCACGCCTGGACATTGTGATTCTTTACCAGTTTCTCTGGCACTGGAGTAGTTTTGGGCTCACAGCTGTGTTGGCTGAGTGGTTAAGGTGTTGGAGGTAAAAGCCAATTGGGTTTCCCTGAGCATGTTCAAATCCTGCTCACAATGAGGCCTGTGTTTTAGCCAGTCTCTCACTCAGGCAATACCTTTGTACAACCCCCTGAGACACTCTCAATTCTCTCCCCATCCCAAGTAAATCCTGTTCTGCTCTTTTCATAGAGCTGCCTGGGACACCACCTCACCCTGTGTCCCTGAGGGGTCAGGCAAACTGTCAGCACCTGAAGCCTCTGCCACTCACCTGGTGCTCCATAGATCAGCCATAGCCCTGGTTCTGCTCCTCTCTCTAGAGTGTGAAAGGAGCCAAGTCAGTGACTCCATGGGAGCTACAGGGCTGCAAAACCAATAGAGAAAAAAAAGGTGTTCAGCTTTTCAGTGGGGTGCTGGGGTGCTAGGGGAGGAGGAGGAAGAGGTAGGGGAGGGAGAGGAATGGTGCAAGCTGGGAAGAGATGGAACAGGGGTGAGGGCTTGGGGGAAGGGGTGGAGTGGGGGCAGGGCCTGGAGTGGGAAGAGGGGATTTGTTCTGGACCACGGACCCCTCTAGGGCCACCCCTGAAGGGAAGCACTGACTATGACAGTGACAATACAACTGACCAGCCTTGCGGGGGAGACAGAGGGAGACCCGCACTCATCAGGTCTCTTCTCTCTCCCAAGGTGAGCCAGACACTGCTCTCTCCTGGCTCTCACTCTAGCAGCTGGACGCCAAGGAGCCGAGTGCCCCTGTCAAGGTATCTTTCCCACTTTGAACTTTAGCATCCTAAAAGTGGGGTCCTGCATGTGCCCTTCTAAGCTTAATTCCTAGCTTAGATCTGATAGCGCCACCACCAGCCAAAAATATAGTGTTTTGGCACACTTCTTGTTCCCCCAAAATCTTCCCTGGGGAATCCAAGACCCAAACCCTTTGTGTCTTAAAGAGAAATAAACCATTTCCCCTCCTTTCCCGCTCCCAGACTTTCCCCTCCTGGGGTTATCCTGAGAGATTACACTGATCCAAACTTCTTGGATCTAAAACAGAGAGGAATTAACCTTTCTCCCCCTCCTTTCCCCCCACTAGTCCCTGGTGAGTTCAGACCCAGTCCCCTTGGGTCTTAAACAAGGGGAAAAAATCAATCAGGTTCTTAAAAAGAAAGCTTTTAATTAAAGACAGAAAAAAGTAAAAATTTTCTCTGTAAAATCAAGATGGAAAATGTTAACAGGGTCTTCAGCTTATATAAACTTGAGGGAATCCCTCCCCCCTAGCCTAAGATACAAGTTACAGCAAACAGAGGTAAAACTCCTTCCAGCAAAATACACACTTGCAAGTTAAGAAAACAAACATAAGACTAATTCGCCTTTTCTAGCTAGTACTAACTATTTTGAACATGAGAGATTGTTTCAGAAAGGTTGGAGAAACCTAGTTGCACGTCTGGCCCCTCTTAGCCCCAAGAGCGAACAACGAACAAAACAAACAGCACAAACAAAGACTTCCTTCTACCAAGATTTGAAAGTATCTTGTCTCCTGATTGGTCCTCTGGTCAGGTGTTAGCCAGGTTCACTGAGCTTGTTAACTCTTTATAGGTAAAAGAAACATTAACCCTTAACTATCTGTTTATGACACGCCCCCCAAATCCCAGACAGTGTGGAACCACACTGGTGGTGATTTCTTCCTAGAACTTTAGAATAAACGTATTAATAAACACATGCACCTTTACATATATTACTAATTATGTAAACTACAAGACTTTTCACATTTTAAGGACAATTTTTAACCAGTTGATTTTGGGAAACTTTTATGGGAGAGTGCATCAGCTACTTTGTTAGAAGCTCCTGAAATGTGTTGAATTTCTAAATCAAAATTTTGGAGAGCTAAACTCCATCGAAGCAATTTTTTGTTGTTTCCCTTGGCAGTATTAAGCCATTTTAGTGCAGCATGGTCGGTTTGTAGCTGGAACCGCCGTCCCCAAACATATGGGCTTAGCTTTTCCAGGGCATTCACAATTGCATAGCATTCTTTTTTACTGATTGACCAGTGGCTTTCCCTCTTAGACAGTTTTTTGCTGAGAAACATGACAGGATGGAAGTTTTGATCTGGTCCTTCCTGCATTAAAACTGCTCCCACACCACGCTTAGATACATCTATGGTTACTAGGAATGGCTTGTCAAAGTCTGGGGCCCTTAGCACAGGGTCAGACATGAGGGTTGCCTTAAGCTGGGTAAAGGCCTTCTGACACTCATCAGTCCACTTAACTGCATTCGGCTGGGTCTTTTTGGTCAGTTCTGTTAGTGGGGCAGCGATTTGGCTGTAGTGTGGTACAAATAGCCTGTAATGCACGGCCAAGCCTGAGAAGGATTGGACCTTTTTCTTTGACCTTGGGACAGGCCACTTTTGAATGCATCCACCTTGGCTTGTAGGGGGTTTATGGTTCCTCGACCCACCTGGTGTCCCAGGTAAGTCACTCTGTTTTGGCATATTTGACACTTTTTAGCCTTAACAGTTAGTCCTGCTTGCCTGATGCGCTCAAAGACATTTTCTAGGTGTTCGGGCCAGGAATCAGAAAAAATGGCCATATCATCGAGGTAGGCAACTGCATACTCTCCCAATCCTGTTAGGAGACCATCTACAAGGCTTTGGAAGGTGGCGGGTGCATTTCGCAGCCCGAAGGGAAGCACATTAAATTCATACACCCCTACATGGGTGATGAAGGCTGACCTTTCTTTGGCGGGTTCATCTAGCGGTACTTGCCAGTACCCCTTGGTTAAGTCAATTGTAGATATGAACTGGGCACGTCCCAACTTCTCCAGTAGCTCATCGGTGTGTGGCACTGGATAGTTGTCTGGACGAGTTACCGCATTTAGCTTACTGTAGTCCACGCAAAAGCGTATTTCCCCATCTGGTTTGGGTACCAGAACCACTGGAGATGCACTGGTAGATGAGCGGCTTATACCCATCTGTAACATGTTTTGGATCTCCCGTTCTATAGCAGCTTGGGCATAAGGAGACACCCGGTAGGGTGGATTACTAATTGGGTGAGCATTACCGGTGTCAATGGAGTGGCATGCCCATTCAATCCGTCCTGGAGTGGCTGAGAAAAATGGGGCGAAGCTAGTGCACAGCTCCTTGATCTGTTACCACTGCGGATGTTCAAAGGTTGTGGAGAAGGTCATCTCTTCCACACCACCGTCACTCTTTCCGACGTAGTAGACCCCTTCAGGCCACTCGGCATCATCTTCTCCTTGGGCTGTAAACTGACAAATCTTTAAGTCTCTGGAATAAAAGGGCTTGAGAGAATTAACATGGTACACTCTGGGCTTTAGGGAGGAATTAGGAAATGCTATGAGGTAGTTAACAGCTCCCAGGCGCTCTTGGACCGTGAATGGCCCTTCCCATGACGCTTCCATCTTATGGGCCTGTTGCGCCTTCAAGACCATAACCTGGTCTCCTACCTTGAAAGAACGCTCTCTGGTATGTCTATCATACCAGGCCTTCTGCTCTTTCTGAGCATCCTTTAGGTTTTCTTTAGCAAGGGCTAAAGAGTGTCGGAGGGTGCCTTGTAGGTTGCTTACAAAGTCTAGAATGTTAGTTCCTGGAGAAGGCGTAAACCCCTCCCATTTCTGTTTCACCAACTATAATGGCCCCTTAACCTCGTGGCCATACACAAGTTCGAATAGTGAAAACCCTAAACTGGGATGTGGTACAGCCCTGTAGGCAAAATGCTACTGCTGCAACACTAGGTCCCAATCACTGGAGTGTTCGTTTACGAATTTACGTATCATGGCCCCCAAAGTTTCATTAAACCTCTCCACCAGGCCATTGGTTTGATGGTGGTAAGGGGTGGCAACCAAGTGATTCACCCCATGAGCTTCCCACAGATTTTTTGTGGTCCCTGCCAGGAAATTAGTTCCTGAATCTGTAAGGATGTCGGAGGGCCAACCTACCCTGGCAAAAATGTCTGTTAAGGCCTGGCACACAGTTTTAGCCCTGGTGTTGCTTAGAGCTACCGCTTCGGGCCATCAGGTAGCAAAGTCCACAAAAGTCAGTATGTACTGCTTTCCTCTGGGGGTCTTTTTTGGGAAAGGACCCAGAATATCCACAGCTACTCGCTGAAATGGGACCTCAGTTATGGGGAGTGGCTGGAGAGGGGCCTTGACCTGGTCTTGGGGCTTTCCGACTCTTTGGCATACCTCACAAGACCGGACATAATTGGCAACGTCCTTGCCCATCCCCTCCCAGTGGAAGGAGTTCCCCAACCTGTCTTTGGTTCTGTTCACCCCAGCGTGGCCACTGGGATGATCATGGGCTAAGCTTAAGAGCTTTCCCCAGTACTTAGTTGGAACCATCAACTGTCTTTGAGGATGCCAGCCTTCCTGGTGTCCACCATAAAGAGTCTCCTTGTATAAAAGTCCTTACTCTACAACAAACTGGGATCGGTTAGAAGAGCTGAGAGGCGGTTGGGTGCTCCGTGCCGCTGCCTAAGCTTTCTGAAGGCTGTCATCTGCTTCCTGCTCAGTCTGGAACTGTTCCCTTGAGGCTGGAGACACCAGTTCCTCCTTAGACTGTGGACTTGGGCTTGGTCCCTCTGGAGTCGATGCAGGTGACGGGGTTGTGTTCGTTGATGGTGAACCGCTCTCCGCTGGTGCACTATGCGATATTTCAGGCTGAGCCTCTTGGGTAGGGTTGTCTGCTGCTTCTGCCAGTTCAGACCCACTGGTGCCCTCTGGTGTTGCGGTTGTAGATGCGTTTGCAAGCGTTGGCGTTAGTGCTGGCAACGGTTCTGGTGCTGGTTGTGTTTCCAGGTCCGGGTCTGGGACTGGAGGCACTGTGGCAGTTGCAGTCGTTGGCAGGGGATCCGGGTCCACCACCTCTGTCTGGGTCTCTGGTAACACAGACAGGGCCCCTTTGGATGGCTCAAGAACAGGGATGGGTCTGGAAGGTCGCCTGGCTTGGCTGCGTGTAATCATTCCCACTCTCTTAGCCCACTTCACCTGGTTGGTCAAGTCTTCCCCCAGTAGCATGGGGATGGGATAATTGTCATAGACTGCAAAAGTCCACATTCCTGACCAGCCTTTGTACTGGACAGGCAGTTCAGCTGTAGGCAAGTCTACAGATTTTGACATGAAGGAGTAAATTGTCACTTGGGCTCTGGGTTGATGAATTTGGGGTCCACTAAGGATTGGTGGATAGCTGACACTTGTGTCCCCGTGTCCCTCACTCTAGCAACTGGACGCCAAGGAGCCATTTCCCCACAGGAAGTGCATTGAGTGCACCTGTGGTGCTGGGTGGGGGGGGGCTGGCGGTTGTGCTGCCTGTGGGGCTGCCAGGGAGGCTGATGTCTGCACAGACTGTCAGCTGCTGAGTCGGAGGGGGCACCTGGAACCTTACCAGACTGGCTCAGTGAAGACAGGAGATTGACAGAGCAATACAGACGCTCTCCAGAGCATGGAGCAGCATCCGCCCATGCAGCCAGGCAATGAGCATTTCCCATGGACTGGAGCCAAGGGGGAGGCGGCAGCTGCTGTTCCAGCTCCTCGGAAACAGGCCCTGTCAGCCAACAGACACTTCTTACTCACCATAGCTAAGGGCGTCGGGTTCCTCTGGGGGTATGTGGAGCAGCCATTCGTTTTCCTGTTCGCATTCCTCTGTGGTGTGAAAATCGGGGAGGGGAGGCAGAAGCCCCACTTCCCTCCCGAAATGACATCCAGTGGGGGAAGCCAGGACAACAGGGTGGGGTGGCAAGTGGTGGCCAGACTCTCACCGACACAGTCTAGTCTAGCTCAGGATCCAGCTCAACTTACTCCCCATACCACTGGCCCCCAGTCCCCTTCCACCACCAGGTCAACCCAGGCACTAAGGCAGGAACAGGGTGAGGCAGCAAGTCAAGCTGAGCAAGGCAGGCAAAAGCAAGTCCTGTCTTCATGGGCTGCTCACAATGACGTCTTTTTTGTGTGCAACTGCTACAAAAACATCCCGGACGGAGAAGCAGCAGGCCAGAATACTACCACACAGCTGTCAAAATAGCTCAGTTGGGAGAATGTTAGACTGAAGATTTAAAGGTCCCTGCTTCAATCCTGGACTTTGGCAGGCCATTTTGTCCTTTTTTGTGCTGACAAGGCTTGTTTTCTGGGAAGGCAGCAGCACCTTTACCTGAGGCACGTACCTGATTTTGAACTCCCCAGCAGGATAACAGAGAGCATGGCCTTCTTCCCCTAGTTGGCCCACCTGATCTGTAACGATGAGAAATGGGATCTCTCTTTCCCACATGACTTATTCGTCTACCCAAAATGGCGGGAACAGAGTGAGGCAGGACGGCCCTCGGAGATGGTGCCAGAGAGGGCAGGGACTTGGGAGAAAAGCTCTTCTGCAAAGCTGAGTAATGACAGTACTGGGGAAGGGGCATCTGGCATGTGGAATGTGGCAGGGATTCAGAGGCCCAAGAGGAGGCACTTGATGTTAAGGTGTGAAAGGAAAGATCTATGATAGGAACTGGCTCCTTTCCTCTGGACCACATGGTGTTTGTTGTTGGGGGGGGGGATTTTAATTGTGTCACCCGGCCTGAGAACCGCTGTTCCCATTTTCTCGACCATCAGAGGAAACGTTTTTACAATGAGCACTACCTGGCACAGGTCTGTAGCAAGGTCGGCTTAGAGGACTTGTTTCTCTGTAGCAGAACCTGTGGAGGGCGAGTGTTAGCCTCCTATTCCTCCGACCCGAACTCACACCAGCTGCAGAGGGGATACATTTTTCTTCAGGGACAGACCAGGAGTTGCAGTAACTGGATTTATGTGAAGAAGAGAATGTCGACAGCCCAGTGCAGGGTAGTGCCTATGGACTGTTTGGATCACGCAGCTCTCAGCGTGTGCTCAATGTGGGCAATTCCCTGACCCAGGGCAGAGGATATTGGAAGCTGAACATCCAGAGCTTGCAAGATAAAGGAGTGGTGGGGCGAGGCCTGGCGGTGTTGGCAGAACGGAAAAGCATCAGAGGGTCCTATGGCAACCAGAGGGATTGGTGGGAGTCAGTGAGAGAGGAGTTGGAGACTTTGTTCTGGCGGCCGGGAAACACCGCAACATTAAAGAAACCAATGGTACCAAGTCCTGCAGCGTCACCTGTGGGATTTTCACAAGATCATCCAGGCAGGGGAGCCAGTCAGCGTGTGACTGTACAACCGGATCAAGTGACAGCTGGCTGAGTTCCAGGAGATGAGACTCCAGCTGGCCGATATAAGTGGGACCACCAAGTGAAGGGAGGGGTGGCCTCCCCTGACATTTTTGCAGCCTGCAGGGAACAAAGACAAAGTAGGGGGATACGGGGACTCAGGGCAGTCCCCACGGATGTGGTAGATCAGGATTACAGTTGATTGAGGCGGAAAGAGAGTCCTGCGAGAGGAAGCCGCTGGTGGGAAGAACATGAGGCTTTTAACTAGGGGGGTACAGTGTCTGAGGCCTAGTTTTAGCAGCTGGCTTTTAAGCTGCTGTGCCGGCCAGTCACCAAACAATCCTGGGTGTGTCTAGAGCCACACATGGATTCCCAGAAGCTGTAGCAATTTCCTGGAAAGGCCCCTTTCTCCTGATGAGTCCTTAGGAAGCAGGATAGAAGCCCACATCTGTAGGAGCAAGCCCAGAAAGTGCAGTCTCTGGTTTGCAGGAAGCGCTGTGGCGCCAGGTGCTGAGAAAGCCGAGGGGAGAAGAAAGCGGGAGCAGCTGCAGAGAAGCTGTGAGTGCAGAGTGCAAACCTGCCAGCTGAGAGTCACAGGTGTCTACAGACTGTGACACAATCTGGTCCCATGGCGTAAAGTTCAGCTGTCAGAACACTGACTAGTGCGAGCTGAGCTCAGATCTCAGGGGGACTTTGGGACCTGTTGCATCATACCTAAGTTGGAGTTTCAAGGCTTTGTCTTGCTCTTTCAAATGACGCAGGAGCTGGTCTTTTGCCTGCTGGCTGTTGTGACTTGTGCACCAGAGGGGACGCCGGATGCAGCAGGCTGGGCCTTGCCTGGAGCTCCACGAGGAGGGATGGGAACTGGGTTAACTCTGAGTTCTGCAGCTGGGCTGCAGCCAGGCACAGAAGTCTGCCCTCTTGGTTGACCTACTGGCCCAAAGTCACTTTGGCAGTGTTGGTCTTTCCCCAGGAATGCTGAGGGTGAGCCTGAGGGAGGAAGACTCAATCCTCCTCCCTATAGGTCAGGGCAGAAGAGGCGGCTGTAAGAGCGGCCAGGTTCCTGAGCTGGGCCTTCTAGTGTTTGGGGAGGGTGGAGCTGACTGGGGCATGGTGCTGGCAAAATGCCTCAGGGTGCTGGCGGGAGGAGTAGGCCAGGGCTAGGGCTGGGAAGAGAGAGAGAGAGACCAGCAGGTTTTCTCTGTTGTTTCCTGCTCTCTTTTTCTTCCATAGTTTCTCCTCTGCATGAACTTTCTCAATTGCTATGTGAGCTGGGCTAGCTCAGTAGGCAGCCCATCAGCCTTTTAATCTGAGGATCCAGGGTTCAAGTCCCTAGTCAGACATTCAATTATTCCTCAAGATCTTAAAAAGCTATGTCTCTGGAATCCTTCTTGATGTTACTTTTTCTCTTCAGGATTTTGCCTTTCCTAAGAAGGGATTTTGTGTGTGGGATTGAAGGGGCAACTTCCTGACATCCCCTCTGTCCTTGCAGGCTGCAGGAATAAAGGCCTCTGGGCAGGGGCAGCCTTAGACTAGCTGCCAGCAACTGGCACCCTGGGCAAACCCCGCAATTGTCACCCCCACCCCCAAACTCCAAGGGCAGATCTAGGCTGAGGTATTTTGGTAAATGGGGAAACATTTTGCCTCTTTTTTCTTTTTAATGTTTTTAAGCGTTTTTGTGGGGTTTTTTAAACAGAGGCTTAATTATTCGGTTTGTCCATCCGTCTGTCTATCCAACCAATGTTTCTTTCTCCATTCTTCTGGTTCTGGCTGCCCCTTACTACAGCCATAACTTTGGTCTTGAACTTTATAGAGTAGTGAGGTACCTTAAGGGTTAAATGCTAAATACCAAACCCAGCCAAAACTAGTTACCTGTGTCTGGCAAAAGGCGTCTAGCAGTTTTGCCACTTTGAATGATTCAAATGGATTTTCAGTGGCATTATAAAAAACCCAACAAAGCAGAACCAAACCAATTCATCTTAAACCTACAAAACAAGAGTTTTACAAACCATGAATGTCTGTTTAGGTCCTTAAAACCTTACATCATCACACACAAAGTTCTCTTTTGCCTAACATCCCTTGCACTGCGATTACTCTTTCTACACAACTGTACCCCGATTGCACTTCCATCGTGTACAGCCAGAGACAGCCAGGTGCAGGCAAGTTAAGTGCCAATAGAAACCCCTGACATTCCTTTAGTGATTTTGATTACATTACTCCGTAGTCAAATAATTTTGGTGAGATTATCTCTCCACCTGCTGCCTGCAGCCATCCATTATAGACCATTTCTGTGGGCAAAGGGCCCATTTCCCCTCAGAATGGCTGTAAAGGCTTCGCAGGACAAAACATAGTGGTGGTAGCAGACACTCTACCTGACCCTCTTGTATAATTTAATTACCAAACTTCTATCAAATGTGATTACACAGATCTGCACATACAGGTACGTACAGTTACATTCAGTGAAAGTGAGCAACTGTCCCCAGAACTCACTGACGGGAACCTTAAAGTATCTGTCAGTAGCACAGGTACCTTTTCAGTACCGAGACGTGCAGTGACACATCTTTCATGGGAACCAGCCGGTGTGTGCACGGCCGGGTGTGTGCAGAGCAAAGGTTGCCCATAGGTGCTGTGTCACGCTCTGGCACCGTGTTGAGACAATGGACCACCTTCTGGTGGCTGTTTTTTTTCCCCTACAGGTATGGGGACTTCTGGCTACATGATGGCAGCTGCCAGACTCAGTTGGACAGGATGCTTTTCAGCTCACCTGAGGCTTGTTCCTGGATGAACGAGGGCAACCACGGCGCCAGCAGAACCAGCTGCAGCTGCAGCCAGGGTGCCCTCAGCAGGGGCCGCCGTATAGAGAGCGGGTGTCACGGGACACACTGCGCCTGCTCAATGTCAGAAAATCCCCTTCAGACTGAACCAGTTTGTTTCTTGAAATCAAAACAAGTGGGATGAAAGTTCTTTGCAAAAATATTTTGTTGCAAAACAAAAGCATCTCCCGTTAAATGATCTCATCACACACAAAGAGGAGACACTTAAACCACAAACATTAGATAAGATGCTTCAGTCTGAGCTAAGTAGTTGCTGCTCTTAACTATTTCAAAATAAAAAATACAAATCAAATAGACTATTTCAGCTATTCTATTATGTCATAATCTGATCAGAGTAAACATGATAGAGACAGTGTGTGTTGAGGTAAGTAGGAGCGGACCATTATTATCCCTACTTGACAGAGGGAGAAGCTAAGGCTGAGAAAGAAGAATTGACTTGTCTTAGGTCACACAGCCAGACAGTGGTGGGGTTGGGAATAGGACCCAAGAGCCCTGATTTTGAAGCTACCCATTGGATCTTGAATTTCAAATATTGAATGACTTGAGTAAAGTGTTCTCAAATGAGCGGCAGACCAACAACAGTGCACAGTAGCTATTCATCAAGTATTTGAGGAGAACTGCAATGTTAGAGAGAATCATGAACTGCTCAGAGACAATTAATGCACCGAAGCAGCAGAATTCATCAAACATATAATTGGTTCTGACTTATTTCCTTGGTCTTCAAAGAGAACAACAAGGACCTGAGTCTCCTCCCTGTCAATAGCCCCCTGCTCAGCCAATCAGGGTAGAGACTGAGGATGGGATGCCGAGGGTTCTCACCAGAGACCCCAAAGGATGGCCCAGGTCACCAGTGGGGATCACTGCCTGAGCACTATTTCAGCCCCACATTTTTGAGTGGTCCTCCCACAGTGAGAGCTGTGGAGCACTCCCCTGCAACACACACACGCGCACACACACACACACACCGCTCCTGGTGTTGGACGGGGAACAGGTGAAAGGACAAAAGAAGCAAGAGACAAAGAGAAAGGAGGAAGGGATGGATGGAGGAAAAGGTAAAATAAAAAGGACAAACCCTAATGTCCCCACTGATTCTATGGGACAAAATCCCAAGTGTGGAATAAAATACTGCCTCCTTAAACTTGTATTTTCCATGCGTAGAATTCAACTGTCACCAGATGGATCAGACTGAACAGGTTTCAAACCTCGAGGAGACTCTTACTTTCTAAACAGGGACAGCTGTTTTCTAGTAAAATCACTAAAAGGGAAGGAGAAAACTCAGAAGAGGTTCCTCCTGGCGCTCACATCCGTGAACCCGAATACTCTCTCAGTCCTCAAAGAGAGACCTGGAGAAGGAGACTTGCTGAAGCAAAGCCACAGGGGTCTCTGAGGTTTCCCTGGCCCCTCACCCCTGTCCTGCCTGGCTGATGTCAGCATCTCTCTGTGAGGTCACCACCTCCCCACCACCTTTCAGGGCCGGATTTAGGAAGTGCAGGGCCCAATTCGAACAGTTTCGATGGGGCCCCGACAGGGATGACCCTCCCCAAAAAAAACACTTAAAAAAAACACCTTTCATTTCTTCCATGTATTATTTACTTTCCATGACTATATACCCATAACAAAATTATATATTACATACATTACATCATATATTATAAATATCAAGTTCATTAAGAGGAACTTTATTGTACACCTAACCTATATGTTTTTAAAACTTTATCTTCCTCGCTTTTTGTTTGACAAAATCTTTCAGTATATTGCCTAACGCTAAGCTCTTCATTACTTCAATTGACATGATTGCCAAATTGTTTAATCGGTCTTCCTGCATTGTTGATCTCAGATCTCTTTTAATGAGATTTAGCTTTGAGAAACTCCTCTCTCCTGAGGCTACAGTTACCAGAATAGTCAGGAAGATTCAAATTGCTATAAATAAATTTGAGAATGCTGTTGATTGGTTATTATATGCAAGAAATTGAAGGATTTTTAGGGGGTTTCTACAATCAGATGAAATAATTGGCTTTAATGCTTCCAGTTCTTCACAAAGCATGTAGCCATTTATGTCAACTGATTTTACAGTTGAAACTTGTTCGTTTTCCTGCACTAGTTTCACATCTGTCAATGCAAGTTCCAGATCTGCAGCAGATTTTCGTATGGTGTCCTTGGGAAGATTTTTGAATTTGCATAAAAATCCAAATAAACTCTCATGCTTTTGTAACTGTTCAAACCTTAGTTCAAGTGACTGTAAAGCTTTGTCTAACACTTGATTGAAGCATTGCACTCTGTAAGCTTCTTTTGGATCAGCAAAAGTCTCATCTGCAGACTCAAACTGTTTTTTTCGTTTGCACAAACGTTTAGTCTGGAATACTGGAGTCACATCTAGATCTTTGGCAAGTTCATTGGCACCAGTTAACACTTCTTGAAAACCCTTCTCTCTGTACACTTTTAACCAGTTACAAAGCTTTTCAAATGAAGAAATTCCTGCAGAAATATCCATTGTATCACTCTGCAGTTCTTTGCTCACAAAATTCAGTTGAAAAAGTAAATCATGCCAGAAAACTATAAAACCAAAAACTTATAATCCTTTATATGAATAGCCAGCGATTTAGCTTCATTTTTTGCTTGAGCATCATCAATTGTTTCTGCTACCTCTACGAGTGCATCATAAAACTCCCTGCTTGGTACTGCAGAGCTTTGACGCTTTGCATTCTACATTCCCATCGTGTTTCACAAAGAGGTTTTACCGAAAGGCCAGTAACATGTTTTCTAAAAATAGTCCATCTTTTAGTAGATGCAGAAAAGAGGATGTAAATACGCTGCAAGGCTCCAAAGAAACTCATCGCATCTGGACATGTTTTGGCCATGTCTCCCAAAATGAGATTATAGTTGTGACATGCACATGGTGTGAAAAAAGCTCTTGGGTTTGTTTTCAAAAGTTGTGCTTGTACACCTGACATGTTTCCCTTCATATTTGCACCGTTGTCATAGGCCTGCCCATGGATATTTGCAACATCCAATCCCAGGTCTTTGAGTTCACTTAAAAAGATATTGTACAAATACTCACCAGTGCTGCTTTCTACTACTATGAACTTAATGAAATGTTCATATACTCCTGCTGGAATATTTGGTGATACACCATTAGCTACATATCTAATTGTCAATGACATTTGTTCTTGGTGACTAATGTCAGAAGTGCAGTCTAGTATAATAGTAAAATATTTAGCAGCCTTAATTCGAGCTATTATTTCATGTTTAACAGCATTCCCTACAATACTAATAAGTTCATTTTGAATGTTTTTTCCTAAATAATGGTCATGTATTTCTTTGTTCTTGATTCTTCGTAAATGTTCCTGTATCACTGGGTCAAACTTTCCCAGTAATTCAATAACTCCAAGAACATTTCCATTGTATGATGTTCCCAGCCATTCATCAGACCCATGAAATGATAAGTTTCATTCTGCTAGCAACTGAACGACAGCAACTAGTCTCTCAAAAACTTGATACCAGCGTTTTGCTTCTTGGTCAATAAGTTTTTGTTGTATTGAGTCAATGGTTTTTTCAGCAGATAATCTTTGCTGAAGGTTGCAGCAACTAAGCATAGCTTGTCAATGTCCTTTTGAGTTTTCGTGCTCGGACAATCTCGTATGAATATTAGACCAGCCATTAAAACCATTAGATGCTAATGAACTTGTCAGATTATTGCACAAAATCTTACAGTAATAACAAAAGATCTTGTCGGCTGACGCTGAGTATGTCACCCATGGACGAGGTACAATTTCACCATTTGAAAGTTTCCTTTTGCAGTGAAACTTTGAAAAGTGTTTCCCAATCTTATTTTTAGGGAAATCTTTTACAGTAATTTTAGGCGGCCCTTGTTTTACTAAATACTCCCTAATATGCTGGCTAATGTATTCTGGCCAAGTTGCAGGATCATCAGATATTTCCATCTGGTCAGCAGAGTTGAAGTTGCCTTTCTGCTCTGGATCTAAACCACTCACATCTTTATTATCAGAAAAGCATTCTTGACCCGCAGTACCATCAGCATCAGTTACAACCCTTTCTGTAGTCTTCTCTTCACCGTGATTGTCTTGAGTGTCTTCTTCAGACTGATTTGTCTCTTCAAATTCTTTGTCACTGCTGTCATTCTCTGTCTGTGTCGTATGTTCTACTGGAGAATTTTCAACCATATCTGCATCTTCACTGAGCTCTTCTGGTTCAACAGTAGAATCAGGTCTGCTAAAATACTGGCTTAAAGCAGCCTTTTGCTTCTGTCTTTCAACTGCCTTTGCCTTGTATATGGCTCTTTTCTTACTCCCACTTGGGTACTTTCTACCAATATCTCTTGATCTCTTGCCCATGTTGATAGAAGTCACCACATTCTAAAAGAATATTAATTATAGATTTTCACTTTCATATTAGGAAAATAATTTATGTTTTGATAGTTGTACAACTGATTTTCTTCAATAATGTTTATTTTATGCCCCCTCATTCCCCCCAGCACGGCCCAGCCCCGTGGAAACACTGCCCCCGCCAGCGCCGCCCGCCTTGCAGAAACAAACCCTCCTTCCTCAGCGCCACCCTGTCAAAACAGCTGTGGGCCAAAGAGGAAGGTTTGAGAGGGGGGGAGAAATGGCACACATAGGCAAAAGAAATATTCCATTCTATGCATCTGAAGAAGTGGGCTGTAGCCCATGAAAGCTTATGTTGAAATAAATGTGTTAGTCTCTAAGGTCCCACAAGTACTCCTGTTCTCTTTGCAGATACAGACTAACACGGCTGCTACTCTGAAACCTGGCACAAATAGGGTGATGAGGTCTTCAAACCAATTTTGAGGATTTCAATAACTCGGTCCTGAGTTAGGGGTTGTTATAAAATTGGATGGGTGGGGTTCTGTGGCCTGCCTTGTGCAGGAGGTCAGACTAGATGATCATATTGGTCCCTTCTGACCGATGAGTCTATGAGATCACAGCAGTAAAATAGGACCCAACCCCTCCCCACTCGGCCCCACCATCACACCTTCTTCACTCCCTAGTCCCCTGCTGACTTGCTGCGTCCCTCCTAGTCAGTCCCCCACCCACCACTCACCTCCTTTCACTTTCTCCCTCCCCTGCCAGAAACCCCCATTCCTGCCCATAGAACCCCTGCTGGCTCACTGCTTGTCTCTTTGCCCACCTACCGCTTGCCCACCCACTCGCCCCCGATTTGCCGCTTCACCCCCCCCAGAGTATATAGCCTCATTAAAAGACCGAGGGGTCACTATATTACTGCACACAGCAATCAATCAATGCAGTTGTAGATAAATCTCTGCATTATGCATTTTTGTATAACTTTTACATGACTTTGTATTGAACCTTGGTAATATGTTATAGTGGGCCCCTAAGGTAGGATAATTAAGGTAAAAGAAAAATGTCTTTTTGCTAGAAGTAGAATGAGATCTTTCCTCCACTTTGTAATCAATTGCCCTATTAAATGAATGAGGTGCAAATGAGGAAGGTGTGGAAGGCAGGCACCTCCAGACAGCTGCAACACTTGGAGAGGGGCTGGGAGCCAGACGAAGGAGCTTTGCCCAGGGCTGAGTGGGATGGAGTTTGGGTGCTGGGTGCAGGCTCCAGGCTGGGGCATGGGGTGGGGTGCAGGAAGAGTGGAGGGGTGCAGGCTCTGGGAGGGAGTGTGGAGGGGTGGGTGCAGGCTTTGGGACAGAGTTTAGGGGCTGGAGTGGGGGGCTGGGGGAAAGGGACTGCCATGTGGCTTCCTTCCTCCCCTGATGCCCCTCACCATAGCCTCAGTGGGGGATGGAGCTGCCCCTTCCCCAGTGTTTGTAGGAGTGGTGGCTGGGGGGAAACCCAGTCAAACTCTGGTTTTACTCTTTCACTGATGGGCCACTTAAACCCCTTACAAACTCCTTCCCGCCCCTCTCACTCTCCTTTTCTACTGGGCTTGTTTGATCTTTTCAGTGGAGCCCGATGAAAACCACAAACCCCAGTGAGAACACCAGGCTGGAAGACTAGACTGAACTCACCACCCAGCCTAGTCCATCCCAGAGCCCAGAACTGAGGGCAAATGTCCCTCCACCCCCAGGCCACCTGCTTCCACTCCTGGCCTCTCCCAGCACTGCCAGTGATTCTGTGTGGCTGCATCGGGTGGGATTTCAAGTGGACCCCTCAACCCCCCCACTAAATTCACCCCTGTTTTGCGACCATTCTGCATCAAGAGCACCTTCCTTCCCTGCCCTAGAGCTGCTGGATGGCTAGAAAGCTGAGCTGGGCATTTGATTGATCTAGAATATTATCATGCCTCCCCCCCAAAAAACCTTAATATCCACAGAGCTTTGGGGGGGCTATTCGCCCCCACCAAGCCGGTCTATTTTATTGTTGCAGGGCAAATGAAGGAGCCGTAGTTTAATGGAAATATTCAGCCCCTACAGCGGTCTTGCAGCAGGGAAATAAGAGTTGATGGGAAGAGAACTGGTTTGGATAGGAGCCCTAGTCCCCTTCCTTTGCAAAAGAATTTGGAGAGGGAAACAGATCACTCCGTGCCTCAGTTTCCCCTTCTGCAGGGAGATGGGGGGTTGATAAAAATCTCAGCCTGTCATGCCATGTTGCAGACCTTTCACATTCTCCCCTCTTGATGTATTTGATTTCCTCCTCCAACCCTTCCTCTCTCTCTCACCTGGAGTTCACAGCACTAGGTACCGGCTGGGGGATTTTCTCCTGGGTTCCATGACATGATCCCGACTTTAGTTCTGAAACAGACACAGGCAGCACAAACTCACTCTCAAACAGCAACACCCTGAAAACCACAACCCCAACCCAATCTTACAAACCTGTGGGGAATGACAGAGTCAGACACTCACCACTGGGAGCCCCAGCAGCTGCTCAGGTGGCTGAGATCCACTGCAGAGATTCTTGCCCCCCTCGGCATCTCCCCCAGGTGAGTGCTGGGGGGAGGGGAGGCTGCAAAGCACATGTGCATTCTCCCCCTCCCCCCCCCGACCTGCAACACCCACGCAGCTGCCTCTCCTCAGCCCTCTGCCGGCCAGCGTCTCTCATTGCCTAGCCACAACAGCTGCTGCTTTCGGAAGACGCAGAGCTTTGCTTCCGGGAGATGCTGCTGCATGGGGCCCTCTCAGGCGCGGGGCCCAATTCAGGGGAATTGGGCAAATCGGCCTAAAGCCGTCCCTACTACCTTTGACTAATAGTCTGAGGTCCTGCAAAAAGCCTTTGTTATGTCACTGCCACACCCCTCCCTTGCTGTGCTAATGTCCTGCCCCTGGCCAGGCACTTTGGAGGTTTGAGCTACTCCCTGTGGATCACCCCACTCAAGGAGCGTTCATTCTAGGCAGCAAGCCGGTTAGACAGTAAAACATCAGACGCTGCTCCCAATGCTACACTCAGTTTTTCAAAATTAGTCGACTTTATGGCCAGAAGAGACCATTAGAGCATCTAATCTGACCCACTGCATATCACAGGCCTCCTGTACGACACAATAGCTACTTTTGGAGCAAACACATTCCAGAAAGGCATCTAGTCTTCATTAAATGACATCAGGAGATGGCGAATCCATTACTTTCCTTTGTAGCTTGTTCCTGTAGTGAATCATCCTGGCTGTCGAATATTTGTGTCTTATTTGTAATATGAATTTGTCTCTTTTCACCTTCCAGCGATTGGGGCTTGTTATGCCTTTCTCTGCTAGATTAAAGAGGCCTTTAACACCCAATCTTTTCTCTCCATTAAGGCCCTTCAACGCTTCAATGAAGTCACCTTTCAATCTTCTTTTGATAAGCTAAACAGGTTGAGCTCGTTCAATAGCTCACTAGAAGGCATTTTTTCCAGCCCTCAGAACATTTGTCATCAGACTCCTGAACCCCAACTGGATGTGGTTCTTGTTCTGCACAGCATACCTCCTGGAGAAGAGGGATCTGCAAATGCACATTCATATGATTCCTTTGTTTAATTGATGAAAACATAAACTAGACACTTAGAGGATTGGAACTGATTTCAGCTGCTGGACAGCTTTGCTAGGTTTTATGCATTTGGACAGTGAAATTTTGAGTGTTTACATTCATATCAAGCACCTTCGTATAGTGGGGCTCCTGAATATAATGGAGAATGGAAATGAAAATGTTTTCCTTTTTTAAAAAAAAAGAAAGAAGGTTATGAAAGAACAGTGGGGTTTGAACTGAGGCCCACTTCAGCTGCAGTTAAGCACTCTGCTGTTGAGCTATACACTGATAAGGACAGGTGTATGGAATTATGATCTCCATGATTTTGAAGGACAAATCCTGCTTCATCAAGGTCCTTTGCCATTCCCAGACCACAGGTGGTCTTAAAAATGGCGTTTGATTAAACTTCTTAAATGTGGTAAACACCACAGCTTGCACACCCACTGATATAGCTTCTCTCACTGACGTAGCTACCACCTCTTGGGGAAGTGGATTAACTACACCCAAGGAAAACACTCTCCCCTCAGCATAGAGCAGTGGTTCTCAAATTGTGAGTCAGGAATCCAAAGTGGGTCATAGCCCTGTTTTAATGGGGATGTCAGGGCTGGCATTAGACTTGTTGGTGCCTGGGGCAGAAGCCAAAAGTCTGATCCCCACCACCCAGGGCTGAATCCCTCAAGCTTTGGTTTTGCCCTTCCCTAATGGGGCAGGGCTCAAGCTTTGTCTCCTCTGCCTCTGCTCAGTGTGGAGGGGCTTGATGCTTGGTCCTTCTTTCCAGGGCCATGTAGTAAGGTGTTTTTTTAGCATAAGGGGGTTGCAGTGAAAGGAAGTTTGAGAAACTCTGACATAGAGCCTCTGAATATGTGGTGACTTGGCTCCCTGTGGCACCATGGGCAATCAGACACTGAAAATACAGCCATGCAGACACCACACACCAACCTTGTCTAGCAGGCAAAAATCAAACCTCCACAGAGAGATGCCTGTTGTTTTTTAACCCATCTCGCTACACACTCAGCCACAACCACTTAACAAAGGGGTTTTTCTACACTATGGTTCTGTTCTCACTGAAGGGTCATTTCCAATTGTTTGCTCAGACCAGCATTACGGAAAATGGTGCCCTGGGCAAAGCTTGTACTTTGGCACTTCCCCATTGCCCCTGGATGATCCCCACTGCCACTTTACCACTAGCTCCTGCACTCCCTACTCTTTCACCTCCTTCATCCCTAACTCCTGCCCCTTCCTGTGCCCCCAACTCCCTGTGCCAGCAGCCATTGCCCCTCTCCTGCAGCCCCTTCACATATTTCCAGTGCTGGGGGCCCCACACTCGTTCTCCCTTTCCCTGGGATTTGGCATCACTAGCCCCTGATTAGTGAGTAAGGTTCAGTGGTTCCCAAAATATAGGGCATGACTTCTAAAGGGACACAGAGGAACATTCATGGGGATACCTCAGGGCCTGAGCCAGCCCCCATGGAGAGCCAGAAGGGAGCAACACTCAACCCCACTCTGCCCCAGCTCTTCCCCAACCCCACCCTCAACCTGGGCCTCTGGCTTTGAGCTCAGTTTTGACCCCCTTACCCATCTGCACCCCTCTACCCAGCAAGTAACAGCCCCACTCCCAGCCCGTTCTTGACCGCGGTTTCCAAGGGTCCACAGCCATGGATAAGAGGGCACAGTGTGAAATGTTTGAGGACCACTGTTTTAAGGTGATGTTCTCAATCACTTCTACAAAGTTCAATAAAAGCTATTCCTCACCCACCCACTCCTCCATCAGGACGGACTAGGTATGTTCTGCTGCCCCTCACTCATACAGAAAGGATAATAACATTTCATTCCACTCAATCCTAAAGTGATTTGTAACCCACCACCAGCCAAAACTGGTCATTTTGGGAAAGTGGTCCCATCATGCGGCATACCTAGGCACAGTAGGTGTGTCTGTGCAAACACGGTCTGTTCCTGAAGTCTTTCTCCCAGTTCATCACTAGATGTGAGGGGGGAAGCTCATTCAGCCCCTGCTTCCGCTTAGTATTTAAAAACTCGATATTGTCCCTATCTCTGCTGGCCTTAGATTTCTCCTCCTGTCTCTTTTTTAACACTTCAGATGAGGGGGCTGAGTGGTTAAGGTGATAGACTGCTAATCCTTTGTGCTCTGCATGCATGGGTTTAAATCCCCTCTTTATCAGATGCTTTTAGTCTTCACTTCTCCTTTGTAGACAACCATCTCCCTCTTTGGTACAATGACAGATCAAGCAATGTTGCTTCTTGCGAAGAAAAACTTTCTCAGAAACTCAGAACTCCCTTGCTTTAAATAAAATGTCTAAATCCCAGATTTCTTAAAAAAAATTCTCTAGTCCTGTATTTCTTAGTTTTTATCTCAAAAGGTAACATCCTCATCGTCTCTCCCAAACACTCTGGGACCTGCCCAAATTATTAAAATACCTTCAACCCAAGCAAGGCCAGAGCAGTGAACCAGAGCTAGTGTCTAGACCAAGCTGTTTTGAAGGAGGCAACTCAAACATTTTCTCCCTTCTTCCCTTGGCAAGGTCTGACTGAGAAAACAAAAGTCTCCAAACTGAAAATTTTTCTGCTGAGAAACCAATACTAGTCTGTCTGGAGACTTTGGTTTGAAAGTATTATTGTTATTATTCTCTTCTGATTTCTGAATCAGTTCAGTTCAGTCTTTGTCCTCCAGGTGTGTTTCAAGCTGCTGAGTTGTGGGGGAGAGAGGCCAAGTCATGGTGGCCATCCTGCAGCAAAAAAACTTCAGGACCAGACTTCAAAGAGAAACTGCTGAGCTTCAGTTCATCTGCAAATTTGACACCATCAGCTCAGGATTAAACAAAGACTGTGAATGGCTTGCCAATTACAGAACCAGTTTCTCCTCCCTTGGTTTTCACACCTCAACTGCTAGAACAGGGCCTCATCCTCCCTGATTGAACTACCTCATTATCTCTAGCTTGCCTGCATATATATACCTGCCCCTGGAAATTTCCACTACATGCATCTGACAAAGTGGGTATTCACCCACGAAAGCTCATGCTCCAAAACGTCTGTTAGTCTATAAGGTGCCACAGGACTCTTTGCTGCTTTTACAGATCCAGACTAACACGGCTACCCCTCTGATACTTGACACCATGCAAGGCACTGCATTTAGACATATGGAGTGGAAATCCATCAACCTCATGAAGAAACTTGCACAAATACAGACAGACATCATCTTCCTTTCCAAATGCAAATGGGTGGACATCATACCAAATGGACTAAAGGTAAAAAATCCACTGCTATGTACATACTACACAGACCACAGTGAGAGATTATGCCATACTGTATCAAAGAAACTGAGGAACCACCTGATCAGCATCCTATACAGCAAACAGGAAAACATCAAAAAAGAGCTCTCCAACCTGGAGACTCTCATTAATAACCAAACTTCCATACAAACAGACTTCACTAAAATAAGACAGGAGATCTACATTACTCACTTCACCTCTCTACAAAGAAAAAAGGACTGTAAGCTGTCTAAACGCCTACCTGCCTCATGGGACCACAACCGTGGTACCCCCAACCCACCCAGCAATATCATCAATCTATCCAACTACACACTCAGCCCAGAAGAAAAGTCTGTCCTATCTCGGGTACTCTCTTTTTGCCCTGCCACCCACAGCAACATGATACAGTTCTGCGGCGATCTGGAAGCCTACTTCCGCCGTCTCCGACTCAAAGAATACTTTCAGGACAACACTAAACAGCGCACTGATACACAGGTACCCTCCCACCAACAGCACAAGAAGAAGAACTCCACATGGACTCCTCCTGAGGGTCGAAATGACAGTCTGGACCTCTACATTGAATACTTCTGCTGTCGTGCACAGGCAGAAATTGTGGAAAAACAACATCGCTTGCCTCATAACCTAAGTCGTGCAGAACGCAATGCCATTCACAGCCTCAGAAACCACCCAGATATTATCTTCAAAGAGGCTGATAAAGGAGGTGCTGTTGTCATCATGAACAGGTTTGACTACCAAAAGGAGGCTGCCAGACAACTCTCCAATACCAAATTCTACAGGCCACTTCCCTCAGATCCCACTGAGGAATACACTAAGAAACTGCAACATCTGCTCAGGACGCTTCCTACACTAACACCGGAACAAATCAACATAACCTTAGAGCCCCGACCAGGGTTATTCTATCTACTACCCAAGATCCACAAACCCAGAAATCCTGGATGCCCCATCATCTCGGGCATTGGCACTCTCACTGAAGGACTGTCTGGATATGTGGACTCTCTACTCAGACCCTATGCCACCAGCAATCCCAGCTATCTCCATGACACCACTGATTTCCTGAGGAAACTACAATGCATTGGTGACCTTCCAGAAAACACTATCCTAGCCACCATGGATATAGAGGCTCTCTAAACGAACATCTCACACACAGATGGAATACAAGCTGTCAGGAACAGTATCCCTGATGATGCTACAGCACAACTGGCTGCTGTGCTCTGTGCCTTTATCCTCGCACACAACTATTTCAAATTTAATGACAGTATATATCTCCAGATCAGTGGCACAGCTATGGGCACCCGCATGGCCCCACAATATACCAATATTTTTATGGCCAACCTGGAACAATGCTTCCTCAGCTCTCGTCCACTCACTCCCCTTCTCTACCTACACTACATTGATGACATCTTCATCATCTAGACCCATGGGAAGGAGTCTCTGGAAAAATTCCACCACAATTTCAACAGCTTCCACCCCACCATCAGCCTCAGCCTGGACCAATCTACACGGGAGGACCACTTCCTACACACCACTGTGCAAATAAGTGATAGTCTCATTACCACCACCCTATACTGAAAACCTACCGACCGCTATGCCTACCTTCATGCCTCCAGCTTCCATCCCGGGCACATCACACGATCCATTGTCTACAGCCAAGCACTGAGGTACAACTGCATCTGCTCTAACCCCTCAGACAGAGACCAACACCTACAAAATCTCCACCAAGCATTCTCAAAACTACAATACCCGCACGAGGAAATAAGGAAACAGATCAACAGAGCCAGATGTGTACCCAGAAGCCTCCTACTGCAAGACAAACCCAAGAAAGAAACCAACAGGACTCCACTGGCCATCACATACAGTCCCCAGCTAAAACCTCTCCAAGGCATCATCAGGGACCTACAACCCATCCTGGACAAAGATCTCACACTTTCACAGGCCTTGGGTGGCAGGCCAGTACTCGCCCACAGGCAACCTGCTAACCTGAAACATATTCTCACCAGTAACTGCACATCGCACCATAGTAACTCTAGCTCAGGAACCAATCCATGCAACAAACCTCAATGCCAACTCTGCCCACATATCTACACCAGCGACACCATCACAGGACCTAACCAGATCAGCCACACCATCGCCGGTTCATTCACCTGCACGTCCACCAATGTAATATAGGTCATCATATGCCAGCAATGCCCCTCTGCTATGTACATTGGCCAAACTGAACAATCTCTACGGAAAAGGATAAACGGACACAAATCAGATATTAGGAATGGCAATATACAAAAACCTGTAGGAGAACACTTCAACCTCTCTGGCCACACTATAGCAGACCTTAAGGTGGCCATCCTGCAGTAAAAAAACTTCAGGACCAGACTTCAAAGAGAAACTGCTGAGCTTCAGTTCATCTGCAAATTTGACACCATCAGCTCAGGATTAAACAAAGACTGTGAATGGCTTGCCAACTACAGAACCAGTTTCTCCTCTCTTGGTTTTCACACCTCAACTGCTAGAACAGGGCTTCATCCTCCCTGATTGAACTACCTCATTATCTCTAGCTTGCCTGCATATACATACCTGATCCTGGAAATTTCCACTACATGCATCTGAGGAAGTGGGTATTCACCTACGAAAGCTCATGCTCCAAAACATCTGTTAGTCTATAAGGTGCCACAGGACTCTTTGCTGCTTTTACACATCCAGACTAACACGGCTACCCCTCTGATAGAAGTCATGATGACTCTTCCCTCTTTCATAGTTTCTTCCAACTTGCTAGGAAGCTCCTTTGCTACAAAGTGAGTCAAGCAGTGTCCATTGTCTCTGTGCTGTCTCTGAGAAGCCTGCATTGTACACGGTTCCTGGGATAGTCCTTGGGGGTGTGGATACCTTCAATGGGCCAGCAGCAAGTCTGGCTCCTCCCTTGTCGCACTTGAAAGGCTGGTGGTGGGCATTTCCCAACCTCATAACATATCTCAGTAACGCACACAGAGCAAAACTTCATAACTTCCCAACCAATGCTACACACACAATCCAACAAGATATTAATGTTCAACAGATCAAGACTTTTGAAATGATACCTCACAAGGCAGACTTTGTACAAACCATGTCAACATTATATGAGAGTGGTGAATATGGAGCTTCCAGGTGCTGCTCTGAGCACAGTGTGCCACACTTAGGCTTCCATTGCAATGGAGACGTACCCTTACAGTCCATCTCTCTTGGGATAAAGATGGCAGCATGGCTGGCCTGGGTCATCTGACTTGGGCTCATGGACGTAAACCTGAGGGGCTAAAAACTGTGGTGCAGATATTTGTGTTCACACTGAAGACTGGGTTCAGAAACCCTCACCCCTCGTGGGGCCTCAGAGGTTGGGCTCAAGCCCATATGTCTGCACTGTAATTTTGCAGAGGTTGGGAGGGAGTTTAGCAAGTGGAAATGGTAAAACCACATTGAGGGGAGTGGACTACTGACCTATCAACTCTTAACACTCAAACTTTCAGTCACTCTATTATCAGTGCCTGTGAGTGTAATTTAAACCATAGATCCACCTAGCTCTGAATCTTGTCTTCTGACAGTAGGCAATACCAGGTGCCCCAAAAGCCACTCCCCAAGGTACTACTGGGATTTGAACCCAGGATCTCCTGTTTACAAAACAGGTACTTTAGCCAACTAAGCCATGGTGCCTGCCATTATTTAAAGTATTGTGTTTGCCCACACCTGACTCTCTGACAAGCCCCACTGGGCTCTGACAAGTGTTGCTCGTGTTTGGATTCTGTAAGTAGAGGAGCAGGTGAAGTTTTGCTCCCAAGGTGTGTGTGTGATTCTTTGGACAGGTCTACACTACAAAATTAGGTTGGTGTAATTACATTACTTAGGCTGGCAATGCAGTTCTATCAACCTAATCCCAGTGTAGATAGCGACTCAGCTGTCAGAACTTGCTGGAGCTATGAAAGGGGAGGGGCTTGCCCTATAGTCTAGACAGGACTGACTCTCCCTTTAGACAAAACTTCAGGAAGGAAATGACCTGGGGAGTCATTCCCATTTTTGTCCATGCTCCCCCGGCCGACCTCACTGAGCCCGGCCAGGAGCACCCATGACAGCAGCAGATGGTACAGTGTAACTGGTAACTGTCATTGTCAACTTGGAAAGCAGTAGACGGGACGGTATGGCTGGTAACCATCTCTGCTAACTTGCAAAAGGAAAGGGGATGCTGCTGTGTAGCACTGCAGTGCAGCGTCTGTCAGCATCATCCAGTAGACATAGGGTGACGGTGAAAAAAGGCTGAACGGGCTCCATAGTTGCCGTGCTATGGCATCTGCCTGGGCAATCCAGGCAAAAGGGCGCAAAATGATTGTCTGCCGTTGCTTTCACGGAGGGAGGATTGAGTGACGACATTTACCCAGAACCACCCACGACACTGTTTTTCCCCTATGAGGCATTGGGATCTCAACCCAGAATTCCAATGGGCGGGGGAGACAGCAGGAACTATGGGATAGCTATGGGATAGCTACCCACAGTGCAACGCTCCAGAAATCAAAGCTAGCCTCGGACCATGGACGCACATCTCCCAATTAATGTGCTTAGTGTGTCCGCGTGCACTCGACTTTATACAATCTGTTTCCAAAAACTGGTTTCTGTAAAATCGGAATAATCCCGTAGTGTAGATATACCCTGTGATTAACAACTTTGGTGGCTAATTGAGAGGCTGATGGTTCAAACCCAAGTGAAGATGGAGGTGGGTTTTTTTTAGTGATGAGAATCCAGTACATTTTAACAGGCAGAAAATCTTCTCAATGCTGCTGTAGCCTAATTGGGCAAGCATAAGTAGCACTTTCACCAGATGCATTGGTGATATAGTGGTGAGCATAGCTTCCTTCCCAGCAACTGACCTGCGTTCAATTCCAAGTGGATGTGATGTTTTCTCTGCTGGGAATTGGTTTATTTTCAGTCACATTGTATCAGTTTAGCAATGGAATGAGAGAATCAATGTCCTGCAGGTCATTCAACATACAATGGAGGAAGATAGGGGCAGGACCATACAATGAGCTGTTGGAGTTATCCTGGTATTACAATGTTTGGTTTATTTTTAAAAAAAATTTCCTTCACTTCCCTCTCCCTTTTAGACTCAGAGCCTTTAAGTTCAGAAGGGACCAATGTGATCATCTAGTCCGACCTGTTGCACCTTACAGGAGAAAAGACCCCTCCCTCCTGTAATTGACCCAGGAGGGGAGGCAGCTCTGTGCACTGCCCCTACCCCAGGCAGCACATGAAGACCCTCTGCTCCCCTCCCCCGATGGGTGTGCAGACATGTGCCAGCAGCACTAAGGTGGCTCCCTGCCCACTCTGCCTCCGTCCCTCTGTGTCACTCCCAGAAATGGCCGGCATGTCCTGGCATCCCCTGGGGCGGAGGCAGTGTCTCCATTCATTGCTCCTGCCTTGAGTATCGACTCCGCAGCTCCCATTGGCCAGGAACTGCAGCCAATGGGAGCTCTGGGGGCAACGCCTGCAGGCAGCGGCACACAGAGACCCCCTGGCATGGCCCACCTAGGAGCTGCTGATGCAGGGTTGTGTGTACCAGTCACTTTGGGAGCTGCACTGCCCAGGGTAAGCACCACCCCTCCTGCACCCCAACCACCTCCCCCAGCGCAGAGCCAGCACCTCGCACCCAAATTTCCTCCCATAGCTTTGCTTGTTTTCCTTTCACCCAGAACCATCCTTCTTCTCCTGGGATGCAAGTAGCCATCCCGGTAAGCCAAGAGGCAGGCACAGGATTCTACCTCCCAGCAGCCACCTGCACCTCCCCAGGCTTTGCAGAATTAATGGCGACACTTTACTAATCCCACTTAGCTGCACTGAGGTGCTTAGCCTCTGCCCTGCCTTCCTCAGCTCGACTTTCCTCTTTTGCCCCATTCCTCCCTCACTCCCTCCTTTGGCAAGTCACACAAAGGAGGCCAGCAGGAAGAGCCGACCTCCGTAGGCCAACCTCCAGAGGAAGTCAAGCCACAAGGCATCAAAAGGTGACTGGCCAAGATCCTCTAGCTTTCCCCTGCTGATGCCAAGGCTTTTTCCTCAGCTCATTTCTCCACCCTCTACCATGCAGGGGTTGGGTTATCACAGGTGTTACCCAAAATTGGGCCAGCTAGTAAGCGTAGGGAGGACTAATGACCCACCAGAGTTTGGCAGAAAGCAGCACGTTTATTATATTGATAGCTAAGCTCAAAAGAAGTGGAGAAGGGTGTCACACTCACACTTGCATACTCACGCTCCCAGGACAGGCATGGCACTGGAGATGTCAGGATCCTTTAAGGTAAGTGTCCCACAGCACAGTGATGAATGGTGCGATGAAGGTAGGTTTTCCCAAGGCACAATGAAATACAATGCAGAGAACCACTGGCCAGGCGGTCTGGGCAAAGGACATTCACTGGAGGTACAAGCTTGTGAGTGCTCTCCTGAGCACAGGGCCCCTTCCCCTTTTAAGGACCTGCACCTCATGGCCTGAGACTAGAGATGACTTGGCTGCATCTGGTTGGTCACACTCCACCTTGGACAGTGTCCATGCTCTGGGTGTGTGAGTGCTGCATAATTAGAGTCCCAGACACCTTGTCTACCTGGGAGCTCTTCTGCTCTTCAACCAGAACTTTCATCCCACGAGCAGTCCAGGAGGGAGCGGGAGGGGAAAAACCACTTCACAGGCATTCAGAGAGGGAGAGGGGACAAAAATGGCAGCCAGGGAAGTATAACAGACCTTTTGAGCATAGAAATCACTGCTGCTCCTACAACAGCAGGGACAGGCCAGTAGGAGCTGGAAAAATTAAGCCCTCATGTTTCTGCCTGGTTTCAAACTAGGGACCTTTTGTGTGTTAGGCAAGTGTGATAACCACTACACTACAGAAACTCTGTTATAGTGTTCTGCCCCTCCCTTCATAAGAATGGCCATACTGGGTCAGACCAAAGGTCCATCCAGCCCAGGATCCTATCTGACAACAGTGGCCAATGCCAGGTGCCCCAGAGGGACTGAACCGAACAGGTAATGATCAAGTGATCTCTCTCCTGCCATCCATCTCTACCCTCTGATAAACAGAGGCTAGGAATACCACTCGTCACCCATCCTGGCTAATACCCATTCATGGACTTAACCTCCATTAATTTATCTGCAAAAAGAAAGAGGAGTATTTGTGGCACCTTAGAAACTAACAAATTTATTTGAGCATAAGCTTTCGTGGGATAAAACCCACTTCATTGGATGCATACAGTGGAAAATACAGCAGGAAGATATATATATATATATATATACACAGAGAACGTGAAAAAAATGGGTGTTGCCATACACACTATAACAAGAGTGAGCAGTTAAGGGGAGCTATTATCAGCAGGAGAAAAAACCTTTTGTAATAATCAGGATGGTCCATTTCCAACAGTTGACAAGAAGGTGTGAGTAACAGTAGGGGGACAAATAAACATGGGGAAACAGTTTTACTTTGTGTAATGACCCATCCACTCCCAGTCTTTATTCAAGACTAATTTAATGGTGTCCAGCTTGCAAATTAATTCCAATTCAGTTGTCTCTCGTGGGAGTCTGTTTTTGAAGGTTATTTGTTGTAATATAGCGACTTTTAGGTCTATCATCGAGTGACCAGGAAGATTGAAGTGTTCTCTGACTGGTTTTTGAATGTTATAATTCTTGACATGTGATTTGTGTCCATTTATTCTTTTACGTAGAGACTGTCTGGTTTGGCCAATGTACATGGCAGAGAGGCATTGCTGGCACATAATAGCATATATCACATTGATAGGTGTGCAGGTGAACGAGTCCCTGATGGTGTGGCTGATGTGATTAGGTCCTATGATGGTGTCCCCTGAATAGACATGTGGACAGAGTTGGCAACGGACTTTGTTGCAAGGATAGGTTTCTGGGTTAGTGTTTTTGTGTGGTTGCTGGTAAGTATTTGCTTCAGCTTGGGGGGCTGTCTGTAAGCAAGGACTGGTCTGTCTCCCAAGATCTGTGAGAGTGAGGGATCACCCTTCAGGATAGGTTGTAGATCCTTGATGATGCGCGAGAGAGGTTTTAGTTGGGGGCTGAAGGTAATGGCTAGTGGAATTCTGTTACTTTCTCTGTTGGGTCTATCCTGTAGTAGTGATTTCTGGGTACTCTTCTGGCTCTGTCAGTCTGTTTCTTCACTTCAGCAGGTGGGTATTGTAGTTGCAAGAACACTTGATAGAGATCTTGTATGTGTTTGCCTCTGTCTGAGGGGTTGGAGCAAATGCATTTCTATCTTACAGCTTGGCTGTAGACAATGGATCGTGTGCTGTGGTCTGGATGGAAGCTGGAGGCATGTAGGTAAGTATAGCAGTCAGTAGGTTTCCAGTATAGGGTGGTGTTTATGTGACCTTATTAGCACTGTAGTGTCCAGGAAGTGGCTCTCTTGTGTGGACTGGTCCAGGCTGAGGTTGATGGTGGGATGGAAATTGTTGAAATCATGGTGGAATTCCTCAAGAGCTTCTTTTCCATGGGTCCAGATGATGAAGATGTCATCAGTGTAGCGCAAGTAGAGTAGGGTTGTAAGGGGACGAGAGCTGAGGAAGTGTTGTTCTAAGTCAGTCATTAAAATGTTGGCATACTGTGGGGCCATGTGAGTACCCATAGCAGTGCCACTGACTTGAAGGTATACATTGTCCCCAAATGTGAAATTGTTGTGGGTGAGGACAAAGTCACAAAGTTCAGCCACCAAGTTTGCTGTGACATTATTGGGAATACTGTTCCTGACGGCTTGTAATCCATCTTTGTTGGTGCAGAGGGCTTTAATCTCTATAGTGGCCAAGATGGTGTTTTCTGGAAGACCACCAATGGACTGTAGTTTCTTCAGGAAGTCAGTGGTGTCTCAAAGATAGCTAGGAGTGCTGGTAGCGTAGGGCCTGAGGAGGGAGTCTACATAGCCAAACAATCCTGCTGTCAGGGTGTCAATCCTGAGATGATGGGGCATCCAGGATTTCCAGGTTTATGAATCTTGTGTAGACAATAGAATACCCCTGGTTGGAGTTCTAGGGGTATTTCTGTGCAGATTTGTTCTTGTGCTTTTCCAGGGAGTTTCCTGAGCAGATGGTGTCATTTCTTTTGGTAACTCTCAGTGGGATCAGAGGATAATGGCTTGTAGAATGTGGTGTTAGAGAGCTGCCTAGCAGCCTCTCGTTCATACATCTACCTAGTCATGATGACGACAGCACCTCCTTTACCAGCCTTTTTTGTTATGATGACAGAGTTGTTTCTCAAATAAATTGTTAGTCTCTAAGGTGCCACAAGTACTCCTTGTTCTTTTTGCTGATGCAGACTAACATGGCTTCCATTCTGAAACCTATTAATTTATCTAGTTCTCTTTGAAACCCTGTTATAGTCCTAGCCTTCACAACCCCCTCAGGCAAGGAGTTCCACATGTTAACTCTGTCTGTGTGAAGAAGAATTTCCTTGTATTTGTTTTAAACCTGCTGTCTATTAATTTCATTTGGTGGCCCCTAGGTCTTATATTATGGGATCAAGTAAATAACTTTTCCTTATTCACTTTCTCCACACCACTCATGATTTTATATACCTTTATCATATCCCCTCTTAGTCTTCTCTTTTCCAAGCTGAAAAGTTCTAGTCTCTTTAATCTCTCCTCAGATGGGACCCATTCCTAACCCCTAATCATTTTAGTTGCCCTTCTCTGAACCTTTTCTAATGCCAGGATATCTTTTTTGAAATAAGGAGACCATATCTGTACGCAGTATTCAAGATGTGGATGTACCATGTATTATACCTTCAGTCCCAGATTTGGACCTTAGTGTCCAAAATATGGGGGTTAGCATGAAAACCTCCAAGCTTAGTTACCAGCTTGGACCTGGTACTTGCTGCCACCACCCAAAAAATTAGAGTGTTTTGGGGCACTCTGGTCCCCCTGAAAAACCTTCCCTGGGGACCCCAAGACCAAAATCCCTTGAGTCTCACAACAAAGGGAAATAATCCTTTCTCCCTTCCCCCCTCCAGGTGCTCCTGGAGAGATACACAGACACAAGCTCTGTGAATCCAAATAGAGTGACTCCCCCTCTCCGTTCCCAGTCCTGGAAACAAAAGCACTTTCCTCTTCACCCAGAGGGAATGCAAAATCAGGCTAGCAAATTCAACACACACAGATCTCCCCCTGATTTCTTCTTCCCATCAATTCCCTGGTGAGTACAGACTCAATTTCCCTGAAATTTCCCAGTAAAGAAACTTTAACAGGTTTTAAAAAGAAAGCTTTATATAAAAAAGAAAGAAAAATACATACAAATGGTCTCTCTGTATTAAGGTGACAAATACAGGGTTAATTGCTTAAAAGAAATATGAATAAACAGCCTTATTCAAAAAGAATACAAATCAAAGCACTCCAGCACTTATATTCATGCAAATACCAAAGAAAAGAAACCATATAACTTACTATCTGATCTCTTTGTCCTTACACTTAGAAACAGAAGATTAGAAAGCAGAAACTACTTCTCCAAAGCTCAGAGAAAGCAGGCAGACAGACAAAGACCTCAGACACAAAATTCCCTCCACCCAAAGTTGAAAAAATCCGGTTTCCTGATTGGTCCTCTGGTCAGGTGCTTCAGGTGAAAGAGACATTAACCCTTAGCTATCTGTTTATAACACCATGGATTTATATAAAGGCAGTAAGATATTCTCTTAGTCTCCTTTTTTTAATGATTCCTAACATCCTGTTTGCTTTTTTGACTGCTGCTGCACACTGTGTGGTCGTCTTCAAAGAACTATCCATGATGACTCCAAGATCTCTTTCCTGATTAGTTGTAGCTAAATTAGCCCCCATCATATTGTTTGTATAGTTGGGGTTATTTTTTCCAATGTGCATTACTTTACATTTATCCACATTAAATTTCATTTGCCATTTTGTTGCCCAATCACAGTTTTGTGAGACCTCTCTGAAGTTCTTTACAGTCTGCTTTGGTCTTAACTAACTTGAGCAGTTTAGTATCATCTGCAAACTTTGCCATCTCACTGTTTACCCCTTTCTCCAGATCATTTATGAATAAGTTGAATAGGATTGGTCCTCGGACTGACCATTGGGGAACATCACTGGTTACCCCTCTCCATTCTGAACGCACCGATGGGCGAACCTGGAGAGAGAGATAGCAGCCTTTCGATAGGTCAGCTGGTAGAGCAAAGGACTGGAGCTGGCACTCAGGAAGTCATCCTGACGTCGCCCTTCTGACTCCAGCTTGAAGGAGAGCTTCTTTTTCTTCCCCTTGCTGACAAAGAGCAAGAGAAGAAAGAAAGGTCAGGTGGGCCAACTTGGTGCACAAGTCCATGCTGTCTTTTCTTGCTTGGGAGCCTGAAATGAGGGACTCCTGGTGGGTAAAGGCACTGCTGTGCTTCCAGAAAAAAGCCCACTGCTGCGCACAAAGAGCATGCCAAAGCATGGGAGTGAACCAGGGACCTCTACATTGTCAATCTAACACTCTCCCAACTGAGCTAAGTCAGCACCCTAAGGGCACTTTTTGGGCCTGCTGCTTCTCTGTCTGGGATGTTTTTGTCAGCCCTGGCACACAAAAAGGGCATCATTGCGAGCGCCCACGAAGGTGAGATGAATTTTTGCCTGCCTTGCTCAGCTTGACTTGCTTCCTCACCCCATTCCTGCCTTAGATCCTGGGTTACCTGGTGGCTGAAGATGGTCCATTGTCTCAAGCAGTGCAAGAGCCTGACACAGTGCCCCTGGGCAGCCTTTGCTCTGCACATGCCGGCTGTGCACATTTGCAAATACTTTAAAGCGTCTGTCAGTAAGTTCTGGGGACAGTTCCTCAAGTTCAGAGGAAGCTCCCTAAAATTGGCCTATCACATCCATGGTACATTGACCTCTGTTCAGATTGAGCCAAAGGAGGGGGGCCTTGCTGCTGTAGCCGCCGCTGCTGTGAGGGCAGCCACTCTTGCGGATGAAGCCATCCTGCAAGCACCTTCCACCTACCCACCCATGGAAAATCCTGTAGGGTGTGAGGTGGGAATAGAAGAACACTGGGGGGGGACTTCCTAACCTCCTAATCAGCAGGTAAGTATGCCCAGTGGTCTGTGATGGGATGTTAGATGGGTTGGGATCTGAGTTACTATAGAGAATTCTTTTCTGGGTGCTGGCTGGTGAGTCTTGCCCATATGCTCAAGGTTTAGCTGATCACCATATTTGGGGTTGGGAAGGAATTTTCCTCCGGGGCAGATTGGCAGAGGCCCTGGAGGTTTTTCGCCTTCTTCTGCAGCATGGGGCATGGGTCACTTGCTGGAGGATTCTCTGCAGCTTGAGGTCTTCAAACCACAATTTGAGGACTTCAATAACTCAGACATAGGTTAGAGGTTTGTTGTAGAAGTGGATGGGTGAGATTCTGTGGCCTGCTCTGTGCAGGAGGTCAGAGTAGATGATCATAATTGTCCCTTCTGACCTTAAAGTCTATGAGTCTATGAGTCTACTCCTCCCCCTTCTGCCACCATCAGCCATCCCATACCCAGTGCTGCATCTGGTGGAGTAAAAAAAAATACGGCCATATCGAAAGAGTCAGTTGAGTTCTTTGCGGTTGCCCCACCATTCCCCTCGGACCTAACCTGACTTCCAGCTCAGCCACCACTGAAAATTGAAACACAAAAAAGTAGAGCCGTACAAGGCTTCAAAGTCCACCAGGCCCAACCCCCCTTCTAATACGGCAGAAAAGCCGCACTTCTCCTGACTAGGTAGAGACGTCCTATTGCCCCATCAGAGGTGGAAGGCCATCGTGTTCGGTCTCAGCAGCACTCGTGGAGCAGGGGAAACACATGGCTGAGGAAATTCCCCACAGATGGGTCTTGAGCATCACAACCTGGTAGGTAATGACAAGGTCCAGTTATGCCACCGGCCAAACCATTCCTCACAGGCCTGCAACCATTTCTCCCAGTTCGCGTTCCCCACCATGTCCCTAACCGAACGCTAGAAGACCCAGCCATCAACCTGCCCACTCTTGCAGCCCTCCTCTTCCGCTCTGACTGATAGGGGGAGTATTGACCCTCCCTCCCTTAGGCCCTTCAGCATTCCTGGGGAACACCAACACCACCCAAGTGACTTTGGGCCAGTAGGTCAACCAATAGGGCTGCCTCCTAGGCTAGGCTGCAGCCCAGCTTCAGGACTCAGAGGAAATGCAGCTCGCATCCCTACCTACAGGACTCCAGGCACGGTCAGGCTTCTGGATCAAACACCACCTCTTGTGCTCAAGTCACAACAGCTAGTTGGAAAAAGACAGGCTTTCATGGCCTTTGAGAAAGCAAGATAAAGCCTTGGAAGACACAGCAGGGTTTGTGGCACAGGAATTGTCCTAAGATCCCATCAAGACTTCAACTCAGATTGCAGGATTCAAAGTCCTGAGTGCACCATGGGACCAATAGGGAACCCCCAGACCTCTGCTGAGTTCTGGTGTGGACGACCCTGTGAGGGCAGCCCTGCATTTACTCATCAAGTTGTCATGAAGCAGTTTGCTGCAGCTCCCAGAGGCCTTTCTTAATCCAGACTGAGAGGCCAGTGGGCATGTGAGGAAGTTGCCCCTTCAGTCCCAGGCAGTACATGGCCCTTCCTAGGAAAGGCCAAGTCCTGGGGGAAAAAGGAGATGTCAAATAACATCCAGGAGCAATGCCTGCTGTCATTTTGAGAGGAAATGTTCCCTTTTCATCTGTCCAGGGACATGAACCCTGGACCGTCAGATTAAAAGTCTGATGCTCTACCAACTGAGCTAGCCAGGCTCACATATGAATGAAACAAATTTAGTGCAGAAGAGAAACTAGTCATGAAAATGAAGGCAGGAAACTGTACAGAAAACCTACTCTCACTCGCTTAGCAGTTCTAGCCCCAGCCTGCTCCTCCATCCGGCGCCCTGAGGCCTTATTCTTTTTTAGTTAAATCCAGGAGAAAACATAGTTATACAAAGCAAAACAAAATCGCAAACAGATATGTCATTGGAAATACAAAAATAAAAAAGGAAAATGCAATCCCCATCACGTTATCGTGTCTGGGCCATTCCTGTATCAAAAGCTCCTGCTAAGGTCCCTGTGTGCTTATGAGAAACCTTGAGGAACTCATACCACAGCCTCAACATGAAACTCACCTGTTCCCAGGTGCCGCAGTAAAACCCTTTCACTGCTGTGACATTGCACTCCATAGGATTTTATGAAAATATGCTAATGAGTGTGAATATAATGTAACTGGATTATGCTCTGTGCAAAAGGTCTCATGTAAGGTATCATTACAAAGCTTATAATCTACTGTGTGTGTTCATCCTGTTTGTATGAACTGATCATTCTTGGATCTGAAACTAGAAATATGAACTCTAACTCTGAGGTCTTGTTGTAATGATGCAAAGTGTTGGCCATTAATAGTGGTTTGGACTCTTGATGGCTCCCATTAACCAGGACAATTGTCTGGAGATGGCTCTGTCCTGCACCATCTGTGAGTCAGGCCAGGAAGAATGAAGGCTTGGGGTCTCACAGGACATGTGACCATGTCACCTGGTACAGGAATCCATCTTAAACCTGGGGCTCTTCCCCAGGAGTGAGAGAAAAGATTCCTGCCTTGTACCAAAGCTGGAACAGAAGAAAGGTGGCTGCAGTTACGAGACATCCCCTAACTACCACCTGAGCTGGAACACGGACTATACCAAGTGAAAAGACTGAGCCCAGACAAGAAATAAGTCCGGTCTGCGAAAGAAGCTTATTGGAAGATCTCTGAGGGTGAGATTTGATCTGTATTGAGTTTCATTCTGTATTAGGGTTAGACTTGCATGTTTTTGTTTTAGTTTGCTCTGTGAAGAATACAAGCTCCATAGAGAAGGAAAAGTTAATGCCTTAGAAAAATCTCTGTATGCGTGTGTGTTAGATTAGTGGGAGGGTATGTAGAAACCACTCTCCTCTAGTTTCTTTTCTCTGATTTCCTGTAGAAAATCTGAAGCAGGGAGCAAAACCCGTTGTCTTCTCTGAGGCTTGAACTCAGAACATGAGACTGACATGCTGCCAACTGCGCTAAGAAGGCTTGCAAAAGCTTTAGGCTCAGTGTATGTAGGACCCTGCTACAGCAGTGACTGGGGCAGGGAAGGAGCCAGGGATGTGCTGGAAGAAGCAGGGAGCTCTGGTGACCAGAGACTTTTCCTGGCAGCTTTCACAGCAGCAAAGAAATCAATTCATGCTGCCAGTGGACAATCTACTGGAACTAATGGCAGCACAGGGGGGATATTTCCAAGCTGTGCACCTACTTCCACATTTTAGAACTTACTCTCCTTTTCCTAGTAGGGCACTTTCCATGTGAATTAAGCAAAACAAGTTGCAGAAACTACACAACGAATAGAAACCAGTGCTCCAGATACAGGTTGAACTCATAACCCCAGCACCATCCCCCTCTGCACTAACCAGTTGCACCAGTGTAGGTGTTTCTTCAACAAAGCTGGGAAGCAGGCAGTTATCAGTCTGTGTGGGTCACACCTTTGCCTGGCGATTGTAAGGCTGATGCATCAAACCTAACTCAAGATGCAGCTTTTCAGCCATGAGACTCCAGTACATTGTAACAGGAAGAAAATCTCCTCTATTCTAGTTTAGCCCCATTTGACTCCTTCTGCCTGTCTTCTCCCCCACCTTGTCTCTTTCCTTTCTATTGGGGCCATACAGAGAGGAGCCCCACTCAGTCTCTGTCACAGAGTCTGTATCCCGTAAAGGGAGGGAGAGGTCTCTCTAAAACACTGAGAATGGGGAGGGGAGGGGTGTCTGTGATTAGGGGGAGAAAGGATGGAGAACTTAGAATGGGGCCCAGAGACATTCCCCCAGATTGGGGAGATCCCCTGCTGCCCCCCATCAGCCAGCTGTGGGAAGAACAACTTGGGATTGCTTGGGGAAGCCACCTTTAAAAACACAAGTGTAACATGCTAGTTACATTTTAATAAGACCAAAGCCTCCTCAAACCCAGGGTCACGATCATTGGAATGATTTTGTCCTGATATTTTACTGGCCGCAGACACAAAGCTAGTCAAATTACAGTTTCCGTTTGGAGTCAGTGCACACACGTGAATCCGGAGGCTTTTAATTCCTTAGGTTCTGCTGCCATTTCATTTCTGTCCTGTTCCAAGATTTATTGTTGTGCAAAGCAACGTTAGGCCCCTGGGGGTTTCCCCCCTGGTCCCGCCTGCTGCCCCTGGGCAATTTAAAAGGGCCTGGAGACCCCTGCCACCACCAGCACAAGGGGACTAAGGTGGCATCCTGCCCATCCTTGCTCCATGTGGCACACCACTCCCAGAAGCGGCTGGTACATCCCTGCGGCTCCTGGGATGGGAGGGTCTCTACACACTGCTCTCACCCCAAGTGCCAACTCTGACAACTGTGGCAATGGGAGCTGCGGGGTTGGAGTCTGTGGGCCGTTGTGCTCTTAAACCCCCGTGGCCCGCCTGCTTAGGGGCTGCTGCCAGAGGGGGGTGCAGGTTGCTTTTGGGAGATGCCTGAGGTAAATGCTGCACCCCTCACCCTCTCCTGCCTCCCAACCCCAACCCAGACCCCAAACCTGCACCCACACTCCCTCCAAGAGCCTTCCCCCTGCACACACTCCTGCAGCACAACCCCGACTGAGCCCAGATCCTGCACCCAAACTCTTTCCCAGACTCCAATCCCTCTCTCTCCCACACTCAAACTCCCTCCCAGAGCCTTAGGCAGGTGTGTGTGTGGGGTGGGGCACGACTTGGTCCCATTCTGGGCACCACCAAAAATTATACAAACCTGTCACCCCTGTCCAGCCCAACCTTCTGCTGATGCACCTCAGCCCACACTCGGACCCTGAGGGATTTCAGCTCCACTTTGCTCAGAGGGAACCTCCCCCCACTCCCAACCAGGTTCTTGTCCATGGGATCACTGTAGGGTGGCTGGGTCTCTCGGTGTCTTTTCACTCTCTGTGACAGGCCAGGGTGCAATAACTGGAGCATCTGAGCACCCAGGACCTTCTGTGGGGCTGCCACTCCCCTTCTCTTTCTGTGGTCTCATCTGTCATTGATTCCAGCCTTTTTTCTGTCCATTGTCAGCACCATCCCAAGCCAGCTGCACTCGCCTCAAAAAGACAGAAAGTCCTGTGGCACCTTATAGACTAACAGATGTATTGGTGCATAAGATTTTGTGGGTGAATCCCCACTTCATCAGATGAATGGAGTGGGAATTTCCAGGGGCAGGTATAAATATGCAGGTAAGAATCAGTCTAGAGATAAGGAGTTTAGCTCAATCAGGGAGGATGAGGCCCTCTTCTAGCAGCTGAGGTGTGAACACCAATGGAGGAGAGCCTGCTTTTGTATTTGGCTAGCCAAGCACAGAATTCCAACTCCATTCATCTGACAAAGTGGAGATTCACCCACGAAAGCTTATGCTCCTGTATGTCTGTTAGTCTATAAGGTGCCACAAGACTCTGTCTCTTTTTACAGATCCTGACTAACACAGATACCCCTGTGATACTCAAAAAGACAGTGTCCCCTGCTGGGTGTAAATCACTGACCTCTCTCAGCACTGACTGCTCCTCTGTTTCCTTGCCTCTCAGTCTGTGCAGATGGGACCTTTCCCTCCATTGCTGGAGGATTTGCCCTTCTCATCTACCCTGGTCCTAAGCAGCACAGCAGGTGGGAATCTTAAATGTACAGAGATGACTTAAGAACAGAAACCCCCCAGACCTTCCATGCAATTGGCACTTGCCCCTCACTGAGCAGGATTGAAGCTTCTGAAGGGAGACTGGTGGGACACATCCCCTCTGGGTATGAGCAAAGCAGCAGGGTGAAAAGAACCTGGAAATTGAACCCAGGATGTCATACATGTAAAGCATGTGCTCTACCACTGAGCTACACCCCCTGATGGGAAATAGGTGCTATGGGTTACACTCAGAGCCCTCCTGTTTCCAGAGCATCCAGTGGCCTAAGAGCAGCATGGGGGACACATTCCCTGCTCTGAGGGCCAAACCTGCCACCCTGGAGGTTGCTGGTTCTTAGGGGTCACTTTTCAGCAGGGCCAGATTCTATGTGTGGGGCAGAGAGAGTGGGTGCCCTGAACTCAGGGTGCAGAGATACACTCGGGCCTCTCCCCAGCAGAGACGTAGTGAGCGCCCTCTGTACCCTCCGACCGGAGGGGGCCCCGCAAGGAAGGGGGCCCCTAAAAGTGGCAAAAAAAGTAAGCTATAACTAGGTAAGTGACATTTATTGATGCTATTGCACAATCCATGTTGGTTTTACTGACAAAACCGTGAAGTCATTATGATACATCATAATGCTATTGGCTACATCAGTTGTCTGTCGGTCAGTTTCGAATTTTAGTTGGACCCATTCAAAGAATATGTATTTGCATTCATAATGGTGGTCGGCGGATAAATGTTATTAATTTAGTTGTTTAGTTTTTTATCGTTTCCAATGCAGAAGCGTGCTTTGTGATGTCTAAGAGAATGTAAAAGAGCGGAGCTAGTAAACGAAAGGCAGCAAAAGATGCCGAGAAGGAACTTGAGAAAATTCCAAAGTTGTCAACGTATTTTGCGCTGCAATCCAACATACAGGTACAGGCACATGAAACGGACAGCGCTAGCAGCAACGAATCATATCCAGAAGTATCCAGAAGTGCTTCAAGTGAAGTCGAAGGTGAAGCCAGTTGTTCTACCAAACAAACTGTGACAGATAGTCCAGCTGCTGCCGGGAAAGAAGTATCTGAATCTGAACCACTGACTGATGATCCAGGAGACTGGCCGTCTACAATATCGGACAGGCAAGTGTGTGACATTGTTCCACATGGCCCACCGCAGCAGAATGAAGGTTACGAATTTCCATTTAACGAGGAAAGACGGAGGTTCACAAGTACTCATTTCTATCAAACCATGGCAAATGGTGAGAAAATGAGACGTTCATGGTTAATGTACTCAGTTCAGAAAGATGCCATTTTTTGTTTTTGATGTAAATTATTTGGCACTGGTGACATACCGCTACGTCGTGGAACATCTGCTTGGAAAGAACTGTCAAAAGGATTTCAGCAGCATGAAACAGGCAAAGGTCATCAAGACTGTATGGTGGAATGGTTTGACCTTCGGTCAGGCATAGTAAACGGTACATCTATTGACCAACTCGAATTGCAGGCTTTTCTAAAAGAAAGAGATTTCTGGAGAAATGTTGTCAAACGCATAGTTGATGTCCTTATTTTCTTGTCCGAAAGAAACTTGGTATTTCGAGGAAGTAATGAAAAGCTCGGCGATCCTTCGAATGGCAAGTTTTTGGGACTCTTTGAATTGCTTGCAAAGTATGATACTGTCCTCAGCGAACTTTTACAGAGGATTAAGAAGGCAGAGACACATGTTCAGTACCTCAGTCCACAGATCCAAAACGAGCTGATTCAACTTGTTGCCAGTAACATTCAAGAGGCCAACATAGCACAGCTTAAAAAAGCAAAATATTATTCAGTTATTTTGGACTGTACTCCCGACGTGTCACATGAAGAACAGATGTCTGTGGTGTTACGCTTTGTTGAATGCAACAGTGAAGATTGTGTCAATATTCGTGAAGGGTTTGTTGGTTTTCTTAATGTTCATGATACAACTGGCGAGAGCTTATTGGAAGCATTTCTTGAAAAGGCAAACAACTTAGGAATAGACATTGCTGACATGAGAGGCCAAGCTTATGATAACGGCGCAAATATGAGAGGAAAGAATAAAGGAGTTCAAGCCCGCATGCTAGAAATAAATGACCGTGCCTTGTATGTACCATGTGGAGCTCACACTTGGAATCTTGTGATCTCAGACGCGGCAAAGTCATCGAAATATGCCATTGACTTTTTTGGTCTGATTAACAGAATATACGTTATCTTTTCTTCTTCACCTTCACGTTGGGATATACTTCAAGAACATATGCCAATATCTGTTAAAGGGTTATCGGACACTCGTTGGGAGTTGAGAATTGATGCTGTGAAGCCATTGCGTTATCACCTTGAAGAATTGTGCAATGCTTTGTCATCTTTGCGACAATATGCGCTCGAAAAGAAAGATGGCAATACGGTAACAGAAGCCGGCGCGCTTTTAGACCATGTTACTACGTGGCCTTTTGTTCTGACTGTGTACACGTGGTACGATATACTATTTCACGTCAATAAAACCAGCAAATTAATTCAGTCACCAGATGTGTCAATTGACGTACTGCAGGCAGAAGTCGGTGCTACAATGAAGTTTTTGGAAGACTATCGAAATAAAGGATATAACTCTGTGGTCACAAATGAACCTGAAATAGCAGAGCATATGGGTATTGAGCAGGTGTTTCTAGAAACCAGGGTGCAACGTAAGAAGAGAATGTTTGATTACGAATGTGCTGATGATTCGAGTCGTCTTTCTGCCGAAGAAAAATTCAAATCGCAGTTCTTTCTTGTTCTCACTGATCAGGCCATATCTTCTGTTTCGTCGCGATTTGACCAACTCGTGGAGTGGTATAAGTTGTTTGGATTTCTGTACAACGCTAACAGCCTGAAGCAGTGTCACAGAGAAAATGAACTGGAGAATCACAGCAAAAATTTTGAAAGAAAAATGGGAGACATTGATGCCAACGATCTCATAATGGAATTGAATTGTTTTATTTATGTCATCGAGAAAGAGAGAGGACTTGTCACGGCAAACAATTTTTTTAACATACATATACAAGAACAGCCTTCAGGAGATATATCCAAATCTTTGCATTTGCATCAGAATTCTTCTGACCACACCAGTTACTGTCGCTGGTGCTGAAAGGAGCTTCAGCAGAATGAAACTGATCAAGAATTTCCTGCGCTCAACCATGACAGATGACAGGCTTTCTGCGCTTGCAGTTATCTCAATTGAAAACAAGATTGCCAGATCTCTGGACTATGACACATTGATTAACCAATTTGTGGAGAACAAGGCTTGAAAGAAGCGCTTTGCGTAAATATGGAATACATGTACACTGTAGGCCTATGTATACATAATATGAACCCTGCATATTGTATAAAATAAATACCGCATTCCAGTTTCTGCATTGTAAGGGGCCCCGGACATATGTTCGGAGGGGGCCACTTTCTTTGTTGCTATGGTCCTGCTCCCCAGCATTGAGTGGGGGGTGCTGCCAGCTCCTACTGGAAGGTAATGTGTGGGGGGCGGATATGTGAGTCGCTCAACACCTGACCCTGGTGGCAGAAGAGCTGTGGGAAGCTCCAGGTGTTTTCAGGATCTGCTATTGCCACCTGCCTGTGAAGTCCAACTTTCCCCAGCACATTCACTGCGGTGCAACTGGGTCACTGTTTCCATGGCTGAACAGCAAAGAATCACTCCTAGTTTCTCTTCTATCTGCAGCAGGATTTGCCTGTGTCAGTGATTAATTAGGTGGCTCTTGTTGTAGATTGTTATTCATTCCCCACCTTGACAATTCACACAGTCCCTTTCCCATGCAGATTCCCAGCACCTCAGTGATCCTGGTAGCAGGAGTTGGGCCATGAGACTTTCAGCATTCTTTCCCCCCCTCCATCTGGAGTGAACTCATGTTTTTCCCCATCTGAGACAATCCATGAAATAACAACAGGAGCATAAAGAAAGAGGGGAGGGAACATCTCATGGCCAGGGCTGGATGTGCCCAGGGCCCCCTGCTTGTCCCTTGTTTCCATGGAATTTGGCTCCCTGCTTTGCACAAGGGACAGAGAAAGATCTTGCTGTTCCTGTGTCTGTGCAAGGAAAATAGTGCTTCTGTATGAAAGAGAGGAGGGAAATGGCCCCATGATGGGACAATATCCTCAGGATTAAGACCTAAGGACTCAGGTTGAGAACTGACAGAACTCCACCCACCTGGGATTTAACAAATTGTCTTCCATGGAGACACTGGGAACTTGTGACATTGATCCAGACTCTAGGGGTTTGGGCTGTTTTAACTCATGGTAAAAACATGATCTTGATTCCAAGAAGGGAGAGAGGAGAAGCCTGAAGCTGCCTTTAGTCCCAGGCTGGGGTCTCCTGAATGATGGGAAACATCCTTTGCTGCTACCCAGGGACAGCAGGCTACTGGCGACATACCAGTGCTGGGATGAGAGGGAAATGTTGCATGGACGTTATCATACAGGCCCCCATCCTGCTTCTCAGAGCCCACAGGTGAAAATCTAGAGAAGGATGAGTCATTTCTCAGCTGCATTCTCAGGAGAAGCCGGTAGCCATCCTTGACCAGAGACCCAGGAGAGCAACCACAGCAGTTCTGCAGCGATCTCTGCCTGCCGGGGATCCAGCTCGGAGAAGGAGTGCTGGGGGCTCTGCAGTTTTTGCAGTGGGGAGGAGGCCAAACCGGTAGGGTTGTCTCAGGAGTCACAGGTCGCTTTGTTGGGGGTGGTGGTGAAGTAGGGACTACAGGATGTGAGGCTGGCTGAAACGAAACTGCACAAAAATCCTACCCCTTTGCTCCAGTTAAGGCCCTACTGTGGCCTCTTCCTCTTTCATAAATATCTCCATATCTACCCCAGCTCTCAGAAACCTCCTTTCTCCCATGGGTATTTTCACAGTTTCTTCTTTTTTCCATGGAGAGAGAGAGAAAAAAAACCTATTAATTTGAGCTACCAACACAGTTCACAGCATGAAATACATAATTTTGTGTTCAGTGAGTTGTGTTCATTTACATAACATGAAAAAATATGTTTTTTGGTCAATGCATGAAAACCTCACTGCATTGAACAACTCACTTGATATAGTCAATGTACTACAGAATATTTAAAGAAGTTAAGAAAGATGTGTTATAAATTAACGTGTTGTGCCATTTACACACGCACAAGACTCAGAAGAAACTGAATTATTTGAGCTACCAAAATTTCCACTTTCTCACAGTATTTTAGTTCTCAAGGTTGTTTTAATTTGCTTATTTTTTTGGAAGTAGAAATGGGGAAAGAGCACATTGAAGTCAGTGGAATTACCCCAGTGAGGGAATAGTCTCATTATTTGTCACAAACAACAGCCTTTCTTAACACAGAGTTAACTTTGACTGTGAATCTCTCTTACCTTCCAGAATGTCAAGTTCGGTGAAATTCAAACTCTGGAAAAACAGGGGATACAGAGTGATGGTACATGCCCAGATAACCTTAACTCTGCCCTCTAGAAGAGAATCCCTGATAGCATATGAGAACAAGGAAAGGTTTGGGGACAAATTACATCTACTTCCCAAGAGTTTGTTTCTCCTGTAATTAATTGATCCTGGCCCCGTCAGTTGATACTGGCCTGGTGTCTGGCCACAGAACTTACTATTTATATCCCAGCATATTTAAAGATGAAACTGCTTTACAAAAGCTCCATTATTTTAGGTTATACAAACAGGTCACTTCCCCACCTATTTCAAGGAGATGGAATTTTCCTGACCCACAAAGAACTTAAACTAACATGCTCAAGATCACACATTCCTTAGGAGAAAACGAAGGGGAAAAAAACAAAAACCACCAAACTGTTGCTGTTTCTACCCAAATGATCAATGAGACCAGAAAGTGAGACTGTGCAATTAACTGTCTGGCACTACACTGACTCTGCAGTTACTTGGATGCAGACACACCCAGCTCAACGGTTGGTAAAAGTACGGAGATTCTGCGGCTGCTCATGAACTAGAAGCACATGACCTCTAAATAGTTGCTATTTGAATGTATCTGAAAGTCACAAGAAACAATGATTTGTGTTAAAGGAAGGTTGCCATTTATTAGAGCCCCAGCTGATGCCGTGTGCGCAAAGAGATGTTTGAATGGGTTACAGGGAGTTTGGGAAATCTTGGTTATTTTAGTTTTGTAACAGGTTCCTGTCCATCTCCAGTAGAGTTTTCAGTCCCAATGGCAACTTACTTACCAAATGTAATCCAGACTAGTCCGTTCCTCCCAAGTGGATGTGGTTCTTGTTCTTCTGCACATTGTAGCCCATGGAGGCCAAGGACCTGTCTTCATGTGCCTTTGTTTAATTGATGAAAACAAACCTAGATACTTAGAGGATTGGAACTGTGAGGGACCATAACCACCCCCCCCCCGCGTCTTGTTAGACGAAGCTTTGCAACCATCCATAAAGAGCCTTTTCTAGCCACCACGGCCTTTGAGAGTTTGCTGTCACTGTCACGGATGCTGCACCAGGGTCCTGATTGAAATGACAAACGAACGGTATCCTGCTGCAGAGCCCTGTCATTGATACAGGCATCTGTAATCCTAACATATAATATTGTAACAAGTAATGCTTTTAGCTTTATTAGTTTATAGGTCCATATATCCAGGCCTTAGACTTTAGCTAAACTTAATATAAGCCAAATAATTGTTAAATAAAAGTCATGGTTTTATTTCTCAAATAGACTTGTTTAGCAACATATCAGGCACTGGGTGTGGAGAAACTAGATATGAAGAAATGGGGTATGGAACACTGACAAAAGAGGAACTAGGAGGGGGACAAGGGATCCCCTTGAGTGCCAGCTTAGCCTTATGCAATATACAATATAATAGCTAATGCTTGCTTAAGGGAAACTCCAAGGAGGGGCTATCAAAATAACCAGCTCAATCACTGCCAGAACACATGAAATATGTTCAACTAGCTTGCTGATATGCACTATTTTAATGACTTTTGCAATAAGTGTTTGCAATCAAGGGGTCATAAGACAGTCAATATAATTGCAAAAGAAACAATAACTGGAAATACCCCAAACTGGACTTACAGTAAATAACCTGCTGATTTGCAAAATTGCATTACCAAAAATGTAAAATAACTTGTGTAATCTATATGATGTTTTGCAGTTTTAACCTTTATAAGCTTGGTAAAATTTGTAAGGGACAGAGCGGCTTATCTCTTGCATGAGGTTACGCCGTCTCTCCCTGTGTGCATACTTGTAATCTTGTTATAACAATAAAGGTGCCTCAGGCTATCTGATTCAAAATCAACTGGGTGGTGGTCTTTTCCATGACAGAACTGATTTCAGCTAGGCGACATGTTTGCTAGGTTTTTATGCATTTGCACAGGAAAGCATTGAGTGTGTCTATTTGGTTCAGAGATCCCTATTTAGTGGGGCTCCTGAACATACTGGAAATGAAATGATTTTTATTGAAGAAACAAGTTTGTGAGGGGGCACTTGCATTTGAACCAAGGACCACTTGATCTGCAGTCAAACACTCTACCAGTGAGTTATACCCCCCTGACATTTACATAGGCAAGTCAGTGATCTTAAGGATTTTGAAGGACAGGCTCTGCCTCAGAGAGCTCCTTTTCTATTCCCACAACACAGGGGGGTTAAAAATGGGGTTTGATTAAACTTTATATACACATGTAGACATCACAGCTTGCACACACACCAACATAGCTTCTCCCACTGACAGAGCTACCACCTCTCGGGGAGATGGGTTAACTACACGGACAGGACAGCTCTCTCCCCTTCACGTAGAGCATCTTCATTATTTATGAATAGGTGGGAAATAACCTCCTGAATGGACAGTATCCAATTTGTCAAATATTGCTGTGTCGGCATTCAATATGGGTAACTGGTCATATTGGGCTGGATTAGTAGAAGCGTTGCCAGCAGATCGAGGGAAGTGATTATTCCCCTCTATTCGGCACTGGTGAGGCCACACCTGGAGCACTGAGTCCAGTTTCCCCCACCCTCCACTACAGAAACAAATTGGAGAGAGTCTAGGGGAGGGCAACAAAAATGATTAGGGTTCAGGGGACTTATGAGGAGAGGCTGAGGGCAGGGCCCCCCATGGGGAGGGCAGGTGGGGCAATTTGCCCCAGGCCCTGCAGGGGCCCCCATGAGAATATAGTATTCTATACTATTACAACTTTTTTTTCTGGAAGGGGGCCCCCGAAATTGTTTTGCCCCAGGCCCCATGAATCCTCTGGACGGCCATGCCTAGACCGTGGTGCTGTCCTCCCACTCCATCCCCTTCCCTCGTTCTCCTCCCTCTGAGGCCCAACCTGTGCTCTGCCCTCACTCCCATTTGGCCACTTCCCATCCCTGCTCTTCTTCTTTGGCTGAGGCCTGCTGGTCCACCTTACACTTGCTCCTCTCCTCCCCCAAGGCCTCCTCGTGCCTCTCCACCCGCTACACCAAGGTCTGCCTGCTGCCCACACCTCTCTGCCCCCTCCCATGAGACTCACCCTACCCATCGCCCACACCTCTCTGCCCCCTCCCCTAAGTCCAGCCCTGCCCACTGCTCGTACCTCTCTGCCCCTCCCATGAGATTGGCCCTGCCAACTGCTTGCACGTCTCTGCTCCCTCCCCTGTGACCTGCCCTGCCCAGCGCTCACACCTCTCTGACCCTCCCCTGAGACTTGCCCTGTCCACCCCTCTCACTTCTCTGACCTCTCCCCTGAGAACCACCCATGCTTCTCTGCACCCTCCCCTGCCCTGCCCACCTCTCTGCCTCTCCCCTGAGACTCACCCTGTCCACCTCTTTCTTTGGTCGTCTGTTGTTATTCCATGAATCATCAAGGATGGAATAAAAAACTGAGTTTACTCCAGGGTGAGGAAAGAAAAGAGCCACCAACCCCCTGGCAAAGCTCAGTGCCCCAGAAAAAACCTGCCCCCTGCTATCGCAGTCACTGATGTGCTGGGGATATGACGGGAAAGGGACTGTCTGAATGATCAAGGCAGGAAATGGACAACAAGCTACAGCAACGTCATTAACCCCAAACACACTCTCCTCATGCTCCAGTCAGAAGAGAAAGGAGCAGGAATTCTTGCTGTTCAGTCATGGACACACTTACACAACGGCACAGCAGTGTGTGTTGTGGAATCTGGTCTGAGGAAACAACTGGAATTGATCACTCAGTGAGAACAGAACTAGAATGTAGTGAGAGAAACATCTCAAGAAAGTAGTTGTGGCTGAGTGGTTAAGGTGGTGGCCTAGAAATCCCTTGGGGTCTCTCTGTCCAGGTTCAAATCCTGCCAACTATGGAGGAAGTTGTGGTTCTTTAGCTCCAAGGGAGCTGGGTCTTGTCTCACTCTCAAGCTAGGCCTACACTAAAGGGTGGTGTGGCTTTAGTTAAGGTGTTTTAATTGAACATCTATTGCATGTCCACCCTGTGTCTCCAGAGCACATCCGTGCTAGCATCTCTTGGATCACCACAGACAACAGTGCACTGTGGGTAGCTATCCCACTGTGCTGCAGGGTGCTTTGGGAAGGGTTTATAATGCCTCATGAACTGGTACAGCATGACATAATGCAGGTTTCTCCATCCCATTGTTCTAATGGGCATCCTACTAGACTGCCAACTGCAGTGTGTGTGTGTGTGGGACAGACAGTGTGTGTTGGGGAAGAGTGAGTATGTTAGCATCAGCCCCCCTTCTCTCACTGGCTCGGCTCAGCACAACTCAGCACAGCACTCTCTGTCACAAGCACACGCTGCTGCCTGCTTAGTTCTGTGTCAGGGGTGCTGGAACAGGGGGTTTAGAGGGCCATGGCCCCACCACTCTTTACTGGCTGTTAGGACAAATGATGGAGGGGGGGAAGGGTGCAGTCTTGGGGGGAAGAGGCGTTCTGTGGGTGTGGCCTCAGGGGGAGAGGTGGTGTGAGTGTGGGTCCTTAGGGAAGGGGTGTCATGGGGGTGCCACAGTTAGGACAATGGTGCCCTCCCCACTGTAAGGAAGCTTCTGCTGCCCCTGCTCTGTGTTCGCAGAGCAGGAGAGAGTAGCATCCATGGCAGTGATTTGCTCCCCGGGGCTCTAGCAGGGGGGCTCGGGAGGTGATTTAAAGGGCCCAGGGTTCCGGCTGCTGCAGGGAGCCCTGGACCCTTTAAATCACCAGCCTGGGGAAGCTGGGTCTGGCTGGCACAGCATACCGGCTCTTGCCGGTACCCCATACAAGAACACACCGGCTTACTATCACCTCCAGAAGGTCCTCACGTGGATCAATAACTGGTTAAAAGATAGGAAACAAAGGGTAAGACTAAATGGTCAGTTGTCAGGATGGAAACAGGGAACTAGTGGTGTCTGTACTGGGACCAGGACTAATCAATATATTCATAAACGATCTGCTAAACAGCAAGGTGACAAAATTTGCAGATGATCCAAAACTACTGAGGATAGTTAAGTCCAAAACAGATTGTGAAGAGTTCAAAAGAGATTTCACAAAACTGGGTGAAAGGGCAACAAAATGGCAGATGAAATTCATTGCTGATCAATACAAAGTGATGAACATTGGAAAACATAATCCCAACGATACATAGAAAACGATGGGATGTCAAATAGCTGCTGCAACTCAAGTGGGAGATCTTGGAGTCACTGTGGATAGTTCTCTGCAAACATCCACTCAGTGTGCAGTGGCAGTCAAAAAAGGGAACAGACTATTGGGAATCATTAAGAAAAGGGTAGATAATGAGAGAGAAAATATTATTGCCACTACATAAATCCATGGTGAGCCCACATCTTGAATATCACGTGCAGATATGGTCGCCCCATCTTAAAAAAAGATGTATTGGAACTGGAAAAGGTTCAGAAAAGGGGTGTGGAGTGTCTGCCATATGAGGAGAGAAAATAAGACTGGGATTTTTCAGCTTGGAAAAAGGGTGACTGAGGGGGGATATGATAGAGGGCTAGAAAATCATGACTGGTGTGGAGAAAGTAAATAAGGAAGTATTACTTATTCCTTCTTATAACACAAGAACTAGGGGGTCACCAAATGAAATTAATAGGTAGCACATTTAAAACAAACAAATAGAAGTATTTTTTCCACAACGCATAATCAACCTGCGGAACTCCTTGCCAGAGGATGTTGAAAAGGCCAAGACTATAACAGGGTTCCAAAAAAGAGCTAAATCAATTCATGGAGGATATGCTCTGAGCCAGGATGGATAGGGATGGTGTCCCTAGTCTCTGTTTGCCAGGAGCTGGGAATAGGTGACAGGGGATGGATTGATGATCACCTGTTCTGTTCATTCCCTCTGAAGCACCTGGCTTTGGCCACTATGGGAAGACAGGAAACTGGACTAGATGGATCCAATCTGACCCAGAAAGGCCGTTCTTACGTCCTTATGCTCCTTTCATACAGATGCCTGGGATTCTGCCTCACAATGTGTCCCTGAGGTCTCAGCCCAAATGCCCCAGACAGGCAAACACTCTGGGTTCCTGAAGCCTCTGCCCCTCACCTAGTGCCCTACGGCTCATCCCTGATCCTTGCTGCTGCTCCTTGCTATAGACTGTGAAAGCAGCAGAGGTAGTTCAGGAGCCTTCTGGGGATGCAGATCTGAGGCTTTGGGAGAGACACATTGTCTGAGACATCAGAGCACTGTAAACCATGCAGCCACCCCCTCAATCACGGGCCTGTTCCAGCCCCGAGTCTGGGCTACCACGATCCCTGCCCCAGAGCAGGGTGCCCACAGATTACAGCCTGAAAATAGGCATGTGACACTAACTCCTGCTTTCCCTGACAGGGCCTCCCCTAGCCCAAGTGGCATCCCAGGCAAGAAGTGTCTTCAGTGCCTGCTCCCCAAGACGTTACACTTTGGAATGCTTATTTTTTTATTGCATTTGTAGCTCAGGCCATGGCTACACTGGTGCTTTACAGCGCTGCAACATTCACACTCAGGGGTGTGAAAAAACAGCCCCCTGAGCCCTGCAAGATACAGTGCTGTAAAGTGTCAGTGTAAACAGTGCCGCAGCGCTGTACGTGCCGTGCTGGGAGAGCTCTCTCCCAGCGCTGGCGCTGTGACCACACTCACACGTCAAAGCGCTGCCGCGGCAGCGCTTTGAAGTTTCAAGTGTAGCCATAGCCTCAGTTCATGATTTTGATGCACAATGTGGATGCACGATTCTCTCTATCATATCAAATGATAAATTTGCAGGTTAGGATCTGTAAACCTGTATTTATTCATGCCATGTATAAGTAAATAAAACAAATTCATTTCTTCTGAGCATATAGAAACTTCTTAATTTTGACAGTAACTGAACTGTACTAACATCTAGAAATGGAACTGTCACCAGCACAGGGTGGGCCAGTGTTAAATAGCGTTACAGGAGGAGACAGCGTTAGGATGTTAACCCCAGTGCTTTAGTTCAAATATCACTTTTCTCGCCTTTGCCCTCACGAACTGAAGCACAGCATCAGAGAGATCCAAAGATTGGCCAATGGGATTTTCAAATGCTAAAATAGCAAGCGATGTCGGTCTCTCATTGGCCAGCATCGATTGAAGATATGGTTTAATGAGCTGGAGCTTCAAGGCAAGGGTGGCTCTGTCCACTGCCTTCCATTGCAGTGCTGGGCACCAAGTACCTGTTGGCCAATATGTGAAGCTGGGAGAAGAGAGTGGGGTGGCAAGTGGCGGCAGGACTTTTGCCACCAGAGTCTAGCTGCCCAACTTCATCCTCATACCACTGGGCCCCTGTTGCCATCAGGAAACCCAGGAACTAAGGCAGGAATAGAGTGAGGAAGTGAGTAAAGCCAAGCAAGGAAGGCAAAAGTGAATCTTGCCTTCATGGGCCACTCCCAGTGACCTCCTTTTTCTGTGCCACAGCTGACAAAAACATCCCAGACAGAAAAGCAGTAGGATGAAAAGAAACCTAGCAGCTGCTGAAGTAATTCAGTTGGGTGAGTGCTAAACTAAAGGTCCCTGGTTCAATCCCTGGCCTTGGAATGCTCTTCTATCCCCCTGTGTGCAGGGTGGGGTTCTTCTGAAAGTGCAGTAGGTCCTTTAACTGCCCCAAGTCCCTCATTTCAGGCTATACAGCAGGAAAAGACAGCATGGGCTTCTGCACCGAGTTGGCCCACCTGAACTTTCATTCTTCTCTTGCTCTCCCTCAGCAAGGGGAAGAAAAAGAAGCTCTTCCTTAAGCTGGAGTCACAAGGGCGATGTAAGGATGACTTCATGAGCCCCGGCTCTAGTCTTCTGCACTGCTAGCTGACTTATTGGAGGGCTGCCACCACTATCTCTAGGTTTGCCCATCGTTGTATTCCAGGGCGAGCACCAGTCAAGCGGATGGATTTTCTATAGTGTAGTGGTTATCTTATTTGCCTAATACACAAAAGGTCCCTGGATCAAAACCTGGTAGAAACATACTGGCTTCCTTTTCCCAGGTCTTCTTGCTGTCCAGGAAGGCGCTGCTCCTTCTGCTATTGTCCTGTCCCTGGGATAATTCCAACCCCTGCATGACAGAGAGTGCTGATGTCAGTGGAGAAAGCACCTTGGTGTCAGTCTGGAGAACCTAGAGTAGTGTGGTGTGTCACCTTATGGAGGCTTGTGGCTTGGCCTCCTCTGCCCTTGGAGGTTGGCCTATAGAGGCTGTCACTTCCTGCTGGCCTCCTTTGCATGACTTGCCGAAGGAGGAAGTCAGACAGGAATGGGACAATAGAGGAAAGTCGAGCTGAGGAAGGCAGGGCAGAAGCTATGCAGCTAAATGGGGTTAGTAGCACAGCCTGGGGAGGTGCGGTTGGCTGCTGGGAGGTAGAATCCTGTGCCTGCCTCTTGGCATCCCAGGGATGGCTACTTGCATCCCAGGAGAAGAAGGATGGTTCTGGGTGAAAGGAAAACAAGCAAAGCTGAGTCCAGTGGAGAATGGCTGTCCCTTTATGGTCCACCTGGGGGCGTGATTGATGGCTTTGGAGGTGGGGACTGGGCTGGCTGTGAGCAACTGGGATCCAGGAAAGCCCCATCTGCCCTTCTGAGGGCCGAACCCATGGAGGTGCGGTTGGTTTCTGGGAGATAGATCCTGTTGCGTGCCTCTTGGCATCCCAGAGATGGCTACGTACAGGCCAGGAGAAGTAGGGTTCTGGAGGGAAGGAAAAGAAGCAATGGGGAGGCTGAGTGGGCTTCTTTCTGGCCGAGATGGTGGACTATGGGGGGTCTGGGAATTGCCTGTAAGCCATAAGTGGACTTGGTGCAGTGAAAACCGCTGCTTCATTCTGGCTGACCTAGGGGCACAATGGATGACTTGGGAGTGGGGGTGGGGGGATGGCTGTGAGCAAATGGGATCCAGGAAGCCCCAACCTGCCCCTTCAGGGGCCCAGTCTTCTGATCTCCTGCCATGGGCAGCCCAGCCTTAAGCCTGTCCAGTATGTGCTGCAGCTCAAGCATTAAGCCTTCCTGTGTGCATAACCTACCTACTGCCTAGTGTAATAAGGTGTCAAGTTTAGAGTGTGAATTTTTCTTTGGTAACTTACTTTGATCTTTTGTGCCTACCACTTCTAATCCTTAAAAATCCACCTTTCTGCAGTTAATAAATCTGTTTTATGCTGTACTTAAACTAGTGTATTTTGCTTGAGAAAATTTGCTTGGGAAATGTCAGCTCCATTACAAGGCTGGTTCATGTACTAGTCACAGTGAGGGAGGGGTGAACTCTGCGTAATAAACTCACACCGATCAGGCTTCTGATTAAGGCAGGATGGTACGATCCAGGGGTGCCAGGCTGCAGAGCTGGGGAGGGGCGACTTGCTGTCATTAGTGTTATGAATGGCTGGGAGAAGCATTCATGTCACTCAGTTGGATGTGCCCCTACCTGTGGATGTCTGTGTAAGTGCAATATGTGCCAGAGATTCGCAACCTGTCACAGCATCACAGTGTGAGAGGGAATCCAGGCGGTGGGACACAGGGCTCAGATTGCATCCCCTAGATCCCATCACAGACTTTCAACAGCCACAGCAGATGTTCACTGAGATAGAGAGAGAGATGCCAAATAGTGATCTCCAGGACCTGCAAACATCAAATGATGAGGAATTCTGCACACAGAGAGGACCCTGCTAGTGGAAAATGCCTTTGCAAAAGCCCCTTCTGTCACCAGCTGTGGTCGTACAGTGCTCAGTGCTCTGCATTGTAGCCTCAAGATGCAAGTTGAGTTACGATGACCTTTTCCTTGTCCCCACGTTTCTTAGGTGCCTCCTTCCAACACTGGTCCGAAAAAACAACTGGTTTCTTTTGGAAGCATTTGCACTGCAAGGCAGAGGCAGTCTTCTCTGCTCCCTCGAAAGATTGACCAAAAGGTGGGAAGAGCAGACACACTTGGCAAGGCACCACTGGGTGCTGCATCCCTAACCTCCACTTTACCTGGCAGGTGCCTTGGCCAGCTTAGCCACAGTGCTGCTCTCTGGGACTTTTCTCCCAGCTGCTCCATTTCTCATCACTGACAATCAAAAGGAAGGTGACATGGCCTCTGTGTGTGGACATCCCCAGCGAATCCCAAGGACGTGTGGCCCAGGCTCTTGTGTTGCAGCAATTGCAGTTGAAGCAACTGCCATGCCATTGGCAGTCACAGCAGCCTTTTCATCAGCTCCAGGCTTGTGATTTGATTCTTTCCAATGCTTCTCTCCAAAGAAGCCTTTTTCTTAGCAAGCAATGACTTGGATACCAAGGGAGGTCTCTTCTGTTTCCTAGAAAGACACAGGAAAATGTGAGCAGAGGAGACAAAAGCCATACAACAAGGCACCACTGGGAGTTGCACCCAGGATCTCCTGTTTACTAGGCAGGTGCTGTAGCCAGCTAAGCCAGGGTACCTGCCTCAAGAAAGTATTTACAACTGTTCCATTTGATGGCCCAGGAAAACACCTGCAAATTCCAAAGTACAGACATTCCCCATTTCCCTCAAGGCTTGCAGACCTTGCGGTGTCCGGCTCTCCGTGCACAGAAAGCGACAGCTGAGTTGACAGAGGGCTTCTAACATGTGCTTCTCCCACCAGCCACTGTGATCATATAGTGGCTAGTGACCTGTGTTTCAGTCGCAGCAACCTCGGCTCAGTTCTGAGTCATGGTAACCTTTCCTTCAGCTCTAGACTTCTCATTTGCCACTTTCCAAGTGTGGTGGGGTGGCTGCCCCAAACAAGCAGGAGAAAAATTAAGGCAGCCTTGCAGAGGCGGCGCAGAACTCAGCCAGTCAGGAAAGGGCTTATTGGGAGAGCCAATCAGGAGAAGGCTTGCTGGAGCAGCCCATATATAAAGGCCTGCTCAGCACAGCAAGAGTCAGTCACTCCTTGGAGTTTGAGGAGGGAGGATTGGCTGCCCTGAAGGAAGGAGGTGGGGGGGGTACCATGATCAGAGTAGTGCTGGGCGGGTAAGGGGAGCATGAGTGACCTCCTGGCCCACTACTGCCAGACTGAGGCCCTGATACAAAGGTGGAGGAAGGTGCTAGGTCTGTGGGGAAGTGGTCCAGGGAAGGAGATGGCGGGCGTTGGAGGTGCACCCCGTTTGCCTCAGTCGCCACTGACACAGGTGGCTACAACCTGGACTGCAGCTGGCCACTAAGGCAAGTGTCTGGGTAGAGGACAGGGGCCCCCTGGAAGGGGGGAGAGACCTGAGTGGGGCACAGCCAGAGGGCTGTGTCCATAAGAGGACACTGAAGTCCTGAGAGCGATATGGGTCCTAATGATAGAACAGATGGCAGCCAGACGCCACTGGATGCAGGCGCACCGGGGGACCAGAGCTAATTCCCAGGATGGCCAACAGGAGGCTCTGCAGTGGTGAGACGTGCCCCATGGCACCAAGACTCAGCCGCAAGGAAGGTTCTCTCCGTCTTGAACCACCACTTAAAAGGATTCTGCTGACAGGTCTTTTCTTTTTATGAAGAGAGATACGAAAAAGGAGCCAACTGAGACATTAGGTTCAGCAAGGAAGAACTGTCAGGCCAAGCCAGAATTTCTTGGTTACTAGGAAGGCTCTTCAGCCAGCTCTTCCCAAAGACCCCTGTCCAGAGGCCTTTCAACAGTCACTGCAGTTGTTCACCACAAAAGAGACAAAGAGATTCCAAAACAGAGTTCTCCACTGCCTGCAGCCATCAAGCTACCAGGAGTTCTGTGCACAGAGAGGACCCTGCTGGTGGAAAAAGGCTTTGGTAGAGACTCTTCTGACACCAGCCGTGGTCATATAACATTTAGCACTCTGTGTTGGGGCTTCAGCATCCACAGATGCAAGTTCAGTTAGGGGATGTTTTTCTTGTCTCCACATTTGTCTAGTGGCTCCTTTCAACACTTGTCACCAAAAAGACCTGTTTCTTTTGCAAGAAATGTACAGCTAGGCAAAGGCAGTCTTCTCCATTTCCTCAAAAGATCACCAAACTGTGGGGAGAGGAGACACATTCAGCCAGGCACCACTGAGTGCTGGATGCTGAATCTCCTCTTTATTCAGCAGGTGTCTGTGAAGGACATAAATCTACACCGTGTAGAGGTCAATAATAGGAGTTTATTACACACAGCACTGGCAGAGTGTCACCTTGCTTATTAGGCTTAGAGATACTGTCAATCAATTGATTACAATAGAATATATAGGTTTTCCTTGGGCGGGGGAAAGTGATGGGTTAGGCAGTTCCACACCCCAGGCTAGGTTTTGCAGCAAGACAAGACAGCACATTAGCCAGTGGTTAACAGGTTAAATAATGTCTCCGCCCATGGTCTCAAGTTAGCAGGTCAACATTTAATTAATAATTTGATAAAATGTTATTAGTATAAAATACCTGTGTTGAATTCTGATTTGAGGTCCATAGGACGGGAGGAACTCCTTTGATGGTCCAACAGGTACATTCATAAGGGTTAAAGCAAATAACCAGTGACAATATATGGCAATAAAGATTGTTTTCTGGGTGTCTAAAGGCAAGGCATTGCTCCCTGGGAAGGGAGGTGGAAGGATGCCATATCTTACACTGTCATGTGCCAACTTCTCATAAACTCAAGGTTGGATCTGTGGGAAGAATGTCTCCCTACAGAAGAGACTAACAGAATAGGAACAGGGATTCTTTTTTCAATTTGCAACTCTGAATAAGACACAATTCTTTAGTTCTTAGCTCCAACACCTGGCAATTTGCTGACCAGGCCTATCTTAGCAAGTAAGGCTTTCTGTTTACCCCAGCTTTCTCTTAGCTGATCACGATTTGCCAGGCCTCTGATCCCTTGACCATGCTCTGGACTTTGGGTCTGGAAAAGAGCTGGCACAATCCATAGATCAGGTTGTTATATAAAATGCACATGGATTTGAACCCTTCTCATCCAGTAATGGCAAAGTTCTTGGTTCAGGCTTGTAGCAGTCATGGAATAAACTGCAGGTTCAAATACAGTCTCTGGAGTCCATCCACAGCTGAGATGGGTCATTCAGTCCTTTGTAGAGAGCTTCAATTTGTAGCAACGTCCCTCCAGAAGTATGAAGCAGGATTGGAGACAAGTCATCAGCCTTTTATAGTCTCTTGCCATGTGGTCTTTGCTTTCTTTGTCCCAAAGACACTCTATTCAGCACGTGGCAGAGAAAAAAACCCTTAAAGTTCTGTCCATAGGCAGGTCCCTGCATACCTTGCTGAGTCACAAGGCTTATCTGCCTTCTCTCAGTGGGTCAGTTGTATAACTCATGGTCCTTAATGAACCATCAAGCAGGCTAGGCAGAACTGACACCAACTTCTCTGGCTGGAGTGTTCCCGGGAAGCATAGCACGAGTTTGAAATATGGGCAGCATACAGCCATTATTCATAACATCAACTAAAAAAATGATACACGTCTAGAGATAGCATCATTATAATCAGCCAGTCAGAACCTCTCCATACACCCCTTACACAACAACCTTTCTACAATATTGGCTGCAAATATATGAGTGGTTGCAACAGTGATCTATAGTTACAGATTATGTCAATAACATCACAGGAGGTGACACAGCATCAGTGAGACTAAGAGTGGAATACTGCCTCCAATTTTGGTGTCTTCATTTGAAAAAGATATTGTGAAATTGGAGCTGGGGCAGCAAAGAGCCGCCAAATGTTCTGAGGGCTGGAGAAAAATGCCTTCTAGAGAGCTACTGAAAGAGCTCAACCTGTTTAGCTTATCAGAAGAAAATTGAAAGGTGACTTCATTGAAGTCTTAAAGTGCCTTAATGGAGAGAAAATATTGGGTATTAAGGGGCTCTTTAATCGAGCAGAGAAAGGCCTAACAAGACCCAGTGGCTGGAAGTGAAAAGAGACAAATTCATATTACAACTAAGGCACAAATAGTCAACAACGGGGATGATTCAGCACAGGAACAAGCTACCAAGGAAAGTGGTGGATTCGCCATCTCCTGATGTCATTTAATGAAGACTAGATGTCTTTCTGGAATGTGTTTGCCTCAAATGTAGCTTTTGTGTCATACAGGAGGCCTGTGATATGAAGGGGGTAAGATTAGATGCTCTAATGGTCTCTTCTGGCCATAAAGTCAACTAATTTCTGAAAAACTGACTGTAGCATTGGGAACAGTGTCTGATGTTTTTCTGTCTAGCTGGCTTGCTTCCTAGAATGAACGCTCCTTGAGTGGGGTGATCCATAGGGAGTAGCTCAAACCTCCAAAGTGCCTGGCCAGGGGCAGGACATTAGCACAGCAAGGGAGGGGGTGTGGCAGTGACATCACAAAGGCCTTTTGCAGGACTTCAGACTATTGGTCAAAGGTGACGGGGAGGTGGTGACCTCACAGAGAGATGCTGACATCAGCCAGGCACGACAGGGGCGAGGAGCCAGGGAAACCTCAGAGACCCCTGTGACTTTGTTTCAGCAAGTCTCCTTCTCAAGGTCTGTCTTTGAGGACTGAGAGTATTTGGGTTCACGTACGTGAGCACCAGGAGGAACCTCTTTCAAGTTTTCTCCTTTCCTTTTAGTGATTTTACTAGAAAACAGCCGTCCCTGTTTAGCAGGTAAGAGCCTCCTCGAGGTTTGAAACCTGTTCAGTCTGATCCATCTGGTGACAGTTGAATTCTAGACATGGAAAACACGAGCTTAAGGAAGCAGAATTTTATTCCACACCTGAGATTTTATCCCTTAGACTCACTGGGGACATTAGGGTTTGTCCTTTTGGTTTCACCTTTTCCTCCATCTCTCCCTCCCTCCTTTCTCTTTGTCTCTTGCATCTTTTGTCCTTTCTCCTGTTTCCCTCCCAATACCAGGAGAGGGGTGGGTGGATGTGTGTGTTGCGGGGGAGTGCTCGGCAGCTCCCACTGTGGGAGGTCCACCCAAAAATGTGGGACTGAAATAGTGCTCAAGCAGTGATTCCCACCGGTGACCTGGGCCATCCTTTGGGCTCCCTGGTGAGAACCCTCAGCCTCCTGTCCTCAGTCTCTACCCTGATTGGCTGAGCAGGGGCTTATTGACAGGGAGGAGACTCAGGTCCTTGTTCTTCTCTTTTAAGACCAAGGAAATAAGTCATAACCACTTATATGTTTGATGAATTTTGCTGCTTCTCTGCATTAATTGTCTCTGAGCAGTTCATGATTCTCTCTAACACTGCAGTTCTCCTCAAATACTTGCTGAATAATTACTGTGCACTGTTGTTGGTCTGGAGCTCATGTGAGAGCACTTTATTCAGGTCATTCAATGTCTGAAATTCAAGATCTGATGATTAGTTTGAAAATCAGGGCTCTTGGTGTCATACCCCAGCTCCCTAAGCCCTCAGCCACAACCACTTAACACAGGGGACTTTCTACACTCTGGTTCTGTTCTCACTGAAGGGGCATTTCCAATTGTTTGCTCAGACCATCTTCCCCAGCACAGTCACTGCTGTGCAGCTCTGTACTTGTGGCCCTGGCTGAACAGCAAGAATTCCTGCCCATTTCCCTACTGGCTGGAGCATGGTTAGAGTGTGTTTGTGGTTCATGATTTTGTCATGGTATATACCCCCCACTCTGAACCTTAGTGTCCAAAAGATGGGGTACCAGCATAAATTCCTCTAAGCTTAATGACCAGCTTAGAACCTGTAGCGCTGCCACCAACCAGGAATTCCAGTGCCTGGTACACTCTGGTCCCCCCAAAACCTTGCCCGGGGAACCCCAAGACCCAGACCCTCTGGATCTTAACACAATGAAAGTAAACCCGTTCCCCCACCGTCGCCTCTCCCAGGCTTCCCCTCCCTGGGTGACCCTGGAAGATCACTGTGATTCAAACTCCTTGAATCTTAAAACAGAGAGGAAAATTTACCTTCCCCCTTTCTTCTCTCTCCCACTCCCAGACCCTCCCTGAGAGAGAAAGTAATCCTAACACAGAGAGAAATTAACCTTTCTCTCTCCCTTCCCTCCTTTCTCCCCACCAATTCCCTGGTGGATCCAGACCCAGTCCCCTGGGGTCTCACCAGAATAAAAAAAACAATCAGGTTCTTCAACAAGAAACTTTTAATTAAAGATGGAAAAACAGTAAAAATTATCTTTGTAAATTTAAGATGGATTAGGTACAGGGTCTTTCAGCTATAGACACTGGGAATACCCTCCCAGCCTAAGTGTACAAATACAAATTAAAATCCTTTCAGCAAAATACAAATTTGGACTGCTTCCAGTCAAATACACATTTAAACTCCTTCCAACCAAATACACAATTGCAAATAAAGAAAACAAACATAAGCCTAACTCGCTTTATCTACCTAGTACTTACTATTCTGAACTATTAAGAGCCTGTATTGGAGAGATTGGAGAGAAACCTGGTTGCACGTCTGAGCCCCCAGAGTGAACAACAACCAAACACTAACAGCACACACTAAACTTCCCTCCCTCAAGATTTGAAAGTATCCTGTCCCCTGATTGGTCCTCTGGTCAGGTGACAGCCAGGCTCACTGAACTTGTTAACCCTTTACAGTCAAAAGAGATATAAAGTACTTCTGTTCTATTAACTCCTACTATCTGTTTATGACAGATGTTGCTGTAGATTGTTCATTCCCTGCCTTGGGAATTCAGACAGTCCCTTTCCCAACATATCTCCAGCACATCAATCCCTGGCTGGGTCTCCTGGGCAGTGCAAAACATCCCTTGTTTGGTGCTGCCAAAGGGATCATGCAGAGCTGAGATGCCCCTCGGCTTGGATCAAACGGGGATGTTGGATGGAATTTATCACAGAACCATCCCTGATCCCCAGAGCCTCACAGGGAGAATTTAGAGAAGGGGGAGTCATTCCTCCACTGCGCTCCCAGAAGAGCTGCTAGGACTCCTTCCTGCCAGCTACTCACCCCTGGATTCATCCTCAGCTCCTGGGATCTTTCTGCACCAAAGGCTCCAGAGGCCTGATGTGGGGAGGGCTTCACTGCACAGTCTGAAACACAAGGGAGGTTTCTGGAATTGAAGGAAGGAGCAGAAAATGGAGAGGAAAGAAACAGAGAGAAAATACCTCATCTCTCTTCCCTCCTCCTCCCAGCAAGAAATGTTATCAAGGACCAGCCTTAGGGGAGATGGTGTCCTGGGCAAAATTTGTACTTTGGCACATCCCCATCGCCCCGGACGATCCCCCTCCCCCTTTCCCCCCAGCTCCTTCACTCCCAACCCTTGCGCCTCCTTCACCCCTAACTCCTGCCCCCTCCTGTGCCCAAACCTCTGCACTATGTCCCCTTTACCCTTAACTCCTGCACTGCACTGGCCTCTTGTGCCACCAGCCACTGCCCCTCTCCTGCACCCCCTTCACCCTTAACCCCTGCACCCCCTCCTGCCCCCATGTGGCGACAGTGATCTGTGTGCATGGAGCAGCTGGCATTGCTGTCCGCTCCTCCCTGGAACGCTGCTCCTCCGGACACCCCTAGGAGCTGCAGAGTCGGAGTGGAGGGGCAAGAAGTGACATCATCTGAGTTCCCTGCATGCAGGTCACTTTCCTCAGCCTCACAGCACAACCCAGGTGGGAAAAGTGACCAGGAAGCATGGAGCACATAGTGTTGCTCCTCGCTCCCCCTAACACTCTATGGGGCCATGGAGGAGCATTGGGAGAGCAGTGAGCACCTTTCTACTGCCACACTGTGCCCTTTGACCCCCTGGAGCCCTGGGTGGTGGCCAGAGGGTCCCCCACCTCTAAAGCCAGGCAGACCCCCAGCAAGAACAGCAGAGAACACAGAGAGACTGGCCACACACTGAGCAGTGGTAGCCTGGGCGGCTCGTAATGGAGGCTCGACTGGGCTCAGCCTCCTCAAACCTTACGTTATCAAAGAGACAGTGGGGCCCATGACTAGAGGCCCTGTAGAAATTAGGTCCCCTGGAAAAGTCTCCCCCATGTCAGCCCCAGGGCTGGAGGACCTCTCACTCTGTGCTACGGCCCGGGGGCTGCAGCAGGGGCACGGAGATTCTCTGATCTCGGGGCCACAGCGGGGTAGGGGTAAAGGAGTGACAGGGTGGGGCCAGTGGGGGAAGGGGTGGAACAGAGGTGACAGTGGATGAAGCCGTGGGTGGAAGGTGTGGAAGGGGGTGGAACCACAGACAGAAGTTGAAGGGGCATGGTTTCAGTGCTGGGGGCCCCCGCACTTGTTCTCCCTTTCCCTGGGCTTTGGCATCACTAGGCCCTGCTTAGCGAGTAGGGTTCAGTGGTCCCCAAAATGTGGGGCATAACTCCTAGGGGGACACAGGAAGATTCATAGCAGCCACCCCCATGGAGGGAGCACCACTCAGCCCCACTCTGTCCCAGCTCTTTTCCAACCCCAACCTCAGCCTGGGCTCCTGACTCCCAGTTCGGCCTCCACTCCCTTCCCCCTGTCTGCACCCCTCTCTTCAGCAAGCAACAGTGCCACTCCCAGCCCCGGTTTTCGACTCTGGCTTCTGAGGGGCCACAGCCATGGATAAGAGGGCACAGTGTGAAATGTTTGGGGACCACTGGTTTAGGGTGATGTTCTCAGTCACTTCTATGCAGTCCAATAAAAGCTATTCCTCGCCCACCTACCCCTCCATCAGGACAGACTAGGTATGTTCTGCTGCCCTTCACTCATGCAGGAAGGATGATAACATTTCATACCACTCAGTGCTAAAGTGATTTGTAACCCGCCACCAGCCAAAACTGGTCATTTTGGGGAAGCGACCCCATCATGCGGCATACCTAGGCAGAGTAAGTGTGTCTGTGCAAACACGGTCTGTTCTTGAAGTCTTTCCCACAGCTGGTCACTAGGTGTGAGGGGGGAGCTCATTCAGCCCCTGCTTCTGCTTAGTATTTAAAAACACCTTAGTGTCCCTATCTTTGCTGGCCTTAGATTTCTCTTTCTGCCTGTTTCCTAATGGCTGAGTGGTTAAAGTGATGGGCTGCTAGTCTATGGTGCTCTGCACAGTTGGGTTCAAATCCCATCTTCATCAGATGCATTCAGTCTTCACCCCTCCTTTATAGAAAACCATCTCCTCCTTTGGTACAATGACAGATCAAACAATGTTGCTTCCTGCAAACAAAAACCTGCTCAGAAACCCCCTTAGCTTTAAATAAAATGTCTAAATCTCAGATTTCTAAAAAAAATTTCTTAGTCCTGTATGTCTTAGTTTTTATCTCAAAAGGTAACAGCCTCATAATCTCCCCCAAACACCCTGGGACCTCCCCAAATTATTAAAATACTCCAGTTCTCAGCAAGGCCACGACAGTGACCCCCAGATAGAGTGTCTAGGCCAAGCTGTTCTGAAGGAGGCAACTCAAACATTTTCTCCCTGCTTCCCTTGGTAAGGTCTAACTGAGAAAACAAAATTCCCCAAACTGAAAATTTTCTGCTGAAAAACCAATACAAGCTATTTGGGGACTTTGGTTTGAATGTATTATTATTATTATCTTCTGATTTCTGAATCAGTTTTGTCCTCCAGGTGTGTTTCCAGCTGTTGAATTGTGGGGGAGACATGCCAAGTCATGCGGTCTCTACCCCTCTTTCATATTTTCTTCCAATTTTCTAGAAAGCTCCTTTGCTATGATGTGAGTCAAGCAGTGTCCATTATTGCTGTGTTGTCTCGGCGAAGTCTGCATTGTACACGGTTCCTGGGATAGTCCTTGGGAGTGTAGCTACCTTTAATGGGCCAGCAGTGAGTCTGGCTCCTCTGTTTTTGCACCTGAAAGGCTGGTGGGGGGCATTTCCCAACCTCATAACATATTTCTGTAATACACAGAGCAAACTTCATAACTTCCCAAACCAATGTGAGCACACAGAATGCAAGAAGACATTAATGTTCAACAGATGAACAGTTCAAGGTTTTTAGAATGATACCTCACCAGGCAGACTTTGTTCAAAACGTTTCATCACTACATGAGAGTGGTGAATATGGGGCTTGCAGGGTGCTGCTTTGAGCACAGCATGCCACACCTGGGCTTCCATTGCAATGAGAACGTACTCTTAGAGTCCATCTCTCCTGGGATAAAGATGGCAGCATGGGAGGCCTGGGTCATCTGACTTGGGCTCATGGAGCTAAAGCTGAGAGGCTAAAAACTGTGGTGCAGATATTTGTGTTCACACAGAAACCCTCACCCCTCGTGGGGTCTCAGAGGTTGGGCTCAAGCCCATCTGTCTGCACTGTAATTTTATAGTCTTGCAGTCCAAGCCCCATAACCCTGAGTCAGCTGACCCAGGCTTTCAGACAGGTGCCCTGGGTGTTTTAATCACAGTGTAGACATAACATTAGGGTAGGTCTACAGTGCAATGAAAGACCCAGGGCAGGCTTGTGTCAGATTAATCAGGGTCATGTGGCTTGGGCTGTAAAGTGCAGTGTGCGTGTCTCAGCTCAGGCTCAGTACCCTGCTCTAGGAGCCCAGAAGGTTGGGTGGGAGTTTAGCAAGTGGAAATGGTAAAACCGCAGTGAAGTATTACCCTGGACTCATGGCAGTTCTCCATTGGTCTGTTTGCTTTTGGAGCAGAGATAACAACTCCCAGTGGTGCCCTGTTGAGTGGCTTTTCGGGCACCTGCTCTTGGCTGCTGTCAGAAGGACCTTTGGTCTAGCCCAGTGTGGGCTTTCTTATGGTTTAAATTACATGCACAGGCCCTGATAACAGAGTTACTGAAAGTTTGGGAGTTAGGAGCTGGTAGGTCAGTGGTCCAGTCCCCTCATGGATGACCCCTCCCTCTGGAATAGGGGCAGCTCTGAGCTGTCACATCAAATGCTCATTGTGGCTGCTAGAATCTGTGGCCAGCTCACCTAGTTTATACCGAGGGTTGAGTCCTGCTTTGTGCCCAGTATCTGAGAATGAAAATCCTAAACCACCCTATGAAATAACGAATGCAGCAGGAAGTGCTATTGTCACCGCCCCAAAGCAGACAGACCAATGGAGAAATGCCATTGAGTCCAGGGTAATAGTTCATTGCGGTTTTATCCTTTTTGCTTGCTAAACTCCCTCCCAACTTTGAGGGGGCCCAGAGCCCAGTATTGAGCCTGAGCTGAGACATCTACACTGCAAATTTACCACCCCACGGCCAAAGCCTCGGGAGCCCGAGCTGGCATGGGGCAGCCCTGGGCGTTTCACTGCAGTGTGGACATAGCGTAGCATTATATCTGCACTGTCATAAACACACCCAAGTCACTATTCTCAAACCCTGGGTCAGTTGATTCAGGCTTGTGGGGCTTGTGCTGCAGGGTTATAAAATTACAGTGTAGACACTTGGGCTTGAGCCCAGCCTCCGAGACCCCACAAGGGGTGAGGGTCTCCGAGCCTGGGTTCCAGTCTGAGCCTAAATGTCTACACTGCAGTTTTTAGCCTCACAACCTGAGCCCCAGGAGTCCAAGTCAGATGATCCAGGCCAGCCGGGCCACACGGCTTTTATCATGTTATAGATGCCCTCTCAGGGTATGTCTACACTGCAATGTAAGCCCACGGTTAGCAGAAGTCATGTCAGCAGCTCCAATGCATAAACATAAACCACGAGGAAGAGACCCACCCCCAAATAAGCAGGACAGTGTCCTTCTCCCTACGGTTCGTAAGTCCAGCAACCAAAAGTTCTTTAACATGAGCCATCCCCGCTCTGCACCCCACTCACAGCTGTTGTCCTTAGTCAGTGCAAGCCCAGAGGTGCCTATGTAGAGTTCACCTGCCATTGTGGGTGGAAAAGGGGGAAAATAAGAAGGCATCATACTCACTATGTTGTCTAGAGATTCACTCATCCCTCCACAGTCACCCTGTCCTAACATTGATCCAACTCCTAAATTTTAGTATTAGGACCCAGACCCCGGCCCACTTGGCTTTGGAACACCTGTCCCGCGCCTAGCAAGTGCTATTGAATTGAGGGTGAGTCCCTCAATCAGGGTCTGCTGAGCACAGTTGTGCTGCCCTCAATTTACACAACAAGGATAAGAACCCTTTATTTCTCCTGCCCCAATAACATGGAGACTAGCAATCCAACACCAGCCAAAAGTGATCATTTCGGCAAGCAACCCAACATATTTCCAACATACTGTAAAATCGACATGCAGACTCATACACGAAACCTTGGAAGAAAATCATCCTGAGGGGGTCTGAAGCACCTGCTGCTGGAGGGAAGGAGGGAGCTGTGGGTTGGGATTGAGCAGCAGCGTGAGGAGGAGGGGGCTGTGGGTTGGGACAGAGGAGAAGGGTGAAGAGGAGTAGGCTCTGGTTGGGAGTGAGGAGCAGTGTGCACAGGAGGGATTTAGGGTTGGGATTGAGGGACACTGGGAATAGGAGAGGGCTGTGGGTTGGGATTGAGGGGCACTGGAAAAAGAGGGGACATGGGTTTAGGCTGAAGAGCATCCTCGTTTGGGAATCCAGCAGGACAGGGGAAGGCAGCAGGTGATTCTAATTCCTTAGGGATATTCTGTGTGTGTGTGTAGGGAAGGAACCTGCTACATGCCCAGAGGCCTTTATTCTTCCAGGCTTGTGCAACCTACCCCAGAAGTGGCTGCATCTCAGTGTTGGGTGAGGAATCCTTGGCTGCATCATCTCCTAACCGCGTCTCTCTCTCCCTGCAGATGACCCTGCAGCACTCGGCAAACATCCACAAGATCATGGGGCGCTTTGAGCATTGGGCATGCAGGGGCCAGGTGCCCAGCCCCACCCCAGACAATGGGACCCAGCCCTCCCTACTTTTTACAGGGATTAAAGAGGGAAAAAGGCGCAAATCAGAGGAGGGGGTGGCCAGGGTCTGAGCAGGGGGTGGAAATTGACTGGTCAAGGGGTCAAGCAGCTGGAGGCAGAGTTAGGAGATGGGCTGAAGGGCAAAATCAGGGATGGGGGAAGGAGCTGCAGTTCAGCCCAGGGGGAGGCGCTGCCGGAGGCTTAAACCCCAGCAGAGGCAGGGGCAGAGGGGTAACAGTTACTCCAGGGGGCTGAGACTCCAGTGTTTGCAAAAACAGGGTGGGGGAGCAGAGAGGCTTTTCTATTTCTCCTCCCACAGGCAGAACCGCTCAGCATGGGCTTCCCAGGGCTGGGCTCTTAAAGGCACAGGCATCCCACTGCCTAGACACTGCAGCTCCTCTCTGATGTAACCTACTGAGGGGCTGCAGTAGGAGACTCAATTCACTGAAACCGGACATTCCCTATATGCCCCCCAGCCAGGGAGCTGTGCATCCCTCCCCCGAATTTCCCCAACCCTCCCACAGTGCTCAACTAGTTACATGCAGAGTTGCCAATGTTGACAGCGCTGCCAATGTTGTCACTGGTGGCAAACTTGAATGGAAATTGCAACATTAATACACACTTTAAAAGCAGATACAACGTATGAAAAATACTTGTACCTGAGAAAGTAAAATAGGTTTGGAAAGTCTGGACAAAGCCAGGTTTCCTCACACAGCTGTTGTGTTTGCTGACAATGTCGGTGCATTGGCTTCGGCAATGTTGGCCAACCTTAGAATTTCAAATGATGATTTGTAAGCGAGGTGTGAATGAGCTATCCCCTGACAGCTAGTGATGACCAGGATTGGGGGGAGGCTTTGGGATCAGACTGTATTTACATGAACTCACCTACTCTGCTGAGGTATCCAGCAGACAGAGCTGGGCTGCCTCTGCTCTACGTGCCCGGAGGAGAGAAGGTGTATGGGGCTCCAGCCTGGGAATCTTCTTCCCTCCTGCCAAGCCCTGACTATTAATCCCAGCCCTGGCACTCCTTCCTTCAAGTGCCATGTGGCCAGAAGCACAAGGGCCAAATTTGTGGGCATCAGGTGAAGCAGCAAGAATCCCAACCACCAGGGTAGCAAGTTCTAGAGCCCTAACCCCTTGTGGCCATCCCAGCCAAAGACCTGGCTCTAGGAGGTGTGAGTCACCCAGCAGGAGGGGAAAGATTCACTCTTTCACAGCTGGAGACAGGGAAATTGAGCACTGTGAGTTCTGGGGCTTTACCACAAGGTCCCACTGAGATTTGAACTCAGATTGCAGGATTCAGCATCCTGAGTGCTGCCCATTACACCATGGGACCAGCTTAGGCTGATTTCTCTGCACATCAGTTACCCTCATGGGGCTGGCTTGTGTAAGGGGGTTCTTGGCCCTTTACTAAAACTTAGTGTGTGTGTTTGTGTGGGGGGGTTGGTTAGCTAGTTCCCAGTACCAGTAGAAGGGGGAAGGATCAATAGGAAATCAGGCCCCTGAGACTGACAGTCCCCAGGGGCAATGGGGAGAGGCCAAAGCTCCAAGTTAGCCGCACTGACAGGCCAGGCAGTGTAATGAGGGAGTCACCAGGCCAGGGGGTCCCATCTTCCATGTGAGCTGGAACTGCCTGGGCCAGAGTGAGGCAGAGCTAAGGAGAGAGCAGGAGCCTGAGAAGAGCCGGGGAGCAAAGCAGCACAGGTGTAGTGCCAGAAACTGCTCCCTGTGGGAATTTGCAACCTGTAGCAGTTACTGAGACCTGAGGTTGTTCTTATTTGCTGACTTGTCCTAATTAGCTAAAACTTGACAGTGGTTTCTCTAGCAAAGGCCAGTCCCTGGCCCGTTGGTCCAGACATCCTCATTCACAGCAGGCTAGGGGGACCAGATGTCAAAGACGAAATATCGAGATGTGGGGGGAGGAGCAAAAAAAAAATGCCAGAGGCCCCCCCCGCCACCAAGCAGCAGTGGCACAGCCCCATCTCCACCCAACTCTCGGCTCCAACCCCCGATACAACCCCAGCTTCCCCCATCCCCTCACTCCTGGGCCCAGCCTGGGGGAAGAGCTGCACTCTGGGCCCCTCCTGCAGCTCCCGGGTAAGGGGAGAACCAGGCAGCCAGGCCCGGCCCCTTCCAGCAGGAGTGCGTCTGCGGCACGTGTGTCACCGCCTCCGGCCTACCTGGCTCCAGCCCCACTGCACTGCCCCGCAGGCTGCAGGCTGGAGCAGCCTCCGCGCTGCGCTCCCGGCCATAGCCATGGCCCGTGTGCAAACCTGGGAGGGAGGAGGAATGCCAGGGCTGGGATTTGGGGAAGGATCCAATGGGGGAAGGAGGGGGCAGAGTCAGGGAGGCGAGTGTCCCTCCGGACTCTGCCTGTGTGCCGGAGTATAGGGCAAAATTGTTTGTTTGTCCAGTGTCCAGACCAAACATCGGTCGGGACACGGAACAAACAAGCAAATATCAGGACAGTCCTGATAAAATTGGGATGTCTGGTCACTCTACATCAGGCCTCAAGTTGAGAATCATTTTCATTCCCGCTCTGTGGGAGGGGACACTTTTAAACACGCTCTCTGTGCGACTGCACATGGCTAAGCAAAGAGAACAAACCCAAATCCCCCCTGTGCTTTGGGAGCCAGGTTTGCGGTGGGAATTCTGTAGTTCAGATGACTTCATGACTGAGCATTGTGATTCTTTACCAGTTTCTCTGGCTTTGTAGCAGTTTTGGGCTCACAGCTGTGATGGCTGAGTGGTTAAGGCATGGGAGTTGAAATCTAATAGGGTTCCCCTGCGCAGGTTCAAATCCTGCTCACAATGAGGCCTGTGTTTTAGCCAGTCCCTCACCCGGCCAATACCTCTGTACTGAAACCCCACCCCTCCATTAAGGGTACTGCGGCAGTGTCGCTGAGAGCAGAGCACCCATAGAGACACCACTGAAAGACGACAAAAGGGTTACTCACCTTGTGCTGTAATTGTAGTTCTTTGAGAGGTGCGTCCCTGTGGGTGCTCCACTACTTTCCTCCTTCCCCTCTGTTTTGGAGCCCTGTCATAAACAGATAGTTAAGGGTTAATAGGACAGATATACTTCATGTCTCTTTTTCCTGTAAAGGGTTAGCAAGATCAGTGAGCCTGGCTGTCACTTGACCAGAGGACCAATCAGGGGACAGGATACTTTCAAATCTGGATGGAGGGAAGTTTTGTGTGTGCTGTTAGTGTTTGGTTGTTGTTCTCTCTGGGGGCTCAGAGGGACCAGATGTGCAACCAGGTTTCTCTCCAATCTCTCTGATACAGTTTCTTATTTGTACAGAATAGTAAGTACTAGGTAGATAAGGTGGATTAGGCTTATGTTTGTTTTCTTTATTTGCAAATGTGTATTTTGCTGGAAGGACTGTATCTCTGTTTGCTGCAACTTGTATTTGTCCTGGGGGGAGGATTCTCTCTAGTGTCTATAAGCTGAAAGACCCTGTAACATTTTCCAGCTTGATTTTACAGAGATAATTTTTACTTTTTTCTTTCTTTTATTAAAAGTTTTTCCTTTTTAAGAACCTGATTGTTTTTTTTATTCTTGTGTGAGACCCCAGTGGATGGGGTCTGGACTCACCAGGGAATTGGTGGGAGAAAGGAGAGAAGGGGGGAGGAAAAGCTTGATTTCTTTCTGTTAGAGTCACTGTCTCTCTCTCTCAGGGAGAGTCTGGGAGGGGGAGAGAAGGGAGGGAAGGTGAATTTCCTCTCTAAGATTCAAGGAGTTTGAATCACAGCGATCTCCTAGTGTACCCAGGGAGGGAAGAATCTGGGAGGAAGAAAGGAGGGGAATGGTTTATTTCTCTTTGTTTTAAGATCCAAGGGTTTGGGTCTTGGGGTCCCCAGGGAAGGGTTTGGGGGCCAGAAAGTGTCCCAAAACACTATATTTTTGGGTGGTGGCAGCGCTATCATTTCTAAGCTAGTAATTAAGCTTAGAGGGGTTCATGCAGGTACCCCATCTTTTGGACGCTAAGGTTCAGAGTGGGGAATCAGACCTTGACAAGCCCTTACCTATGAGCTCTGTGGTAGAGAAGGAACCGGGGGCAGTTTGCACACTGCTATATTGACTTAATGCAGAGCACAAGATGGGGAGAGTGTATGTGTGGGCCAAACAGAAACTGCTACCTAAAATCTCCAATGTGAGGCCCAAGGGTATGAATACACATAGCATGGAGCAACACACTCCTCGAAGAACTGCAGTTACTGCACAAGGTGAGTAACCCTTTCTTATCTCATTTTATGCTCATGGCCCCAAATCAGCTAGAATCAGGCTTAACTTTAAGTGTGTGAATAATCCCATTATTACAAGTCATTCTCACGCTCAGGCATTTTTTCCAGCCCTCAAATAATTTTTGTGGCTCTTCTGCATCCTTTCCAGTTTTTCAACATCTTTTTTCAAATGAGGTCACCAGTAATTCAGGCAGCCCCACAACCAGGTGCACTGCCTGCCAGCCACTGCTGAAGTGGCCCAGGGCAGCTGGTCCAGGGGACCACCCGAGCAGCAGCTGGTGGGGCAGGCCCCAGAGACCGCCTGAACAGAGGTTCCTCGGGCGGCTAGAGCAGCTGGTGCCACTGGCCCTGCCCCCCACCTCCAGCAGCATCCCCCCTAAGATTTACTTAGGGGTATTTATACTATAAGTCATGAACTGGTCATGGCAAATTTTTTTGTTCATTGCCCGTGACCTGTCCACAACTTTCTCTGAAAATACCCGTGATTACATCATAGCCTCATGCATGGTACAGGGGTGACTGAGCGAGTGTTTAAGGTCTGTGATGTACTGGAGGTCAGACTACGACCCTTCTGGCCTTAAACTCTGTGAATCTATGATTTTCTGTAAAATAGCAGCTCTCTTCTAGTATTAGAGAGGACCATCACCCCCCAGAATCTCACCTCTTTCACTCTTCTTTATTTAGAAAATCTGCAATCTGAACTGGAGAAAGAGAGGTAAGTTCCTGAGACAAGTTCCCTGAAATAACAATAGGAATAACCCAGTTAATTAACAACATGAAACCTCACCTCCTTCTTCCTTTTCTCCTCCAGAGATTCTGCGCTCTGAGCTGGAGAACAAGAGGGAAATGCCTGGGCTCTCAGGAGGCTTGAATGATTTTCTCTCACTGTACATAATTAGACAGACTTTGGCTTTTGTCTCTGCGCTATCTGTTAGGAGACTCTGGGAATCAAACAGACGGGGAGCTCTGACTAATCAGAGTGGGGTAACTGCTCCATAGATAAGGTTGCTGCTCAGTTTCCAGCATAAGCCTGATTTTAGCCTCCTTCTTTCTAATCTGCACACAGGGGAGTGTCCATATCCAAACCTGGTGGGTCTGCCTGAGCCAATGTACCTTTTTGCTACTGCATTTAAAGGAATGGTGGGGTGAGGGGATCCTGATGCCCTGGAAACAGGGGCTCAGCGCAGTCTCAAAGTCTCCTACCACTCTCTGACACTTAGAGACACAAACGCAATGAGAAGGAGCTAACTAATGTTGCTAGGCCCATTCACTGAGATCCAGTGTCCAGGGCCAAGGATTAGCTCATTAAACCCTCACTTCCATGTTATCAGGGCCTAGCCCCTTGCCAAGCTGCCTGGCATATGGGGAGTGTAGAGACTACACCACAGCTGAGCCCAGCAACGGTCAGATGCCAGGAAGTGGGGTGTGATCCATGGAGAGATTTGTGAGGATGGAGCTCGGACCAGGAGACCTGGGCAGAAAGAGGCCAGTGGAGAGCACAGTGGAGAGGGCAAAGTGGCCCTTTAAAGGCACATTCCCTAACCCAGGAGCTGTTGTAGAACTGACTGTATACGATGTCTCTGTTTGCAGGGAAATCCCTGGCTGAACTTGATAAGTGCCATGTGTCTCCTTTCCCTCATATGACATTGTGTCCTATGCCCGCAGTCCATGCTCTGGGGACTGCTCACCTCTTGTGTGTTTGATTTCAGGCTGGAGTAAAGTCAGCAAAAATGCAGGTAAGCGAAGCTGGTATTTTAATGACAGACACACACGTGCGCACACACACACATGCACCACTCTGCTGCCCAGCAGATGCACACATGCCAGAAGTCACAGGGAAAGAGCAGTATGGTCAGTGAAAATGCCAGATTTGTCCCTGGTTTCCTTGCATGAAACACATGCTTATACTTAACTATGCAGTCACGAGTGCTCCAGTGTAATTACAATACCTCAGAGTGCTCCTGAGGCCAAGAACTTACCCGCTGTCAGTTCGGGGGATAGGTGCTCACAGAGGTTGGTAATTATGGTTCAGAGTTGGGGTTTTACTGGACACACATGGTGAATTCTCATGTGTTGTGTTGTTAATTGACTTCGTGAACTAGAATGGTTCTAGGAAACTGTAAATTACTTTAACTGGCTGCGGGTAATTGTCTTAATGCTTTTTGGACTCTGTTTTTACAGAGTTGTCAATCAATTCAAACTCTGTTTTTACAGAGTTGTCAATCAATTGTTGGCCAATTCAGTTCAAATTTGGTAGAAAAATTCTTCCTCAGACCCAGACCAAATCTACCAGATTTGAGCCTGATACGACTCTGTGGGTGTTAGAATAGAGGGCTCCCAACTCAGGCGTAGATTGGAGACTCAGTTGTGGTCTTAGCTGTGGAGACGTGGTAGCAGCCCCATAGCACAGATTTTGTAGCAGGTGGCTACTGAGTTCTTTTAACGGATGAAATGATGTCTGTGTGTGTAACACCTGAGCTCGTTCCTCACAGTGACCTCTGTAGAGGTTACAGACAGGCCCAATGGGAGCTAGAGGCATCTCCAGCTCTTTCAGGGGAATCATTTGCCCCAAGAGCGTGGTAGGAGAGCTGCAGTGAAATGCAGAGAAGCAGGTCCCCGGGAGGTAGAGGCTGGATATCAGAGAGTGTCCTAGCTAAGACAGAGCTGTGGGGAGGATGGGAAACAGCCCCAATGAGCATAAGCTCCAACTTCTGCTGGTGATGGTGGGTGCTTGACCCCACCCCCACCCCGCCCCCATTCTAACTCCTTCCCCAAAGTCCCCGCCCCAACTTTGCCTCCTCTCTGCCCCTATTGGACTCCTTCCCCAAATCCCCACCCCAGCCCTCCCTCTGCCCCAAGTGCACCGCCTTCTCCCTCCTCCCCACTCCCTCCTGGAGCTTGTTATGCAACAAAACAGCTGTTTTGCAGTGGCAAGCACTGTGAGTTGGGGGAGAAGCGGGGATGCAGCGCGCTTAGGGGAGGAGGTGGAGTGGAGGTGAACTGGGGCAGGAGACGGGGAGCTTGGCTGCTGGTGGGTGCAGAGCACCCACTAATTTTTCTCTGTGGGTGCTCCAGTCCCGGAGCACCCATGGAGTCAGTGCCTATGTCGATGCGCTGGGCTCCGCCCCTGATGTTCTGCCTCATCTCTACAGTGATAGCGATTCTGGATCCGGACACAGCTCATCCCAGCCTCCTGATCTCTGAGAATCGCCGATCTGTGAAATGGAGGGGCTTGCAGCAGGATGTGCCTGACAACCCTGAGAGATTTGACAGTGAAACCTGTGTGCTGGGCTTGGAAGGGTTCACCTCGGGGCAACACTACTGGGAGGTAGAGGTCAGGGGTGGTAGGACCTGGGCTGTGGGAGTGGCCAGAGAGTCTGTCAGGAGGAAGGGCTGGATCAACTTTTCTCCTGAGGAGATGATCTGGGCCGTGGATCAGTGTGAGAGCCATTACCGGGCTCGTACCTCCCCAGAGACCCTCCTGCCCCTGACTGGGAGCCCTGGGAGGATTGGGGTGTACCTGGACTATGAGTGGGGCCTGGTGTCATTTTATCACCCTGGTATGGAGGCCCGAATCTACATTTTCACCACCTCTTTCACTGGGCAGCTCCACCCTTTCTTCTGGGTCTACTCTCCAATCACGCTGTGTTCCTGAGATATGGCATGGGGGGGGGAGATAGCACCTCTCACTGGTCAAAGACTTTTTTGTTCTGTTTTTCTGAAATTGACTAACTTTTCATTTTTAAATATTTTCCATTAAATATAAGAACATAAGAACAGCCGTACCAGGTCAGACCAAAGGTCCATGCAGCCCACAGCCCAGTATCCTGTCTACCGACAGTGGTGAATGCCCGGTGTCCCAGAGGGAGTGAACCTAACAGTGATCTCTCTCCTGCCATCTCTCTCCTGCCATCCATCTCCATCCTCTGACAAACAGAGGCTAGGGGCACCATTCCTTACCCATCCTGGCTAGTAGCTATTAATGGACTTAACCTCCATGTGTTTATCCAATTCTCTTCTCTTTTAAATGCTGTTATAGTCCTAGCTTTCACAATCTCCTCAGGCAAGGAGGTCCACAGGTTGACTGTGCGCTGTGTGAAGAAGAACTTCCTTTTATTTGTTTTAAACCTGCTGCCTATTAATTTCATTTGATTGCCCATAGTTCTTATATTATGGGAAAAAGTAAATAACTTTTTCTTATTCACTTTCTCCACATCACTCATGATTATGTTTTCCCAATGTGAATAACAGTACTTTACATTTATCAGCTCTGAATTTCATCTGCCCTTTTGTTACCCAGTCACCCACTTTTGTGAAATCTCTTTGTAACTCTTTCCAGTGTTCTTTGTACTTAACTATCTTGATTAGTTTCTTATCTGCAAATTCCGACACCTCATTGTTTATCCCTTTTTCCAGATCATATATGAATTAGGGCTGTCAAGCAATTAAAAAAAATCCTTATTAATAGCACTGCTAAACAATAATAGAATACCATTTATTTAAATATTTTTTGGTTTTCTATATTTTCAAATATATTGATTTCAGTTACAACACAGAATAAAGTGTACAGTGCTCACTTACAAAAAATATAAAGTATTTGCACTGCCAAAAAAAAAAAAAAAGAAACAGTACTTCCCAATTCACCCAATACAAGTACCGCAGTTCAGTCTCCTTATCATGAAAGTTGAACCCACAAATGTAGAATTATGTACAAAAACCCCCTGCAGTTAAAAACAAAACAATGTAAAAACCACAGAGCCCACAAGTCCACTCAGTCCTACCTCCTGCCCAGCCAGTCGCCCAGACAAATCAGCCTGGTCACACCTGCAGGAGACAGTGCTGCCCACCTCTCATTCACAATGTCACCTGAAAGTGAGAAAAGGCGTTCCCATGGCACTGCTGCAGCCAGTGTCGCAAGATACCTATGTGTCAGCTGCGTCTCATGCCTCAGCCACCACGCCAGGGGACAAGCGTCCAGTGATTTCCCTACACACACCCCTAGTTGTGTGAGCTAAGTACATATCAATTTAGTGACTGTTTGGAAATCTGAATTTAAACTGAACCATTAATACACACTTTAAAAGCTTATACAGTGTATGATAAAATATGTGTATCTGAAGAAGTATAATAGATTTGAAAAGTATGAACATAGACTAGCTTCCTTGCTTCTTTATACAGCTGTTGTGTTTTATGATGTCAGTGCATTCATTTCAGTGATGTTGGCCAACCTAATAATTTCAAATGATGATTTGTAAGCAAAGTCTAAATGAGCTCTCCCTGACAGCTAGTGATGAGCGGGGGCTGCGGGAAAAGGCTTCAGGGCCAGATTATATTTACATTCATACCTAATCTACCTAAGTATCCAGCAAACAGAGCTGTGTTGTCCAAGTGATAGATTTTGGCTGGGGTTGAGTTACAAAGCCCTTGAATGTGGGGGAAACAGGGGATGAAATGTTGTTCTTATTGTATGAGTAACAGGCAGTAGAACTGTACGTAGCCTGTTATGATTTGAAGGCATCAAGAGAGAGGGTGGGGACCTATCCCTCTCCACTGTTTAAAGTTAGAGCTGATTAGGCTCCATAGAGAGTCTTTTGTTTTGTTAAGTGACCACTGCAACTGAAATCACTGACAATCAGGTCTAAGTGTTTAGTCCTGTTGTGGGGACAGTGTTCCTGTGGGGCCAATGTTTTTGTGTAAGAGACAGCCCAGTCTGCACTAGCAGCGAGCGAGGTTCCCACACTGAGAGCTCAGCTGAAATCACTGAGAGCTGGTGGAACCTCAAGAGCCCAACTCGCAGAGGTCACAGTGGCAGGTGGCAGCTGAAGGTGACTGTGCAGGGCCATTGGCAACAGAGTAGTGGAGTGAATGGTGGCACAATGAACAGAGGTGGCCAGAGTGAACAGTGAGCAACTGGAGGAACAAGCAAGGTGCTCTCTTGTCCCCCAACTGGGAGGTGTACTCATGTGAAAGCACCTCTGAACTCTGAGTTTCCACTGACCAAGGACAACACTGGTGAGTGGAGTGCGGTGGAGGGAAAAGTGAGAGGCATGTTAAATAAATATTTGTTTGTTGGACTATATTTTAGTCACTTTACTCCAGAATGCTAGATTTGTGACTGGGAATGGAAACTTATATAAATATGTTTCCTAATAGGCCAAGATTTTTAAAATGCATTATTTGCCGAGGTTGTTATCTCACATTGTTTCTATCTTGGGAGGTCATTATGTTGGGGAGTTTCTGTACTAAATATTTTTATTATTATAATTAGTTTTTACATCAGAATGGTCATACTGGGTCAGACCAATGGTCCATATAGCCCAGTATCCTGTCTTCTGACAGCGGTCAAGGCCAAGTGCTTCAGAGGAAATGAACAGAACAGGTAATCATCAAGTGACCATCCCCTGTTGCCCATTCCCATCTTTTGGCAAACAGGCTGGGGACACTCAGAGCATGGTGTTGCATCTCTCCCCATCCTGGCTAATAGCCACAGATGGACCTGTTCTCCAGGAATTTATCTAGTTCTTTTTATAATCTTGTTATAATTTTGGTCTTCACAGCATCCCCTGGCAAAGAGTTCCCTGGGCTGACTTTATATTGTGTGAAAAAGTACTTCCTTTTGTTTTTTTAAAACCTGCTGCCTATTAATTTCATTGGGTGACTGCTAGTTCTTGTATTATGTGAAGGATTAAATAAAATTTCCTTATTCACTTTCTTCGCACCAGTCAAAATTTTGTAGACCTCTATCATATCCCCATTAGTCATCTCTTTGCTAAGTTGAAAATTCTCAGACATGTTAATCTCTCCTCCTGTTTCATACCCCTGATTATTTTAGTTGCCCATCTCTGTACCTTTTCCAATTCCAATATATATATTTTTAGGATGGGTGACCAGATCTGCACACACTATTCAAGGTGTGGGCGTACCATGGATTTATATAGAGGCATTATGATATTTTCTGTCTTATTATCTATCCCTTTCTTAATGATTCCCAACATTGTTTGCTTTTGTGGCTGCTGCTGCACATTGAGTGGATGTTTTCAGAGAACTATCCACAACGACACCAAGATCTCTTTCTTGAGTGTTAACAGCTAATTCAGATGCCATCATTTTGTATGTATAGTTGAGATTGCTTTCCAATGTGCATTACTTTGCATTTATCAACATTGAATTTCACTTGCCATTTTGTTGCCCAGTCACCCAGTTTTATGAGATCCCTTTGTAGCTTTTCGCAGTCTGCCTGAGACTTAACTATCTTGAGTAGTTCTGTATCATCTGCAAATTTACCCATTTTTCCAGATGAATATGTGGAACAGTACTGGTCCCAGTACTGACCCCTCTGGGATACCGCTATTTATCTCTCTCCATTCTAAAAACTGATAATTTATTCCTACCCTTGTTTCCCATCTTTTAACCTGTTACTGATCCATGAGAGGACTGCCTTCTTATCCCATGATGGCTTACTTTTCAAAAGTCAATTTAAATTAAATACATTTTTTAATTTTTTTTATTTTTTTTTTAGAAATCTAGATCTGTTATGTGTTTTGGTGTAACTTGCATTTTCCTTATGTTAAATTTGCATTATCCTAACAAAACATTTACTTTATTGACTTTCTTCACATCAGTCAAGATTTTATAGACCTCTAGCATATCCCCCCTTAGTAGTCTCTTTTCTGAGCTGAAAATTCCCAGTCATTTTAATTTCTCCTCCTGTTTCATACTCCTAATCATTTTAGTTGCCCATCTCTGTACCTTTTGCATTTCCAGTATGTCTTTTTTGGGATGGGGTGACCAGATCTGCACACAGTATTCAAGGTGTATATGTACCGTGGATTTATATAGAGGCAATATGATATTTTCTGTCTTTTTATCTATTCCTTTCTTTAAAAAGCAAAGGTTTCAGAGTAGCAGCTGTATTAGTCTGTATCTGCAAAAAGAACATAAGCTTTCGTGGGCTACATCTGAAGAAGTGAGCTGTAGCCCACAAAAGCTTATGCTCAAATAAATTTGTTAGTCTCTAAGGTGCCACAAGTACTCCTGTTCTTTTTTAAAAAGCAAACAGAATGTTGGGAATCATTGACTGTAGCTGCACATTGAGTGGATGTTTTCAGAGAACTATCCACAACGACACCAAGATCTCTTTCTTGAGTGTTAACAGCTAATTCAGACTCCTTCATTTTGTATGTATAGTTGAGGTTGTTTTCCAATGTGCATTACTTTGCATTTATCAACATTAAACTTCATCTGCCATTTTGTTGCCCAGTCACCCAGTTTTATGAGATCCCTTTGTAATTCTTCGCAGTCTGCCTGGGACTTAACTATCTTGAATAGTTATGTATCGTCTGCAAATTTTGCTACCTCACTGTTAACCTCTTTTTCCAGATACTTTTTTTTTAATGTATATTTTTTTAGAAATCTAGACCCGTTATGTGTTTTGGTGTAACTTGCATTATTCTTATGTTAAATTTGCATAATCCTAACAAAACATTTATTTTATTCATATCTCTTTTATTTATCTCATTGGTCCTGACACCCCCCCTGGAAATTCAAACAGCCCCCCTAATTTCAATTCCTGGGGAACCACTGCATGCGTCTATGCTGATGATAGTTCTGCTTGATAACAATCCAAAGTAGTGTTAACTGATGCATGTTCATTTTCATTATCTGAGTCAGATGCCACCAGCAGAGGGCTGATTTTCTTTTTTGGTAGTTTGGGTTACGTAGTTTCCGCATCAGAGCACTACTCTTTTGCCCTGCTACAGGCTGCGAATTAACTGACTAAGCAGCAGTTCTGCAGAAAAGGACCTGGGGATTACAGTGGATAAGAAGCTGGATATGAGTCAGCAGTGTGCCCTTGTTGCCAAGAAGGTTAACAGCATTTTGAGCTGTATAAGTAGGGGTATTGCCAGCAGATTGAGGGACATGATTATTTCCCTCTATTCGACACTGGTGAGGCCACATCTGGAGTACTGTGTCCAGTTTTGGGCCCCACACTACAAGAAGGATGTGGACAAATCGGAGATAATCATTTTTGTTGCCCTCCGCTGGACTAAGGGGCTGGGACACATGACTTATGAGGTATCAGAGGGGTAGCCGTATTAGTCTGGATCTGTAAAAGCAGCAAAGAATCCTGTGGCACCTTATAGACTAACAGATGTTTTGGAGCATGAGCTTTTGTGGGTGAATACTACATGCATCTGAGGAAGTGGGTATTCACCCACGAAAGCTCATGCTCCAAAACGTCTGTTAGTCTATAAAATGCCACAGGATTCTTTGATGACTTATGAGGAGAGGCTAAGGGATCTGGGCTTATTAAGTCTGCAGAAGAGATGAGTGAGGGGGGATTTGACAGCAGCCTTCAACTACCTGAAAGGGTGTTCCAAAGAGGATGGAGCTCGGCTGTTCTCAGTGGTGGCACATGACAGAACAAGGAGCAATGGTCTCAAGTTGCAGTGGGGGAGGTCTAGGTTGGATATTAGGAAAAAGTTTTTCTTTAGGAGAGTGGTGAAACACTGGAATGGGTTACCTAGGGAGGTAGTAGAATCCCCATTCTTGGAGGTTTTTAAGGCCCAGATTGATGAAGTCCTGGCTGGGATGATTTAGTTGGGGTTGGGCCTGCTTTGAGCAGGGGGCTGGACTAGATGACCTCCTGAGGTCTCTTCCAACCTTAATCTTCTATGATCTTTTTAAGACTTCTGAAAGCATGCTCCACATCTCATCCCTGTCAGATTTGGAAGGCGCTTCAGATTCTTAAACATTGGCTTGAGTGCTGATGCTATCTTTAGAAATCTCACATTGGTACCTTCTTTGCATTTTGTCAAATCTGCTGTGAAAGTGTTCTTAAAATGTGCTGAGTCGTCATCTGATACTACTGTAATGTGAAATATATGGCAGAATTTGGGTAAAACTGAGCAGGGGACATACAAGACTCCCCCAAAGAGTTCAGTTACAAATTTAATTAATACACTATTTTTTTAACAAGAATCATCAGCATGGAAGCATGTCCCCCAGAATGTTGGCCGACGCATGATGGGCCATACGAATGTCCAGCACATCAATACCCACAACAGCTACAAAAGTGCCATGCATAATGCCCATTCCCATTTACGTCACCAGAAAGCGAGAAGAGGGCAGTACCATCTCCCGCAAGTACAAACAAACCTGCCCATCTTAGCAACTGGCTGAACAATAAATAGGACCATGTGGACCTGCAGGCTTCAAAGTTCCACATTGTTCTGTCATTGAGTGCAAAACAAATAATAAAAAATCTACACTTGTAAGCTGCACCCCCACAGCAAAGAGAGTGCACTACAACACTTCCACAAGGTGAACTAAAAAACATCATCTCTCCCGTTTATCATTTCTACAACACAAATATCTGCAATAAAAATACACTTCGATTTCAATTACCACACAGAATACAATATATATGAAAATGTAGAAAAACAAAAAAAAATTAATAATTTTCAATTGGTAGTCTATTTTTTAACAGTGCGATTAAAGCTACTATTAAGGGTGATAGATCTTTTCATCACAATTTTTTTGAGTTAACTACAATTAATTGACAGCCCTAATTTTAACTTTTTAATTAACTTTTATAAAGTAATTTATGCTCTACAGACTCAAACCCTCCAAGAAGGCTAGCCAAGACTCCTCCCCCAATAGCATTGCTTCAAGGACTGATCACTTTTAAACAAATAATAAATAATCATGAAGTCCCTCAAGGTGGAAACTTTAAAATGGAACAATACAAGCTCAGTCAATTGTTATGCCAACCAATTTTGATCATATCTCCTCATAGGTAAACAGCAAAGCAGAAAAAGAAGTTAAAATAATAGTTCCTATGACACTGCATAAAAAGGAAGATAACTAGTTACACTAATATGGTCACCACTGTTACAAATGTGCAATAAATCTCATACAAAGTATGTCATGCAAGGTATCAAAGGAAAAGTGAGACTGCTAAGCATTATCTTGTTTAAATCGATGTATCATCTATGTATATGAAGTTATGAATATGTGCCAAGTGTTTTGTATCTCAAACGTTGTTTTCTTGAGTGACACCCAAAGAGATTTGCAGCAAGGCTAGCCAGCCTGCTTGATGACCTATTAAGGACAATCTGCTCACCCAGTGAGCCCCTCCTGGAGAGGTGTCAAAGAGCACTGAAGCAACGGCTGCCTCATGATTTAGCAAGGCATGTAAGGACATGTAATCTAAGACCTCATCTCTTGCCGGTAACTTTCCGTGCACTTGGGTTAAAAGTCTAAAAGGAGACTGACCTCATTTTACCTTCATTCCTGCCTCACATCTCTGGATATGATTTCAAACAAAGAAGAGCTTTGAACAAAGGACTCCAATCTAATGGGTGAACCAAAGAGACTTATTACAAACTATCAGATTTACTATCACTGTGAACCTGATCTATAGACTCTGAAATAAATTATGTATATGATTCCTTTAACCATTTAACAACACTTTTCTTTTTAATAATATTTTTTTAGTGTTTAGTTACTAAAGGATTGACTACAAGTGTGGTATTTGATAAGATCCAAAGTATATGTATTGACCTGGGGAGTGGCTGATCCTTTGGGATTAGAAGAACCTTATGTATGATGTATCTGGTTTTCAGTAACCGCTCCTCACAAAAACCATATGTCTGGGTGATGATGAGGCTGGCATGCCTAAGGGAAATGTGCTTTAGATTCTTGTTAACCAGTATGGTCATACAATTCACTTTTGTTACTGGCTTGTTGAACTCCAGTGTTAGAATAACCACCAGTCTGAGGTGTGTTTGCCCTGTTTTTATCATCAGTATGTCCTGAATTTGGCCCTCAGCTGTGACCCCCACAAGGCACGGTCACAATTCCAAAAGAGGAAGAATACTTAGGGTTGTTTAATTATTTAATGAATGCTTCATTTTAACAAAATTGCTTCAAAAAATCTGACACAATACAAGCTGCAAGCTGGTCTCTTTCAGATGGCTATCACCCACATAAAGTGATTCTTTGTCAATGAGTAGCACTGGACAAGACTAATGACTTACTTTTTTTCCCCAAAAAAATTTCTGTGAAATGTTTTTCAATTTATTTTTCATGATTCTGCAAGAAGTTTTTGGATACAGGGCATTTTTTTTAAGTGAAGTTGATGAAAACTCATAGGTCCCTTTTATACTAAATTCTCTAATTTTTTTTTATTCTTCTCAAAACTTGGAATTTTCCAAAGTAAATATTTTCAGCTCTGAAAATCCATTACTCCGTATGTTAGCCATCTTGGCTGCAGCCTGGGGTGCCCTGGCCCTTAGGCTGGTATAGAAAGTGACTCCCTGACCCAACCTTATGTCTGGGTTTCCAAGGATTTGGTGAGGCAGGGGTGCAGAGTGCTCCTGCACATTGGAAGCCCCCCCTTGCTCAGCTTCCCTCCCTCCACCCCTCCCTGGTGGGCTGTGATTCAGTTTCTTTTGGTTAAGAGAACTCACCATGGCCACAACCATTCTCCAACATAGTCTCTGTTACCAGCAGTGACCTTCCAGCTGCTTTACCTTCTCTGGGGCTTCTCCCACTCCTGGAGAAAACAAACCTGTCTGGCAGCCATCTTTCCTCACCCTTGTCGCCCCACATTCAGCTGGGTCTCAGCTACCACAGTGCTCAGCTCTGCCTCTACTTCCCCAGTGAGAATAGGCCATGAGCTGGCTCCCTTGATCACAGCATTTGAGTCAGTGTGACTCACACATTTCCCCTGTGGAGGTGAGTGTGGGCCATTCCTCTGCCCCATTCAGATCCAGGTGTCTGGTTACAGACAGAAAGGTGCCCTGAGCTTAACAGCCTTGCCTGTGTGTTGCAAGCAAGGGGGAGAAAACACCTCCTTCTCCCTGCCAGCCGAGCTACCTGCATTTTCATCCACACCTCCTTTCTGAGCCTTATGGCTCACTTGGTTCGAATCCTCAGCTGGTACAGAAACAGGGACTAAATTTTGTCTCAGCGTGATAGTCATTCCCCAGAATGATATCCTGGAGACCCCCAGCTACCAGCCCCTCCCCCCAATCCTTGCTGGGTCTGCCAAGGGACCTGAGGCATAGGTAGGGTGAACAGCTCCATATTTAGGACCTTAATCCAGGTTGCACAGCCCTTCAGGCCAGCAGTTGATGGGGTTGCACCACCCAGAGTGTGACAAGGGGTCTCTCTGTCCCAGAATCTCTCCACTCCTGAATGTCTTCCCATTATCCACCACTCCCACTGGAGTCAGGTGTGCCTGAGCCCAGGAGAATACAATAGCACATGTATATCGGTGCCTTGACTGGAGTGAAAAATGGCTTTTTTCTCTCAGGGCAGGCTTCAAGGTTGAAAGAATAGCCTGAGAGAGCTTAAAGATAAAAAAAGAAAGCTTTGGTAAGGTTTAGAGGAAAAAAGGAAAGAAAGATTGTTTGGTGAGGTTTAGTAAGGAGAGAGGATTTTAAAGGCCTAGTTTGGCAAGGTTGTCATAAACAGCTAGGTAAATGTTAATGTCTCTTTTACCTGTAAAGGGTTAAGAAGCTCAGTAAACCTGGCTGATACCTGACCAGAGGACCAATAAGGGGACAAGATACTTTCAAATCTTGGTGGAGGGAAGTCTTTTGTTTGTGCTCTTTGTGTTGCTGTTGTTCGCTCTCGGGACTGAGAGGGATGGGACATCAATCCAGGGTCTCCAAATCTTTCTGAATCAGTCTCTCATGTTTCAAACTTGTAAATAATTAGCCAGGCAAGGTGTGTTAGTCTTATGTTTGTTTTCTCAACTTGTAAATGTTTCTTTTTGCTGGAAGGATTTTTACCTCAGTTTGCTGTAACGTTGAACCTAAGGCTGGGGGGAGGGGGTGGTGGGTCCCTCTGGTCTATAGGAATCTGATTATCTGTAAAGCATTTTCCATCCTGATGTTACAGAGATGATTTTTATCTTTCTTTCTTTAATTAAAAGCTTTCTTTTTTAAGAATCTGATTGATTTTTCCTTGTTTTGAGATCCAAGGGGATTGGGTCTGGACTTACCAGGGATTGGTGGCGGGAAAGGAGGGGGGATGGTTAATTCCTCCTTGTTTTAAGATCCAAGATCTGTGTTCATCAGGGAAGTGGTGAAGCCTCTCAAGGCAACCCAGGGAGGGGAAAGTTTTGGGGGACAGAAGGTGCCCCAGACACTGAAATTCTGGGTGGGGCAGTGTTACCAGATCTAAGCTAGTAATTAAGCTTAGAAGGGTCCATGCAGCTCCCCCACATCTGAACCCTAAAATTCAGAGTGGGGAAAAAACCTTGACATGGTGGCAGAGCTGAGATTTTTTTTAGGAACTAAAAGCCAGTGGGATTTTTTTTCTCTCCTTTCTAGCTGCTTGGAAAGCAGCCTGAGGGCAGAGGTGTTAAGTTTTTTAACAAGGGTCTTTGTTAAGAGGAGGCTCCAAGCTGTGAACAAGCAGACAGCAAAAGGAATTTACAAGCTGAATTGTTTCCTTTCTTTCTACCTCTTGAGTATAGCTAGTTAGAAAATCTCTGTTAACCAAGCAGCCTTGAGCTGAGTGCATCCCAGTCAGTGAGCTGCAGGGGGGTGTGGCCAGCACAAGAAGCAGGAAAATGAGTACCAGTGAAACAGTTAACAAACTAGAACTGGCTAGGCTGGACGCAGAAGAGGAAGCCAAAGAGGCTGACCACAGGAGAGCTATGGAGATGAAACAAAAAGAGATGGAGATAAGAGAAAAAGAGATGGAAGAGAGAGAAAGAGAGAGAAAGCATGAACTGGACTTAGCAAAGGATAAACCAGATGTACCAGCCAACCCTAACAACCCTTCTCCAGGTAATGTTTCCCATCCCAGAAAATTTCCCACCTACAAGGCAGGTGATGACACTGAAGCCTTCTTAGAAAATTTTGAAAGGGCTGTCTTGGGTACAGCATCTCTGCAGACCAGTACATGATAGAACTGAGGCCACAGCTCAGTGGACCTTTAGCAGAGGTGGCGGCTGAAATGCCTAAGGAACACATGAACGATTATGACCTTTTTCAAACCAACGCCAGAATCAGAATGGGGCTAATACCTGAGCATGCCCACCGGCAGTTCAGAGCCCTAAGGTGGAAACCAGATGTGTCATTTACCCAACACATCTACCACACTGGAAAGAATTGGGATACCTGGATATCAGGAGCAAATGCTAAATCTCTGGAAGAGTTGTCCTTCCTAATGCAAATGGAGCCATTCTTAGAGGGTGTTCCTGCAGAAATAGAAAGGTACATCCTAGATGAGAAGCCCAAAACTGTAACTGAGGTGGGGGAGATTGGAGCCAGATAGGTGGAAATGGCAGAAAAGAAAAAAACTACTAGAAAGAGGAGCGAATATCAGAGGGGGCAAACCGAAACTAAACCCTATTATTGGGGGCAACCCAAAGCCCCACCTACAACCCAAGGAAAGCCCCAGACACCCTATTGTCCTACCTCGCCAGTCTCCAGCCACCCACCTCGTCCCAGTGACCAGTCAGCTGGGCGATGTTTTAAATGTAATGAACTGGGACACACAAAGGCCAACTGCCCCAAGAACCCCAACCGATTACAGTTCATTACACCACCATCACACCAAAGAACCCCAGGCCCAGATGCCTCTCAAATACCCTCGCAGCGAAAGGAAACCTTGAGAGTGGGCAGAAAGAAGGTTATCGCGTGGAGAGACACGGGGGCACAAGTGTCAGTTATTCACCAATCCTTAGTGAACCTCAAATTCATCACCCCAGAGGTCCAAGCGAAAATTCACCCATTCATGTCAAAATCTTTAAATTTGCCTCAAGCTGAATTCCCTGTCCAGTACAAGGGCTGCTCAGGAATGTGAACTTCTGCAGTCTATGACAATTATCCCATCCCCATGCTACTGGAGGAAGACTTGGCCAACCAGGTGAAGCGGGCCAAGAGGGTGAGAATGGTCACACGCAGCCAAGCCAGGCAAGCTTCCACATGCATCCCTGTTTCTGAGCCATCCACAAAGGCCCCGTCTGTGTTACCAGAGACCCAGACAGAGGTGGTGGACCCGGATTCCCTGCCAATGACTGCAACAGCCATAGTGCATCCAGTCCCAGAACTGGAACTGGAAAAACAACCCACACCAGAACCGTTGCCAGCACTGATGCCAGCGCTTGCAAACCCATCTACAACTCCAACGCCAGAGGGCACCAGCAGGCCTGAACTGGCAGAAGCAGCAGACAACTCTGCCCAAGAGGCTCAGCCAGAGCCTGAAATATCACATAGTGCACCAGCGGAAAGCAGTTCACAATCAACGGAAACCACTCCATCACCTACAACGCTTCTACAGGGACCAAGCCCACGTCCACAGTCTAAGGAGGAACTGACATCTCCAGCATCAAGGGAACAGATCCAGGCTGAGCAGGAAGCAGATGACAGCCTTCAGAAAGCTTGGGAGGTGGCACGGAGCACCCCACCGCCTCTCAGCTCTTCAAACCGATCCCGGTTTGTTGTAGAACAAGGACTTTTATACAAGGAGACTCTTTCTGGTGGACACCAGGAAGACTGGTGTCCTCAAAGACAGTTGGTAGTTCCAACTAAGTACTTACTAAAGCTCTTGAGCTTAGCTCATGAGCATCCCAGTGGCCATTCTGAGGTGAATAGAAGCAAGGACCAGTTGGGGAAGTCTTTCTACTGGGAGGGAATGGGCAAGGACGTTGCTAATTATGTCCAGTCTTGTGAGGTGTGCCAACGAGTGGAAAAGCCATAAGACCAAGTCAAAGCCCCTCTCCAACCACTCCCCTAATTGAGGTCCCATTTCAGCGAGTAGCTGTGGATATTCTGGGTCCTTTCCCAAAAAAGACCCCCAGAGGAAAGCAGTACATACTGACTTTCACGGATTTTGCTACCCGATAGCCAGAAGCAGTAGCTCTAAGCAACACCAGGGCTAAAACTGTGTGCCAGGCCTTAGCAGACATTTTTGCCAGGGCAGGTTGGCCCTCCGACATCCTTACCGATTCGGGAACTAATTTCCCGGCAGAGACCATGAAAAATCTGTGGGAAGCTCATGGGGTGAATCATTTGGTTGCCACCCCTTACCACCATCAAACCAATGGCCTGGTGGAGAGGTTTAATGGAACTTTGGGGGCCATGATATGTAAATTCATAAATGAACACTCCAGTGATTGGGACCTAGTGTTGCAGCACTTGCTTTTTACCTACAGGGCTGTACCACATCCCAGTTTAGGATTTTCACCATTCAAACTTGTGTATGGCAACGAGGTTAAGGGGCCATTACAGTTGGTGAAGCAGCAATGGGAGGGGTTTATGCCTTCTCCAGGAACTAACATTCTAGACTTTGTAAGCAACCTACAAAGCACCCTCCGGCACTCTTTAGCCCTTGCTAAAGAAAACCTAAAGGATGCTCAGGAAGAGCAAAAGGCCTGGTATGATAAACATACCAGAAAGCATTCCTTCAAAGTAGGGGACCAGGTTATAGTCTTGAAGGCGCAACAGGCCCATAAGATTGAAGCGTCATGGGAAGGGCCATTCACGGTCCAAGAGCGCCTAGGAGCTGTTAACTATCTCATATCATTCCCCACCTCAACCCTAAAGCCTAAAGTGTACCATGTTAATTCTCTCAAGCCCTTTTATTCCAGAGACTTAAAGGTTTGTCAGTTTACAGCCCAGGGAGAAGATGACGCTGAGTGGCCTAAAGGTGTCTACTACAAAGGAAAAAATGACGGAAGTGTGGAAGAGGTGAACCTCTCCGCAACCCTGGAACATCTGCAGCGGCAAAAGATCAAGGAGCTGTGCACTAGCTTCACCCCAATGTTCTCAGCCACCCGAGGACAGACTGAACGGGCATACCACTCCGTTGACACAGGTAATGCTCACCCAATTAGAACCCCACCCTACCGGGTGTTTCCTCATGCCCAAGCTGCTATAGAATGGGAGATCCAAAACATGCTTCAGATGGGTATAATCCTCCCCTCTAACAGTGCATGGGCATCTCCAGTGGTTCTAGTTCCCAAACCAGATGGGGAAATACGCTTTTGCGTGGACTACCATAAGCTAAATGCAGTAACTCGTCCCGACAACTATCCAATACTACGCACCGATGAGCTATTGCAGAAATTGGGACGTGCCCAGTTCATCTCTACATTAAACTTAACCAAGGGGTACTGGCAAGTACCGCTAGATGAACCCGCCAAAGAAAGTTCAGCATTCGTCACCCATGCGGGGGTGTATGAATTTAAAGTGCTTCCTTTTGGGCTGCGAAATGCACTCGCCACCTTCCAAAGACTTGTAGATGATCTCCTAGCAGGATTGGGAGAATCTGCCGTTGCCTACCTCGATGATGTGGCCATTTTTTTTTATTCATGGGCAGAACACCTAGAACACTTGGAAAAAGTCTTGGAGAGCATCAGGTAGGCAGGACTAACTGTTAAGGCTAAAAAGTGTCAAATAGGCCAAAACAGAGTGACTTACCTGGGACACCAGGTGGGTCAAGGAACGATAACTCCCCTATAGGCCAAGGTGGATGCTATCCAAAAGTGGCCTGTCCCAAAGTCAAAGAAACAGGTCCAATCCTTCTTAGGCTTGGCCAGATATTACAGGCGATTTGTACCATACTACAGCCAAATCGCTGCCCCACTAACAGACCTGACCAAAAAGACCCAGCCAAATGCAGTTAAGTGGACTGATGAGTGTCAGAAGGCCTTTACCCAGCTTAAGGCGACACTCATGTCTGACCCTGTGCTAAGGGCCCCAGACCTTGACAAACCATTCCTAGTAACCACAGATGATTCTGAGCGTGGTGTAGGAGCAGTTTTAATGCAGGAAGGACCAGATCAAGAATTTCATCCTGTCGTGTTTCTCAGCAAGAAACTGTCTGAGAGGTAAAGCCACTGGTCAATCAGTGAAAAAGAATGCTAGGCCATTGTGTATGCCCTGGAAAAGCTACGCCCATACGTTTGCGAACGGCGCTTCCAGCTACAAATTGACCATGCTGCACTAAAGTGGTTTTATACTGTCAAGGAAAGCAACAAAAAACTGCTTCGATGAAGTTTAACTCTTCAAAATTTTGATTTTGAAATTCAACACATTTCAGGAGCTTCTAACAAAGTAGCTGATGCACTCTCCCGTGAAAGTTTCCCAGAATCAACTGGTTAAAAATTGTCCTTGAAATGTGAAAAAACTTGTAGTTTTACATAATTAGTAGTATATGTAAAGGTGCATGTGTTTTATTAATCTGTTTATTGTAAGCTCTAGGAAGAAATCATCACCAGTGTGGTTCCCCACTGTCTGTGATTTGGGGGGCGTGTCATAAACAGATAGTTAAGGGTTAATGTCTCTTTTACCTGTAAAGGGTTAAGGAGCTTAGTAAACCTGGCTGACACCTGACCAGAGGACCAATAGAGGGACAAGATACTTTCAAATCTTGGTGGAGGGAAGTCTTTTGTTTGTGCTCTTTGTGCTGCTGTTGTTCGTTCTCAGGACTGAGAGGGACGGGACATCAGTCCAGGGTCTCCAAATCTTTCTGAATCAGTCTCTCATGTTTCAAACTTGTAAGTAATTAGCCAGGCAAGGTGTGTTAGTCTTATGTTTGTTTTCTCAACTTGTAAATGTTTCTTTTTGCTGGAAGGATTTTTACCTCTGTTTGCTGTAACTTTGAACCTAAGGCTGGGGGGAGGGGTTGGTGGGTCCCTCTGGTCTATAGGAATCTGATTACCCTGTAAAACATTTTCCATCTGACAAAGTGGGTATTCACCCACGAAAGCTCATGCTCCAAAACGGCTGTTAGTCTATAAGGTGCCACAGGATTCTTTGGTGCTTTTACAGATCCAGACTAACACGGCTACCCCTCTGATATTTTCCATCCTGATTTTACAGAGATGATTTTTATCTTTCTTTCTTTAATTAAAAGCTTTCTTTTTTAAGAATCTGATTGATTTTTCCTTGTTTTAAGATCCAAGGGGATTGGATCTGGACTCACCAAGGATTGGTGCGGGGAAAGGAAGGGGGATGGTAAATTCCCCCTTGTTTTAAGATCCAAGAGGTTTGGATCTGTGTTCACCAGGGAAGTGGTGAAGCCTCTCAAGGCAACCCAGGGAGGGAAAGTTTTGGGGGGACAGAAAGTGCCCCAGATACTGAAATTCTGGGTGGGGCAGTGTTACCAGATCTAAGCTAGTAATTAAGCTTAGAAGGGTCCATGCAGGTCCCCCACATCTGCACCCTAAAGTTCAGAGTGGGGAAAAAACCTTGACAATGGTGTTAAAGAATCAAAAGAGAGAACTTTAAAAAAAATAGAGATTTTTGTTTTTAAAGGGTTAGTCTGATAGAATAGAGGCAAGTTATTAAAGAAAAGAGATTTTTGGTGAGGTTTAGTAAGGAGAGGTTTTTAAATGACTAGTTTGGTATTTTATTAAAGAATAATTTTTTGAGATAAATGTGAAAGGTGTATTAAATATAAGAATAGGTTAAGAAAAGAACATCTAAAAAGAGTTAAATAAAAGAAAAACATAAAGGAAAGTGTTTAGAAAGCACATGGTAAAAATACACAGGCAGGTTAAGAGAAGAACATTTAAAATGTTAAATATAAGGGTAGATTAAGAAAAAAGCATTTAAAAATATTAAATAATATTGAAAAATAGGTTAAAAATACATATAGCAAAAAAGGGCATTTACTAAAGCAGAAACTGTTTAGTAAACACATGGTAAAAATATAAAGGTTGGTTAAGAAACATTTAAACTATTAAATACAAGGATGGGTAAAGAAAAGAGTATTTAAAAAGTGTTAAATAAAAGAGAAATACATAAAAAGAGGTTAAAAGTGAGAACAGGGCAAGAAAAGGGAAAAGAAAGCCTCTTTGCAAAGGGCAAACATAGACAGCACATGGTTGAGTGAGAGAGAGATGTTATTCTTCCAACTGTTCTTGGGGAAAGAGGCAACTTCCCAGGTTCACAGCCCCTCAGGCTAGTTATCACCACCTTTGGATCAGACCAATCAGATGCTTTCTACAGCTGTGTCATAGAATACATTTTCCTGAACCAATCCTATAGTCCCAAGATTTTTAAACAAGAGCCATCTCTCTCCCCCTTTAACTGCCTTATTCTTATCTAAAAAAAAACAGACCCCAAGCATCTTTCTTGCCATGTAGCCCTTTTACATAGGTACTTTAATAAAGGTTAAAACTATAAGCCCTTAGTAACAAACAATTTTTAAAAGTTTCCCCCAGTGTTTTAGACTACCATGGGTTATTTTTTAGTGAGGACAATTTGGAGTTGCAGCAAAGCCCCTGTTACTGAGAACAGTGTCTGTGAATCAGTGCAAGGCCGCCCAGAGAATTCAGGGGACCTGGGGCAAAGCAATTTCAGGGGCCCCTTCCATAAAAAAAATTTCAATACTATATTCTCATGGGGGCCCCTATGAGGCCCAGGGCAAATTGCCCCACTTGCTCCCCCCAACAGGAGGCCCTGGGAAAAATAAACCTTCTGCATGTCAGCACAAACTCAGTTTTGAGAAAACTTCTTTACAAGGTATCACTGGTTCTCAGCATCAGCTAGTGCTAAAAGGCACTAAAGCTCATTAAAAGGGCCGGACAAATATTTTCCATCAAAACTTTTTCTGGATTGAAAACTAGGGGTTTTTAAAAAGCAGAAAAAAATCACGGACAATGTCTACTTTCCTTCAAAATTTGTTGTGTTTTTTTTTAATTGAAAAGCTGAAATTAGTCTGCCAAAACCTGAACCTGGTTTGAGGTTTCAGAAGCGTGCGGCCAGATATTTGCTGCTTGCTGTGTTTGACTCTTTCAAAGAAATAATAAAAAAATCTGCTTAAAAAAAACCCAAAACTTTTGAACCACCTCAGCTTGTGACCAAACGCCTGAGCCTATCCAGTCAGAGATTTTTCCAGGTTTCTGATACTCTACTGGCTTCCTTGACTCATATCTGTCTCCATAACTTGGGTTCATTTACATTAGAACATAAGAACAGCCATACTGGGTCAGACCAAAGGTCCATCCAGCCCAGTATCCTGTCTACTGACAATGGCCAATGCCAAGTGCCCCAGACGGAGTGAACCTAACAGGCAATGATCAAGTGATCTCTCTTCTGTCATCCATCTCCACCCTCTGACAAACAGAGGCTAGGGACACCATTCCTTACCCATCCTGGCTAATAGCCATTAATGGACTTAACCTCCATGAATTTATCTGTTTCCTCAAGACTGGCTCCATGGGGTCCCTCTCAAACTGAAGACGGTTACTGTGGGTTTGTCTTTAGTATAGATTATGTACATACTCCACAAACTGAGCATTTGAGCTTGTTCCAGAATCTGGGATGAGCCTATGTTGTGAAAACTGAAATGCTCAAACTAGCACATGAATGTGAACGGACGCAGGGTGCTAAAATTCAATTAATCCAGGGGTTCTCAAACTGGGGGTCAGGACCCCTTAGGGGGTCACAAGGTTACTACTGGGGGTTGCAAGCTGTCAGCTTCCACCTCAAACCCCTCTTTGCCTCCAGCATTTATAATAGTGTTAAATATATAAAAAAGTGTTTTCAATTTATAAGGGGGGGGGTACACTCAGGGGTTTGCTATGGTCACCAGGACAAAAGTTTGAGAACCATTGAATTAACCCCTCTGGAGCCTGAGGGAATGCTGGGGAGGGGGGGTCTCCCTTGGTAGGGCTGGGAAGGATATTGCTCTTCTCATGTGATCCCTCCTCCAGTGGCTAATTTTAAAGGAAGCTACCCTTCCCTGACATGAATCTCCCTGTGGCACTGAAATTAAATACCAGCTATAATTTGGCATTTGAGAAGTGAAAGGGATGGGAGCCCTAAAGGAAAAACTACCATCTTGGCTCTTCTGCAAGCCTCAAACTGCTGAATGAGCCTTAGGGTAGGGAAGGCTGTGCTCCCAAACAGCCTGGCCCCGTTCCCTACCCGATCCCCACCCACTTCCTGCCCCCCGACTGCCCACCCCCCTCAGAATCCCTGACCCATCCTGTGCCATGTCCCCTCACCATCCCCCAGAGACCTCCACCACCATCACCACCAGGACCTCACCCCTGCTCCCTGTCCCCTGACTGCCCCAACCCCCATCCACCTCCCGCTGAGTCCTGACAGACCCCCCCAAACACCTACAATCCAACTGCCCCCCCAACCTCTGCCCCCTCCCTGTGCTTTGACTGTCCCCAGGGCTCCCTGCCCCTTAGCCACCCCCCCCTCACCCCTCACCCGCAGCCTCCGTGCCTTGCTGAACAGCGGCAGCACGTCTCTCGGGGGCCCCTGAGCCCAGCCCCGCTCAGAGTCACGTGATCAGGGGGCGGGGCTGCGAGCTCAGGCTGAGCTCAGCTCCCCCCAGCCAGCCTGGAGCTCGCAGCCCCGCCCCATGACCACGTGACTCTGAGCGGGGTGGGGCGGGGCTCAGGGGCCCCGCTGGAGCCACACTGCAGCGCTGTCCGGGGACGCTGCTGGGTGCAGTGAGTCTCCGGGAGAGGGGCGGAGGCGGGGGTAAAAGGCTGGGGTGGGAGCTTCAGCCATTCTCTTTGGGGCCCCTGCGGAGCCTGGGGCAAATTGCCCCCGTCCCCTTCTGGGGAGCCCTGAGTCAGTGGATCAGAGATAAGAAGGCTGCTTCTTCCCCCACTTTTTAACAAATAGAGGTGACATTTATACTAAGTTTTGTAAAGGAATAAACGCTCTAAAAGACAAACCTATATGAAATATAGGGCCTTAGTAACAGGCAGTTTATATTCCCCTTATTCTGTAAACCAGTGGCTTAGAGAGAAGTTTGTTTTTTCACTCACTTTTTAACAATACGAGTGAAAGTTATATTAAGCCTTTTAAAGGAATAAACACTTTAAAAGACAAGCCTGTCTGAAGACACATTTCTTTATTTAGCACTTTTACATATGTCTTTCAATAAAAAAAATAGAAGGCAGAAACATCCCTGGGTTAAAAACATAGAGAACATGTTTATAAAAGTCATTTATAGTGATAAAAAAGTTTTCCCTATGATTTAGACTAACAGTTATTTTTTAATAAGGACAAATTTGAAGTAGCATGCTTTTACAGCAAAGCCTCTGTTAGCAAAAACAGCATCTATGAGTAAGTGGATCAGAGATAAGAAGTCTGCTGCTTCTCCTGCTTTGCAATAAATACAACTGAAAATTATATTGTCTTTTACAGAGGCTCCCCGGGTTACACAAACCCAATTTATGGAAATCCAGACTTAAGGACAAAGTTCTGTAAGTTCCATACATTTTTTTTCATGATTGTTGGAGATGCATTCCCAACTTACGCAAAGTTTGACTTATGCAGTGAGGCCTATTTGAAGCATTATGTTTGTTTGTTTAAAAGTTTAATATGAAAAAGCCATATTGACTGAGCTGTAACAAAACACTCTTAGGGATATTTCGTAGAAGTTTAGTGAACTAAAAAGGCTTAAGATACTAGCCTGTTCTTTTAAAAATAGCGTTTTTAAAGTACCAGAACAGGAACTGGGTAAGAATATGAAAACTGGCAATTGAGGGGAGTTTACAGATGTGCTTTAATAAAAAAAAAAAAAAGCCTATTTTTTAACATTTGGATTTATACAAAAAACACAAGAAAAAATAAATATATGTAAAAAAAGTTTGCTTTTTTTTTGTGTTTTTTTGCCAGGGATAAGGAATCTGCACTCCTCCACACACACCTTCCTACCTCCCCCAGCCCCTTTTCTTCTTTTCTAATGTTTTTTAAAATCTAAACCAAAGACAAACACATTTTTTAAAAAGCCACAGTCAGATCAGGCCATGAGGGGAAGAAAGCTGTCCTGAGTTTTAGGGGGAATGTTGATAACTCTTCTAGTGAAACAGTTTTGCAGGCAGACATTCTGTGTTAGTTGTTATGCTTTAGGCGTGGGCAAGCATTTGTCATTCGGAAGCACTTTCCCACTTTATGAGGTATTATCTCTCTCATCCTAGGGCCTATCAGAAATATTAACAAAAACAAACTTAAAGATACTTTGTAGCAGCGCCTGCAAAGCAACAATGACAATTTTGTTGATAATTACTTTGTCTAAGCCCCAACAGAATAATTTTTGTTTTGTTTTTATAAAACACTTTTATGCAAGCTGTAAGCTTAGATGATGTACAGCATTAAATAATATGAAACAGTAGACGAGAGACCTGAGACATTATTGAAATCAGAGGGGTCATGATTAAGTCCTAATGCAGAGGGCCTGGGTGGAAAATAAAAAGGTACAGCCAAAGAGGAAAACACAGGGCCAGTGCAACCACTAGGTGAAGAAGCCGGTCGCCTAGGGCACCAAGCGGTTGGGGGCACCAGAAAGCGGTGCCCTGGCTCAGCAGGGAGGAGCCATCGTCTGGAGGCATCAGAGAGCCAGAGCGCTGGTTTGCGTGGGTGGCGAGCCCCAGCCAAGGAGGAGCTTGTGTGGCGCAGGGGGGCGGCAGCCCTGCAAAAGAAGCTGCACCACTGGTGGGGAGCAGCTGTCCTCGCCACCCCCTCCTGCCCAGGCTGCATCTCCCCATCCGGGGCTCCTGCAGGCTGCAGCAGCTGTATGTGGGTGCTGGCCTCCATGCGCCCCCCAGCTCCTCCCTCGCCACGCACGGGCTCTGCGACTCCAGAGCACGTGAGCTGCCAGGGGCTGCTCCCCAGACCAGATTTCCCCCCTCTCTGCCCCCTGAACTCCCCTGGAGGGTGCATAGCCTCCCCATGAGCCCTCCCTACCCCACACTGGCGGCCCCTGCCCCGAGTCCACTCACAGGCTTTGCCGGGCTTGGGCCGCTGCAGCAGCTCGGCAGAGAGGAGCTGTCTTCTGGAGGCACTGGAGAACCAGAGTGACCCGCTTATGGGGGCAGTGAGCCACAGCCATGGAGGAGCTGGCACAGTGCAGGGGGCAGCAGCCCTGCAAAGATGGCAGCACTGCTAGTGGGGAGTAGCCGCGCCCCCACCCCTCCTGCCCAGGCTGCAGCCTGGCACCACTCCTCCTGGGTGCTCCTGCAGCAGATGCATGTGGGCAGAGGCGCCTGTGTGCCCCTCGTTTTCCCCCCACTGTGCTCGAGCTCTGCGACTCCCAGGAGTGTAAGCTGCCATTGCTGCTGCCCTTCCCGGAGCAGGCTCAGGGCCCTGCATCCCAGTGGCAGTTCACATGCCTGGGAGCCGCAGAACCTGAGCACAGCGAGTGGGGAGCTGGGGGGTGCACGGGAGCCGGTGCCCACATGCATCTGCTGCAGCCTGCAGGAGCCCCCAGGGGGGATGCCAGGCCACAGCCTGGGCAGGAGCGGTGGGGGGTATGACTGCTTCCTGCTAGTGGCGCCGCTGCCTTGCAGGGCTGCTGTCCCCCTGCGCTGGGCCGGCTCCTCCATGGCTGAGGCTCGCCACCCCCACAAGCCGACGCTCTGGCTCTCCAGTGCCTCTGGACAGCGGCTCCTCCCTGCTGAGTCGGGAAAGGAGGAGCTGGGAACTATAGACCAGTCAGCCTGTCTTCGATAGCTGGGAAGCTACTTGAGTAGCAAGTGATTGTGATGGGGTGGACTAAGCCCCGAGGCCCCCTGCTGGAGGCTTTGAGGCCCTGCCACACCCCACCTCAACCCAGGAAAGAGCAGTAGAAAAGTCCTCCAAGCTCTCTGAAGTGGCTGCATGTGAAGCAGCCAATCAGGGCCCAGCAAGCTAGTATAAAGAGAGCTGCTGGGTCAGAACCAGTCAGTTCTTCACTGGAGCTGTAGGAGCATGCTTGGTGTGGCTGGCTGGCAGAGCTTCGGAGCTCCAGACAGGATGTCACTGCCAAGAGCCAGAGAAAATAAGAAAAAGCCCTAAATTTGTGCTGCGACTTTATTGGGACAAAGCCCTGAGGTAAGGGCAAAGATGGTGCAGTGGCATGGGGAAGTGGCCCAGGGAATTAGAATAGCAGTGGGACTTGAATGAATGGACACAGCAGACAGCTGCTATCTACAGGGTCCCTGGGCTGGGACTCAGAGTAGTGGGTAGGCCTGGGTCCTGTCCCCTCCATTAGCCACTGAGGGGAAGAGACCTGTGTGAGAGGTTCGGTCACAGAGATTCCCTTGGGACTGTCACCCAATGTGCTGGAATTACCTCTGAGCCAGTTTTACCTGCCAGCCTGGGCCTCCTAGAGCCCTGTCTTGTTGAGCCAGACACACTAGCCTGCCCAACACAGACTCAGGGTCTGGGTCACGCCCCCAAAGCTGCAGGCTTCACTGAAAATAGCCTAGCACTGAAATACCCAGCTCTCAATGGGATTCCAAACCCTGAATAAATCTGTTTTACTCTGTATAAAGCTTTATACAGGGTAAATTAGTAAATTATCCACTCTCTACAACACTGATAGAGAGATGCACAGCTGCTCGCTCCCCCAGGAATTAATCACTTACTCTGGGTTTATTAATAAACAAAAGTGATTTTATTAAGTATTAAAAGTAAGATTTAAGTGGTTTCAAGTATTAACAGACAGATCAAAGAAGGTCACAAAAACAAAATAAGTAAAATGCAAGTCTAAGGGTATGTCCACACTACGAGATTACTCTGATTTTACAGAAATCGATTTTTGGCAACAGATTGTATAAAGTTGAGTGCATGAAGCATCCCTCCTCCGTCCCAAAGGATATCTCAGATAAGGAGGCAAAAAAAATGCACGTGAGACAACATGTTCTCTGAGAGCATGCAGTCAACCTGCAATGAAAGAGCTCATTTCAATGAGTGGAAGGACACAGTATCAAAGTACAGGAAAGCTGCCAGTGAATGTGAGGCCAGGAGGGATGCACGTGAGGTCAGGAGGAACAAACATGAGGAAAGGAGGGACGAACGTGAGGAGAGGTGGCAGCAGGAAGATCAGAGGAGGCATGTTGCAATGCTGGGGCTGCTGCATGATCAAACTGACGTGCTCTGGCATCTGGTGGAGCTTCAGGAATGGCAGCAGGATCACAGTGTCACTGCAGACCCTGTATAACTGCCCTCCCACCTCCCCAAGTTCCATAGCCTTCTCACCCAGATGCCCAAGAACGCGGTGAGGGGAGGCGCCGTGCACCTACCCACTCCATCCCAGTGGACAGCCCAAGCAAAAGGCTGTCATTATTTTGAACTTTTCAAGTGGCCTTTTCCTTCCCTCCTATCCTCCTCCCAAACCCCACCCGGGCTACCTTTCAGTTCTCTCCCTATGTTTAAAATCAATTAATAAAGAATACATGATTTTTAAAGAATAGTGACTTTATTTCCTTAGAAAGCAAGCTGTGATCAAAGGGGGGAGGGTGGGTGGCTTACAGTGAATGAGTCAATCAAGGGGGTGGGTTTTCATCAAGGAGAAACAAACAGAACTTTCACACCGTAGCCTGGCCAGTCATGAAACTGGTTGTCAAAGCTTTTCTGATGTGCAGTGCTTCCTGGTGAGCTCTTCAAATCGCTTTGGTGTCTGGCTGCGCGTAATCAGCGGCCAGGCGATTTGCCTCAGCCTCCCACCCCACCAAAACATCTTCCCTTTACTCTCACAGAGATTGTGGAGCACACAGCAAGCAGCAATATCAATGGGGATATTGGTTTGGCTGAGGTCTGAGCGAGTCAGTAATGTGCGCCAGCGCGCCTTTAAACGGCCAAATGCACATTCTACCACCATTCTGCACTTGCTCAGCCTGTAGGTGAACAGCTCCTGACTACTGTCCAGGCAGCCTGGGTATGGCTTCATGGGCCATGGCATTAAGGGGTACACTGGGTCCCCAAGGTTAACTACAGGCATTTCAACATCCCCAACTGTTATTTTCTGGTCTGGGAAGTAATTCCCTTGCTGCAGCCATTTAAACAGAGTAGTGTTCCTGAAGACACAAGCGTCATGAACCCTTCCTGGCCATCCCACGTGGATGTTGGTGAAACATCCCTTGTGATCCACCAGTGCTTGCAGCACCATTGAAAAGTACCCCTTGCAGTTTACGTACTGGGTGGCCTGGTGCTCCGGTGCCAAGATAGGGATATGGGTTCTGTCATAAACAGATAGCTAAGGGTTAATGTCTCTTTCACCTGGAAAGGAGTAACTTGAAACACCTGACCAGAGGACCAATCAGGAAACAAGACTTTTTCAAATCTGGGTGGAGGGAAGTTTTGGGTGTGAGTTCTTTGTTCTTTGTCTTGTGTCTGTGCCCTCTCGGCTATGAGAGTGATTTTTCTATCTCCAGCCTTTCTAATCTTCTGTTTTCAAGTTGTAAGTACAAAGATAGTAAGACAATATGTTTATATTGTTGTTTTTTTTTTGTATTTACATGTTTGTAGTTGCTGGAGTGTTTTGAATTGTATTCTTTTTGGATAAGGCTGTTTATTCACACTTTTTTTCTTAAGCAATTGACCCTGTGTATTTGTCACCTTAATACAGAGAGACCATTTTTATGTCCTTTTCTTTCTTTTTATATAAAGCTTTCTTTTTAAGACCTGTTGGATTTTTTCTTTAGTGGGGACTCCAGGGAATTGAGTCTGCAGCTCACCAGGGAATTGGTGGGAGGACAAAGTCAGGGGGAAAAATCTCTTTGTGTTAGATTTACTAAGCCTGACTTTGCATACCCTCTGGGTGAGGAGGGAAAAGAGATTAGCTATCTTGGTACTTGTGTTTTCCAGGACTGGAAACAGGGAGGGTGAAGTCCCTCTGTTTAGATTCACGGAGCTTGCTTCTGTATATCTCTCCAGGAACCCAGGGAGGGAACACCTGGAGGGGGAAGGGAAATGGTTTATTCCCCTTTGTTGTGAGACTCAAGGAATCTGAGTCTTGGGGTCCCCCAGGAAAGGTTTTCGGGAGACCACAGTGAGCTAGGCACTGTATAAATCCCTGGCTGGTGGCAGCGTTATCAGGTCCAAGCTGGTAACTAAGCTTGGAGGTTTTCATGCTAACACCCATATTTTGGACGCTAAGGTCCAGATCTGGGAAATATGTTATGACAGGTTCTATCTATTGCCCCACCACAGTTAGGGAATCCCATTACAGCAAAGCCACCCACTATGACCTGCACGTTTCCCAGAGTCACTACCTTTGGTAGCAGCAGCTCAGTGATTGCTTTGGCTACTTGCATCACAGCAGCCCCCCCAGTAGATTTGCCCACTCCAAATTGATTCCTGAATGACTGGTAGGTGTCTGGCATTGCAAGTTTCCACAGGGCTATCGCCACTTGCTCCTCAACTGTGAGGGCTGCTCTCATCTTGGTATTTTGGCGCTTCAGGGCAGGCGAAAGCAAGTCACAAAGTTTCATGAAAGTGCCCTTACACATGCGAAAGTTTTGCAGTCACTGGGAATCGTCCCACATCTGCAATACTATGCAGTTCCACCAGTCTGTGCTTGTTTCCCAGGCCCAGAATCGGCATTCCACGGCTAGAACCTGCCCCATTAACAGCATGATCTCCAAAGCGCTGGGGCCCACAGTTTGAGAGAATTCTGTGTCCATGTCCTAATCCCTCTCGTCGTTGTGCTGCCACAGCTGCCTCCTCCTCGCCTGTTTTTTCAGGTCCCGGTTCAGCACAAACTGCACGATAATGAGCGAGATGTTTACAATGTTCATGACAGCTGTCTTGAGCTGAACAGGCTCCATGTCCACCATGGTATGGCGTCTGCACAGTTCGCCCAGGAAAAAAGGCGTGAAATGGTTGTCTGCTGTTGCTTTCATGGAGGGAGGAAGGGAGAGGGGGGCCTGATGACATGTACCCAAAACCACTCGCAACAATGTTTTTTGCCCCATCAGGCATTGGGATCTCAACCCATAATTCCAATGGGCGGGGTAGACTGCGGGTACTACAGGATAGCTACCCACAGTGCAACGCTCCAGAAGTCGATGCTAGCCTCTGTACAGATGCACACCGCCGAATTAATGTGCCCCAAGAGGGCAATGACATTGTATGAGGAGGGAGCTCTGGAACACTGCTCTGTCCCAGAGCAGTAAGAAAGAGAGAGAGAGAGTGCACGCATGCACACTTGGCCAGGGGGTGCTTGAAAGAAGAGTGTGAACTCCATTACAATAATGTATAAAACATTCACTTTGCGAATATCTGGAGGATGAAGGGGTAATCACTAGTAGCTAACATGGATTTGTTAAGAACAAACCACGCAAAACCATTGTAATTTCTTTCTTGGACAGGGTAACTAGTTTGGTGGATAAGGGGAATGCAATGGACATAATATACCTGGACTTCAGCAAGTTTTTTGATACATTCCTACATGACATTCTGATAAGTAAGCTGCAGAAATGTGGGTGTAAACGTGGGGGTGCCAGGGCTTGACCCTCTCTGGGGAGGAGGGGAGCCACGCCGGCCCACTCTGCTCCGGTTGGCCCGGGATGTTAGCCCGGAGGTCCTTACGGTACTTGTCCACCTGATGGGCGAGGGGCTCAGGCCCTCCTGCAGGGCTGAGCCATAACAACCGCGAGGCGCCGGTTCCTACGTCAGGACAGATAGCAACACAGAATCAGTAAGCTCAGGCCTGGGTCAGGGCTGAGCAACGGTAATAACTTAAGGCCTAACCCTTGGTCAGGGTGGGGCAGCAAAAACACTGAGTCAATAGACTCATGCCTTGGTCAGGGCTGCGCAACAATAGCAGTTTTAAAGGCTCAGCCCATGGTCAGGGCGGGCAGCAAACACTGAGTTAGGAAGCTTGGGCCTTGGGTCAGGACCTAGCAACAATAGCAGTTTTAAAGGTCCAGCCCTTGGTCAGGGCGAGGCAGCAAATCCTGAGTCAGTAAGCTCAGTGATAACAGTTATTGGCCTCCTCAGGCCAGGAAGAGGGGGAGTCTGCCAGGCCCTCCCACTCCACTGCGTCCAGCCCAGGGCCCTAACAGCAGCTGTCACTCCACTGGTCAGTCAGTGGGGTTCCTGGCCGCAACACACTGACATCGGCTCCAGCAACTCCGCAGCCTGACTGGGGTTGGCTGCTCCCGGGCTGCTTCCGTACTCCCCCTCAGGACTACCTGGGTCCTAACATCGTCCTCAGCGGGGTCCAGGAGCATAGGCTCGTCATGACCGGGGCTGGGTGGTAGGTCCAGGAGCTCCTTGGGATACTCGGGCCACGGTAGCTCCGACAGCTCCTCCCGGTAGCGAGCGTGGGGAAGCTCTGGCAGCTCCTCCTGGTAGCGAGCGCGGGGAAACTCCGGCCAGTCCGGGCAGCTCCCCTGGGTCGCCCACGTCTCCCAGTTTCAAGCTCCCCGAGGGACGTTTGTTCTCTCCAGCCGCTGGTGCCTGACTGAGCCCTGAGGGCTGGCTTTTATAGTTCTGAGTCACTGCCTGACCCTTTGAGGGGCAGGCTCAGAGCTCCGTAGCTCTGCCCACTCTGACCTCTGCCAGGGCTCGACCCTCTCCGGGGAGGAGGGAAGCCACGCCGGCCCACTACACATCCCCTACCTCAAGTCTGCTTCTTTTTCAATCACTGCATAGTTCTTCTCCCGCGGAAATAACTTCCGGCAGAGGTACAGCACTGGGTGGTCCTCTCCATCAACTTCTTGGGACAGGATGTCCCCCAGCCCCACCTCTGAGGCATCCATCTGGAGGATGAACCTCCGGTGGAAATCTGGGCTATATAGCACTAACTGTGGGCAAAGGCACGTCTGAAGGGTCCGGAAGGCCTCTTCACATTCTGGGGACCATCGTATCTGGCAGGGGCTGTTCTTGGTCAGCAGTCCGGTTAAGGGTGCCACGATGGAGGCAAACTGGGGGATGAAGCGCCAATAGTACCCTACAAGCCCCAGGAACTGCCGGACATGGCGTTTTGTGGTGGGCATCGGGCAGGTGGTCAGGGCTTGTACCTTCCCAACAAGGGGCTTCACTCGGCCTCCCCCAATAGTGTACCCCAGATACATGGTCTCCTGCCATCCGATGCGGCATTTTTGGGGGTTGGTGGTCAGTCCTGCCTGTTGCAGGGACCGCAGGACCGCCACCACTCGCTCTAGGTGGTCTTCCCAGTTGCTGCTATAGACCACAGCATCATCCAGGTAACCGGCGGCATACTCTCGATGGGGCAGCAGTAGGCAGTCCATCAGCCACTGGAAGGTCGCTGGGGCCCCATGGAGGCCGAAAGGCATCCGCGTAAATTGGTAGAGTCCCATCGGGGTAGCAAATGCTGTCTTTTCCTTGGAGGTCTCCTCGAGTGGCATCTGCCAATACCCTTTGCTGAGGTCGAGGATAGCGATGAACTGGGCCTCCCTGAGGCGGCCCAGCAGCTCGTCCATCCGGGGCATGGAGTAGGCATCGAACTGTGAGATGGCATTCACCCACCGGAAGTCTATACAAAACTGGCGGGTGCCATCGGGCTTGGGCACCAAGACCACCAGGCTACGCCACTCACTCTGAGATGGCTCGATGACTCCTAAGGCCAGCATGGCCTGCACCTCTTCCTCCACCTCTTGGCGCATCCGGTATGGTAGCGGCCTGGTCGTTTCTTGGATTACCTTCCCCGGCTCGGTCTGGATCGAGTGGTAGATCAAGCTTGTGTACCCCGGTAGGGCCGTGAAGGTCCCTTGGAAGGCTTTCAGGAGACACTTGGCCTGCTTGCGCTGCTTTCTTGTCAGGGAGTCGCAGAGCAGGGGAGCAGCAAGGTCCTCTGCCTGGGGTGCGTGGGGACCCAGCTCCGGTTCAGGTGGGTAAGGGTTAATCAATAGGCCCTCCCGGTCTTGCCATGGTTTTAAAAGATTTACATGGTATCACTGGGTCTTCTTACGCCAGTCCAGTTGGTGGATTTCATAGGTGACAGGCCCAACCTTCCGAGCCACCTCGTAGGGCCCCTGCCAACGGGTCAGTAGTTTCGATTCGCTCGAGGGTAGAAGGAGCAGAACTCGGTCCCTGGGTTCAAAGTCGCGCACCTGGGCCTCGTGGTTATAGATCCGTTCCTGCCTGCCCTGCGCAGCCTTTAAGTTTTCCCGAGCTAGGATCCCCGCCTGGGCAAAGTAGTGCTGTAGTTGAAGGACATACTTCAAGAGTCCCTGGGTTGGAGAGGGGGACTGCTCCCAAGTCTCCCGCATCAAGTCCAGCAGGCCCCATGGGCGACATCCATACAACAGCTTGAATGGGGAAAACTTGGTTGAGGACTGGGGCACCTCCTGGACGGCTAGCAGCAGGGGAGGGAGCAGCTGGTCCCACTGGCGTAGTTCCTCCGGGGGGAACTTCCGCAGCATCTCCTTAAGGGTTTGGTTGAACCGCTCGACCAACCCATCCGTCTGCGGGTGGTAGACGGAGGTGCGTAGCTATTTTACCCCCAGGAGCTTGCAGACCTGCTGTAACAACCTGGAGGTAAAATTGGTGCCTTGATTGGTCAGAATTTCGCAAGGCAGGCCCACCAGTGCAAAGACCTTTACCAGTTCCCCGGCAATGGTCCGGGCAGTAGTGCTCCGCAGCGGGATGGCCTCGGGGAACCATGTGGCATAGTAGATGATGACCAGGACATACTGGAATTGGGCATTGCTGTTCGGGAGTGGGCCTACCAGGTCCATGGCCACTTATTCAAAGGGGGTCTCAACTATCGGCATAGGGACCAAAGGTGCCTAGGGCATGTGCTGCGGAGCGACTAATTGGCACTCTGGGCAGGAGCTACAGTAGTTCCTCACCTCAGGCCAGAAGAACAGCGCCAAGATCCAGGCGAGGGTCTTCTCATGGCCCAGATGCCCAGTGGCCGGGACGTCATGGGCCAGCTTCATCACGGTGCGCCGGTGACCAGCCGGTATCAGCAGCTGTATCTGGGGTTCTTTCATGCGGGAGTCCCAGTCGATCCGGTAAAGACGGTCCTGGCGCAACTCGAAGTAGAGCCATTGGGTTGTGAGCTGAGGGTCGATGACGGTCCCATCAATGGCTGCGAGTAGTTCATAGGCCTGACTAAGGGTAGGGTCAGCCCTCTGATCCTGGCAAAAGTCGGTATGAAGGAGGGGCTCGACCGCGGGCTCCAGTCAAGGGTCACCCGTTTCCTTGTTCCCCCCTCTGTCCCCGGGGCCCCATCCACTTCCTCCGGTATGGCCTCCTGGCGTTCTGCTTCCAGCGCCGGTGTCGACCGGAGGACCTCCTCGAAGGCGGGCCAGTCCCACCACAGGATCACCGGGTATGCCAGCCAAGAGGCTAGGCCGACCACGACCCGTCGGGTGACGCCAGCTACCGTCAGCGGGATACAGGCACTGGGGTTTGGCCGGACGTCCCCGTGGATATGTTGTAGAAATATCGTTCCTAAGCGGGGGTCTGCCGGGGGCCCCAGAGCCTGCAGGATTAATGTCTGGCCACAGCTGGAGTCAAGCAACGCCTGGGTTGCCTGGTCCCCGATGATTACTGGGACCGTAAGCTTGGGGGCCTGTGGCAACCGGGCCTGGGTGTCCCCTGCACAGACCTGCCCGAAGCTGCAGTCCATTTCTGCGCAGTCACGCGGCAGGTGTCTCATCTGCCCACACCAGAAACAAGGTCCTAGTTCAGGGTGTTCACTCCTGGGGGGAGCTCCCCTGGGACCTCTGAGGGGGCTCCGCTGGGCCCTCGAGGGCCCCGACCCAGAGGGGGCCGTTCCATACTGAAGGTCCAGGTCCGGGCATCAGGCCCGAGGCCCCAGACGGGTGTCCTCCCCGCGGCCCAGGTTTAGCGGCCCGGTCAGGGCATTCCCCCTTTTGTCTGAGGTATGGCTTTCGGGTCCGGGATTTGGAGGCCGAAAAGCAGGTCCCACGGAGGTTTTGGTGGCAAGAAAGTCCTCCATCAGTGAGACGGCCGCGGCCAACGTTGCCTGCCGGTGGCGGAGCACCCAGGCTCGTCCTTGGGCTGGCAGGGTGTGTACGAATTGCTCTAGGGTGACTTGCTTGGTAACCTCCTCTGCCATCTTTGTTTCTGGCTGTAATCATCGGCGACACGCCTCCTTCAGGGCTTGGGCCACCAGCCGAGGTCGGGCACCTGGGGGATTCGTCTGGCTCCGGAACCAATGCCAAAAGGTCTCAGGGCTAATGTCTAGGGTATCCAAAATCACAGCCTTGACCCGGCCGTAATCCCTGGCTTCGTCTGTCGCCAGCCCCCGGTATGCCGTCTGGGTGGTCCCGGTCAGATACGGGGCCGGAAGGGTAGCCCATTGGTCCTGGGCCCATCCCGCGACGAGGGCCACGCATTCAAAGGTCACCAGGAACGCCTCGGGGTCATCGTCGGGGTCCACCTTGGTGAGTTGTACTGGGGCAGCGGAGCGGGGTGCCCCAGCGCCGTCCCCTGGCGCTCCTATGGGGTGTGGTAGTGCGGCCACCAGCTGCTGCAGCTGGGTCCCAAACTGCTGCATAAGCTGCTGCTGCTGCTGGAGCTGCACAGCATCTCGCTGCTGCTGCTGCTGTAGCTGGGTGTCCTGCTGCTGGTCCTGATTCTCTACCAGCAGCCGGAACATCCACTTCATCTCCATGATCGTCTAGGGGAGGGTGATGTCCCCCTTTGACCCCTTCTCACAGGGGCCGAGGGTTCACTCTCCCCACTTCTGGTACCAAGTGTAAATGTGGGGGTGCCGGGACTCGACCCTCTCCAGGGAGGAGGGGAGGCACGCTGGCCCACTCTGCTCCGGTTGGACCGGGAAGTTAGCCCGGCAGTCCTTGCGGTACTTGCCCGCCCAACGGGTGAGGGGCTCAGGCCCTCTGGCAGGGCTGAGCCGTAACAACCGCGAGGCGCTGGTTCCTACGTCAGGACAGATAGCAACACAGAATCAGTAAGCTCAGACCTGGGTCAGGGCTGAGCAACGGTAACAGTTTAGGGCCCAACCCTTGGTCAGTGCAGGGCAGCAAACGCTGAGTCCATAATCTCAGGCCTTGGGACAGGACTGAGCAACAGTACCAGTTTGGAGGCCCAGCCCATGGTCAGGGCGAGGCAGCAAATGCTGAGTCAGTAAGCTCAGTGATAACAGTTATTGGCCTCCTCAGGCCAGGGAGAGGGGGAGTCTGCCACCCGGAGTGGGGTGGCAGGGGGGACGCAGGCTCTCCCACTCCACTACGTCCCAGCCCGGGGCCCTAGCAGCGGCTGTCACTCCATTGGTCAGTCAGTGGGGTTCCTGGCCGCAACACACTGACATCGGCTTCAGCAACTCCGCAGCCTGACTGGGGTCGGCTGCTCCCGGGCTGCTTCCGTACTCCCCCTCAGGACTACCTGGGTCCTAACATCGTCCTCAGCAGGGTCCAGGAGCATAGGCTCGTCATGACCGGGGCTGGGTGGTAGGTCCAGGAGTTCCTCGGGATACTCGGGCCACGGTAGAGCCTGCGGCTCCTCCGGGTAGCAGCAGGCACGGGGAAGCTCCGGTAGCTCCTCCTGGTAGCAAGTGGGGGGAAGCTCCGGCAGCTCCTCCTGGTAGTGAGCGTGGGGAAGCTCCGGCAGCTCCTCCTGGTAGCGAGCGTGGGGAAGCTCCGGCAGCTCCTCCTGGTAGTGAGCGTGGGGAAGCTCCGGCAGTTCCTCCTGGTAGCGAGCGCAGGGAAGCTCTGGCCAGTCCGGGCAGCTCCCCTGGGGCACCGGCATCTCCCAGTTTCAAGCTCCCGGAGGGATGTCTGTTCTCTCCGGCCGCTGGTGCCTGACTGTGCCCTGAAGGCTGGCTTTTATAGTTCCGGGTCGCCGCCTGACCCTTTCAGAGGTGGGCTCAGAGCTCCATAGCTCCACCCACTCTGGCCTCTGCCGGGGATCGACCCTCTCCGAGGAGGAGGGGAGCCATGCCGGCCCACTACAGTGGGCTTGGTAGAACTACCATTAAGTGGATACAAAATTGGTTAAACTATCGCTAAAGAAGAATAACTATTAATGGAATGATGTCAGATTGGAGGGAGATCTCAAGTGAGTTTCAACAGGGATCTGTTCTGGGTTTGGTGTTGTTTTGCATCTTTGTTAATGACTTGGATATATAAATAGAGAGCATACTGATCGAATTTGCAGATGACACTAAATTGCGGAGGTTGCCAACATTTTGGAGGATAGAGCTAAAATTCATGGGGATCTTGATAAATTGGAGAACTGAGCTATAAGCAACAAAATGAAATTCAGCAAAGAAAAATGTAAGATGCTACACTTAGGGAAGAAAAACCAAAGGCACAACTACAGAATGGGGATAACTGGCTCAGCAGCAGCACTGTTGAGAAGAATATGGGAGTTGTGGTGGATCATAACATCAACACGAGTCAGCAATGTGATGCCGTTGGGGAAAAAAAAGTCACTCAATGACAAGGCACAGCCTCTGGTGCAATGCACACTCCATACTACCAAATGTCAGGTACACCTCTTCCTTGGCCTCACCAGGTACCACTGAAGTTTCATCCTGGATTTTGCCACCATTTCAGAACCCTTAACCAACCTGGTAAAGAATGCCAGCCCAAGGAAGATCCCATGGTCAGTGGCATGCGAGAAAGTCTTCTGGGAGCTAAAAGAAGGGTTGAGTCAAGAACCCATGCTCATCCACACAGACTTCACCAAGAAGTTTTCAGCCCAGACAAATGTCTCAGAAGGGGGTCTGGACACTGTATTGATGGAGAGGAACACTCCATAGTATATCTTGGTAGGAAGTTGTTCCCACAGGAAGCACCTTACTCAGTCATCGAGAAGGAGGCCCTAGCAGTGAAATGAGTCATAGATGCACTGATGGATCATGCCCCATTACAGTGGCAGAACACCATGAAGGACACCAGTCCCAATATCATGCCACGGTACCTCTCATTACAGCCATATAGTTTTGAAATCCTTCATTGGGCCAAGAAGGACCATAAGAGTGCAGATTTTTTTTGAGAGAGAGAGAGATGGGGGGCACAAGAACTGCAGAGCATCACCCTGACCCTAAAATGAAGGGAGAGGGTGTCTGACAGGGTATATAAACTCCTCATTGGACAGAAGGGGCTAAGGAACAGCTATGAGCTAACGAGGCCCCGCTCCTCCATCCATGCCAGGCATGGTGGGGTCAGAAGCTCCCCACCCCCAACATAGCACTGTGTACACCAGTGCTCAAGGCAATATAACTATGTCAAGACTGAGGGGAAAAACAACTGAGGAGAGTTGGCAGTTTTTCAAAGGGATGCTATTAAGGGCCCAAAAGCAAGCTATTCTGATGGTTAGGAAAGGTAGAAAATGTGGCAAAAGACCACCTTGGCTTAACCACGAGATCTTGCGTGACCTACAAAATAAAAAGGCGTTATATAAAAAACGGAAACTAGGTCAGATTACAAAGGATGAATATAGGCAAATAACACAGGAATGCAGAGGCAAGATTAGAAAGGCAAAGGCACAAAACGAGCTCAAACTAGCTATGGGAATAAAGGGAAACAAGAAGACTTTTTATCAATACATTAGAAGCAAGAGGAAGACCAAGGACAGGGTAGGCCCACTGCTCAGTGAGGAGGGGGAAACAGTAACGGGAGACTTGGAAATGGCAGAGATGCTTAATGACTTCTTTGTTTCGGTCTTCACTGAGAAGTCTGAAGGAATGTCTAATGTAGTGAATGCTTACGGGAAGAGGGTAAGTTTAGAAGATAAAATAAAAAAGAGCAAGTAAAAAATCACTTAGAAAAGTTAGATGCCTGCAAGTCACCAGGGCCTGATGAAATGCATCCTAGAATACTCAAGGAGTTAATAGAGGAGGTATCTGAGCCTCTAGCTATTATCTTTGGGAAATCATGGGAGATGGGGGAGAGTCCAGAAGACTGGAAGGGGGCAAATATAGTGCCCATCTATAAAAAGGGAAATAAAAACAACCCAGGAAACTACAGACCAGTTAGTTTAACTTCTGTGCCAGGGAAGATAATGGAGCAAGTAATTAAAGAAATCATCTGCAACCACTTGAAAGGTGGTAAGGTGATAGGGAATAGCCAGCATGGATTTGTAAAGAACAAATCATGTCAAACTAATCTGATAGCATTCTTTGATAGGATAATGAGCCTTGTGGATAAGGGAGAAGCGGTGGATGTGATATACCTAGACTTTAGTAAGGCATTTGATACGGTCTCGCATGATATTCTTATAGATAAACTAGGAAAATACAATTTAGATGGGGCTACTATAAGGTGGGTGCATAACTGGCTGGATAACCGTACTCAGAGAGTAGTTATTAATGGCTCCCAATCCTGCTGGAAAGGTATAACCAGTGGGGTTCAGCAGGGATCTGTTTTGGGACCGGCTCTGTTCAATATCTTCATCAACGATTTAGATGTTGGCATAGAAAGTATGCTTATTAAGTTTGCAGATGATACCAAACTGGGATGCATTGCAACTGCTTTGGAGGACAGGGTCAAAATTCAAAATGATCTGGACAAATTGGAGAAATGGTCTGAGGTAAATAGGATGAAGTTCAATAAAGTTAAATGGAAAGTGCTCCACTTAGGAAGGAACAATCAGTTTCACACATACAGAATGGGAAGAGACTGTCTAGGAAGGAGTATGGCAGAAACAGATCTAGGGGTCATAGTAGACCACAAGCTTAATATGAGTCAACAGTGTGATACTGTTGCAAAAAAAGCAAACGTGATTCTGGGATGCATTAACAGGTGTGTTGTAAACAATACATGAGAAGTCATTCTTCCGCTTTACTCTGCGCTGGTTATGCCTCAGCTGGAGTATTGTGTCCAGTTCTGGGCACTGCATTTCAAGAAAGATGTGGAGAAACTGGAGAGGGTCCAGAGAAGAGCAACAAGAATGATTAAAGGTCTTGAGAACATGACCTATGAAGGAAGGCTGAAGGAATTGGGTTTGTTTAGTTTGGAAAAGAGAAGACTGAGAGGGGACATGATAGCAGTTTTCAGGTATCTAAAAGGGTGTCATCAGGAGGAGAGAGAAAACTTGTTCACCTTAGCCTCCAATGATAGAACAAGAAGCAATGGGCTTAAACTGCAGCAAGGGAGATTTAGGTTGGACATTAGGAAAAAGTTCCTAACTGTCGGGGTAGTTAAACACTGGAATAGATTGGCTAGGGAAGTTGTGGAGTCTCCATCTCTGGAGATATTTAAAAGTAGGTTAGATAAATGTCTATTAGGGTTGGTCTAGACAGTATTTAGTCCTGCCATGAGGGCAGGGGACTGGACTCGATGACCTCTCGAGGTCCCTTCCAGTCCTACAGTCTATGAGTCTATGAGTCTATGTCACTCAGGGGTGTGGATTATTCACACCCCTGAATGATGTAGTTATAAGAAAGTAATTGTGTAGTGTAGACCAGGGCTGAATGTCCCTCTTTAACCATCTGGGTATGCTGCAGCTTAACTCTTATGTCCCCACATCATCACTGGGCCAGGAGTTCAAAGGTTCTTTCCTTCCCCTTGGTGATTTTTGGGGTTGGTGTGAAGAAGGCAGCAAGGGATGACACCAAATACTGTGTTTAGGTTTAAAGATTCCGAGCTCTGGTCTACACTGGGGGGAGGGGCGGAATCAATCTAAGTTACGCAACTTCAGCTACGAGTATAGAGTAGCTGAAGTCGATGTACTTAGACTGACTTACCACGGCATCTTCACGTAGGTGAGTTGACTGCTGGCTTTCCTCCATCGACTCTGTCTGCACCTCTAGCAGTGGTGGAGTACTGGAGTCAATGGGAGAGCATTTGGGGATCGATTTATCATGTCTAGACTAGATGCGATAAATCGACCCCCAATAGATCGGCCGCTACCCACCGATACTCAGAGTCTCCAAAGCGATCAGTGGACTCTGGATGGAGAAGGAAGAACGGAGCCTCTCCTGAAGGGAATGTGGCTGCACAGCCTGAGCTACAGGGTCATGAAGGTACAGAAGGGAGCCTGCCCCTGAGAGACTGTATCGCTGCATTCACTTTAGTCTCTAGATTTATTAAGGCCTGTTCATCTGATTGCAATGTCTGTGTAACTACTTGGCACTGAAAGGACGGGGGCAGGGAATCTAATGGGACTAGAGCTGAGACAGATGCTGCAGATCTCTGTGTCTGGAGAGACCTTTTTGATCAGTGCAGAAACCAAAGTATCTGCTGAGTCTGGAGATGGAATGACAGCCATAGGGATTTCTGTACACCCGCCCTGAATTTCCCCAACACCTCCCCCACCCCAGTTTTGTGAACTAGTTTACATGCAGAATTGCCAATTTACTGATTGTTTTGAAATTTGAATTGAAATTGAAACATTAATACACACTTTAAAAGCATATGAAAAAATATGTGTATCTGAAAAAAGTATAAGCAGCAAAGAGTCCTGTGGCACCTTGTAGACTAACAGACGTATTGGAGCATGAGCTTTTGTCGGATGAATCCAATACGTCTGTTAGTCTGTAAGGTGCCACAGGACTCTTTGCTGCTTTTGCAGATCCAGACTAACATGGCTACTACCCCTCTGATACTTGAAAAAGTATAATAGATTTGAAAAGTATGAACATAGACTAGTTTCTTTATACAGCTGTTGTTTTTTTATGACAATGTCAGTGTATTCATTTCGGTGACACTGGCTAATCTAATAATTCCAAATTATTATTTGTACCTAATCTACCTAGATATCTAGCAAACAGAGCTGTGTTGTCTGGAGTTGGGTTACAAATCACTTGAATGTGGGGCGGGGGGGAGGTAATGAAATGTTGTTGTTCTTATTGTATGAGTAAAGGGCAGTAGAACTGTACTTAGCCTGTGCTGATTGAGGGCATCAAAAGAGAGGGTGGGGACAGGTGTTTTGCTTGATGGTCTGCCTGAGTCACAAGTACTATTTGACCTGTCCCTCTCCACGGTTTAAAGACAGAGCTGATTAGGCTTCATAGATAGTCTTTTGTTTTGTTAAGTGACCACTGCAGCTGCAATCACTGATAATCAAGTCTAAGTGCTTAGACCAGCTATGGGACAGTGTTTCTGTGAAAGAGACAGCCCAGAGTGCACTAGCAGCGAGGTTCCCCCACTGAGAGCTCAGCTGAAATCACTGAGAGCTGGTGGAACCTCAAGAGACCAACGCGCAGAGGTCACAGGGGCAGGTGGCAATGGAAGGTGACAGCGCAGAGCCATTGGCAACAGAGCGATGGAGTGAACGGTGGCACAACGAACAACAGTGGCCAGAGCCAACACTGAGCAGCTGGAGGAACGAGCAAGGTGCCTTCTTGCCCCCCACATGGGAGATGGACTCATGTGAAAGTACCTCTGATCTCTGAGTCTCCTCTGACCAAGGACAACACTGGTGAGTGTTAATGAGACTGTTAAGAATGCTGGAGACACAACAGAGTTCATGCGAACAAACATGCCTGTGGCATCATACTTTCTATTTAGGCAAGAGATACCACACACTACAGACTGGAGGCCAGTGTTAGGAGCATTGTCTCTTGTTCATCCTGAAGTTGAACACTGGTCCCAAACAAGACCAGCAAATGCTCACTGTCTTTCTGCAAGAAACTCAACTGACTGGCAAGAAGCATGTGGTGAAACAGTGAAAGACTCAGCAGTTGAAAAAGTGAAGAACTTTCTCACCACTTTCAAAAAATTTGCATACCTGGGTGATGAATGCACCGATGCAAATGAGCATCAAGTATTAAGTCATTGTGTATGTTTTCTTGATGTCAGTGGTAGGCCAGTAGATGTATTTCTAGATGTTCAAGTTATAAAAGACAAATTGGCTGCATCTGTGACTACCCACATCTTAGAAGATTTAAATGCTTGTCAATTGGACCCCAAACAGATGGCTGCTTGTGCATTTGATGGAGCTGCAGACTTCTCTAGAAGACATGGTGGAGTACAAGCAAGTTAAAAAAGTATGGATTGGATGAATGGATTATAAGTTGGATAGAAAGCAGGCTAGATTGTCGGGCTCAACAGGTAGTGATCAACGGCTCGATGTCTAGTTGGCTGGAGGGTAGGGATAGGGTCCAGAGTGACCTAGACAAATCGGAGGATTGGATCAAAATAAATCTAATGAGGTTCAACAAGGACAAGTGCAGAGTCCTACACTTAGGAAGGAAGAATCCCATGCACCACTACAGGCTGGGGACTGACTGGTTAAGTGGCAGTTCTGCAGAAAAGGACCTGGGGATTACAGTGGATGAGAAGCTGGATATGAATCAGCAGTGTGCCCTTGTTGCCAAGAAGGCCGATGGCATATTGGGCTGTATTAGTAAGAGCATTGCCAGTAGATAGAGGGAAGTGATTATTCCCCTCTATTCGGCACTGGTGAGGCCACACCTGGACTATTGCGTCCAGTTTTGGTTCCCCCGCTACAGAAGGAATGTGGACAAATTGGAGAGAGTCCAGCGGAGGGCAACAGAAATGATTAGGGGGCTGGGGCACATGATTTATGAAGAGATGCTGAAGGAACTGGGGTTATTTAGCCTGCAGAAGAGAAGAGTGAGGGGGGGATTTGATAACAGCCTTCAACTACCTGAAATGGGGTTGCAAAGAGGATGGATCTAGACTGTTCTCAGTGGTAGCAGATGACAGAACAAGGAGTAATGGTCTCAAGTTGCAGTGGGGGAGGTTTAGGTTGGATACTAGGAAAAACTTTTTCACTAGGAGGGTGGTGAAGCACTGGAATAGGTTCCCTAGGGAGGTGGTGGACTCTCCATCTTTAGAGGTTTTTAAAGCCCAGCTTGACAAAGCCCTGGCTGGGATGATTTAGTTGATGCTGGTCCTGCTTTGAACAGGGGGTTGGACTAGATGACATCCTGAGGTCTCTTCCAACCCTGCTCTTCTATGATTCTATGATTCTATGGGACCCCCAACGACAGGGGAGCCCCACAGTGGAGCAGCACAACAAAGAAAACAAATGCCTCATTTTCCAGCTTTGTGCTTCGTGTTTATGTTTGCTCTTACGGTAATGTCCACAGGGTAGTTAGCCAGCACATGAAGGCAAGGGACAAATCAAATAATGGTATTGAATGGCTGAGTGGCCCATTAAGAAACACAATAGACCCTCACGGTCGCAACCCTCATTGGCCCTGACACCCAACCCTGTCTACCCTTGACCTAATGGACTTTTCCTCTCACAGGAAGGGATGGGGAAGACAGCGTTGCTTGAGGACCCCAGAAAGATGAGCCAACCAGGGAGGGAGGGGCCAGCTGGGAGGCGGGGCTGGAGCAGTTCAGCCTGGGTGGGGACTGCCCCTTTCTGGGGCTCATCTCTGATATCTCCCAGGCCAGGAGGTGCAAGAGTCCTGTTTCCTCTTGGTCAGTGACTCCGTGCCTGCCCAGGGGAGCCCCTTCCCCATCACCTCCAGCTTGCTTCTGGAACTTCAAAGGTGGCAGCAGCGGCAATTGAAGTCCTGATGCACCAAGGAGCACAGATGCCCAAGGGCTCACCTTCAAGCAGTTCAAGAGGGAACATTACCTAATCCAAACTGTAGCGTGCATGCCACCCTTGCTATGTGACTGCGCTTACCCATAGAATGGATCTATTGACTGTGTGCAACTCCATAGGTGTTTTCATGTTGAAGGCTGTACTCCCTGAAGAGTGAAGGTATCTATGGGATGAAGAAGGAAAGTCCATTCCTACCTTCTGGAGACACAGATTATGATGCTGTAGGACATGGTAACTCTGAGGGATCAATATCAGAACAAATTGATGAGATCAAATAATCTTATGATGCAAAAGGCAGGGGCAGCTCCAGGCCCAAGCATGCCAAGTGCGTACTTGGGGCGGCATGCCACGGGGGGCGCTCTGCAGGTTGCCGCGTGCGGCAGGCAGGTTGCCTTCAGCGGCATGCCTGCAGAGGGTTCGCTGGTCCCGTGGCTTCAACGGACTTCCTGTGTGCCTGCGGGAGGTCTGCAGAAGCCACGGGACCAGTGGACCCTCCCCAGGCATGCCGCCGAAGGCAGCCTGCCTGCCGTGCTTGGGGCGGCAAAATGCCTAGAGCTGCCCTTGGTAAAAGCTTTGCCTTTTTCTCTCAGAAATGCTTCTTCTGGCATGATGAGCTTACCATTTTTATTGTGTGGGTGCTGATCAGTTGAGAAGTCAGGAATGTTCACTGGATGAATCCTCCATGAGATTAATACTAGAATGTAAGCAGAGTACATCACTGTTTCACAGAAAGGTCTTTACTATGAAAGGCTGCACACAAATGCTGCATTCTGTTTTGGTCACTTCATCTCTAAATAATAAAATGGAAATAGAAAAGGTTCGGAGAAGGTGAATACTGATTATTGGAAGCAACAGCACAAGAACTCATATGAAGACAGATTAGAAATAAAATAATGTATTTTTGAGAGGAGAAAAATAAAGTCAGTGCAGAGGCCTGCAACAGAGTGTACTGACCCTCAGAGACTAAGGAAGGAAGTTGCTGTGATCATGCTAACCTTTCTGAGGTGTTGCAACCTCAAGACAGAGCTGGGGACAAAGAAATCAAACATTCAGAGAGAGGAATAGGTCACGGTGGACATTTGTGTTTTGGCAACAATCCATTCTGCTGACTCTGCCTAAGGTCTAGGATTACAGCCTTCAAGTGTGAGTGGGTCAAGGCGACCCTCTTCTTTAAGGGCGAAGGAAATCTGGCAAATGTATTGTCAGGGGCCACTGGGATCTGGATGCGTCCACAGCCAGGCATGCTGAGAAGGGAGCAAATTAAGCAGTTTCCTTCATAATGGAGGACACTGTAGAAGGATCAGGATCTGGAGCTGCTAACAGTCTCTTGTGCAGATGGGGAACTCTATTGTTTAATTTTTACTTTATCCATCAGGTCTCCGTGCATAGTGTGCAACCCCAGCAGGAATGCTGGGAGGCAGAAACCCGAGGGAAGAGTTATTTGTTTTTATTTGAACTTTATTTCAAGACTGTCAGATTATTTATTTGGACTGTGCCACCAGATTTCTGTAGAGAGTCTGGTTCTCCAAAGACAGTGGTATTTTTAAGAGAATTCCAGAGGTGTGGTGGCTTTTTGCAGGTGTCATCCTGCTACACAGTCCATAAAATAACATACTCTGATTACCCCTTGGGAATTTAGATTCATCTTTGCCAGTATAGCACACTAATACAGAGACACTCAGTATGCCATTGTTGACATCAGCACAACTATAGCACTGGAATCTTAATTTAGTTTACATCTGCTCATATTTATGTTGTTGATTTAATGAATGGAAGGGAACTAGCTGTCTTGGCGAAGTTTGAGAAAGAAAGTAATTTTTTTAATAGTTTACTATTTCACTGATAATCAGGGTTATATTTTTAAAACTCCTGTGTACAGTAGCCACAATCTCTGAGTAGGCTCTTGTCCCTAACAGTATTTTTGAAAGTGCCTGTGTCTACATCTGAGTGTCAGAAATTTATCTTGCATTTGCTGAAAGTTGAATTAGTTTTGCATACAAAATAATGCAAGTAGCTCTCAAAACCTGAGAACTAGGAGAAGTCTGACGAGAGACAAGATTTCCCAGTGGTTAGAGCTTTATCTTTTGGGAGACTCCAGTTCAATTCCTGCTCTGCTGCTAACATCCTATACGACTCTGAGCAAGTCACTTACTCTCTGCATCTCAGTTCCCCACCTGTAAAATGAAGATACCATCACTTCCCTGTCTCGTTTGGGTTTTGTGAGGACATTGGAGGTTCTCAGATACTGCAGTAATTAGGGACACAGAAGAACTTGGAATAGGTAAGGGTCACAAGGACCTAGAAATAGCTAGATGGATCAGAGCAGGGTCCATCCAGTGGCCAGTACCAGCTGATTCAGGGGCAGGTGCAAGAACCCCTTACAGATAACCTCACCTCCAGGAAAGTTTCTTCTTGTCCCCCAATAGCTAGATATTGGCTCCTGCCCTGTGTTGCCTTCATGACCATTGAAATTTGCTGAGAGACTTTTGCTTACACATTATCAATTTATTTTAATTTTAGCAGGTGGTGGGGGTTCTCTTCTGGAGAGACCTAGGGTGAAAACCTGGCCCCTTTGAAGTCAGTAGGAGCTTTTTCATTGTTTTCCATGGGGCTGGGATTTCACCCATAGAGTGTGGATGTTTCCCCTGTATGTCAGAGAGAGCCAAAGTTTGCTGACCAACAGGGCAAAGAATAAGACTGGGCTATATACTGATAATGGAACCTGAAGAGACTGTATTTTATAGCAATAATCTCACTGTGTTGTCATTTGTTAATACATTATGTCTGTGTTAACTTCTTCTCCTGTCCCTGGAGCCTGGGTAATAGAAGCAGTTTATACCGCTTGGGAAAAAAATAAATGTAGAAGTTAATACCTGCCCGTGTCTATCAGTAGGGATGATTGTAAAGACACCTTTATTTACACAGACAGGAGGCTATGAAATGACACAGTTGAAATCAAACACACACATCCAGAGATATTGCTGAAGGCATTTGAAAATGAAGTCTCAAACAGTATCTTCTTGTTGTGGTCATGTGATTAGTCAACTCAAAGTTTGGATTCTAGATTCAGAAGCCACAGTGTAAAGCAATTTATCAACATAAGACATGCATCAGACAGGTAGCCCTGTTTGTCTGGATCAGTAAAAAAGCAATAGAGAGTCCTGTGGCACCTTTAAGACTGAGAGATGTATTGGAGCATAAGCTTTTCACCCATGAAAGCTTATGCTCCAATACATCTGTTAGTCTTCAAGGTGCCACAGAACATAAGACATGAACTTTCTCCATCAGGGTCAGAACAAAGAAAAAAGTAGTTTTACTTCTGTGATGGGTTGTCATCCCAGGGGTGCATCCTAGGAACTCTACCCCTCTAATCTACCATCTGGGCTGACCTTTTTCTCACACTGCCTGGTTGGAGACACAGTCAGACACACCAGGTCCTGCTTTCATCCAACACAACAGCAGGTGGCACCACTCACCCAAACTGAGCTACCTGAATTCAGTACCTAAGCCACTCCAAGTACAAACAGCAAACACTTGCCAATTTTCCACCTCCCCAGGCTTGCGCCTCCTGCTGGATTATAAACCTGAAATTGTACCACCTTGCACTGCACAATGTAAGCTCATAAATAGTGTACTCTCCCTTCAATGTGGAAAAGATATGCAACAGTCATAGAATCATAGAACTGGAAGGGACCTTGAGAGGTAATCAAGTGCAGTTCCCTGCACTCAAGGCAGAACTAAGTATTATCTAGCATATTCCTGACAAGATGTTTGTTTAACCTTCTCTTAAAAATCTCCAATGATGGAGATTCCACAACCTCCTTAGGCAATTTATTCCACCCTGCTTAACCACCCTGACTGTTGGGAAGCTTTTCCTAATGTCCAACCTAAACCTCCTTTGCTGCAATTTAAGTCCATTGCTTTTTATCCTATCCACAGAGGTTAAGGAGAATAATTTTTCTCCATCCTCCTGTAACAACCTTTTAGGTATTTGTAAATGCTTATCATGTCCCCTTCTCAGTCTTCTCTTGTCCAGTCTAAACAAACTCAATTTTTTCAATCTTTCCTCATAGGTCATGTTTTCAAGACCCCTAATCATCCTCCTTGCTCTTCTCTGGACTCTCCAATTTGTCCATATCTTTCCTGAAATATGTCACCGAGAAATGAACACAATACTCCAATTGAGGCCTAATCAGCACGGAGTAGAGTGGAAGAATCATTTCTTGTATTTTGCTTACACTCTTACTAATACAACCCAGAATGATGTTTGCATTTTTTAGCAACAGTGTTACACTGTTGATCCATATTAACTTGTGGTCTACTATGACCCCTAGATCCCTTTTGCAGTATTCCTTCCTAGGCCTCATTTCCCATTTTGTATGTGTGCAACTGAATGTTCCTTCCTAGGAGGAGTCCTTTGCGTTTGTCCTTATTGAATTTCATCCTATTTACTTCAGATCATTCCTCCACTTTGTCCAGATCATTCTGAATTTTCATCCTATCCTCCAAAGAACTTGCAGCCCCTCCCAGCTTGGTTTCATCTGCAGACTTTATAAGTGAACTCTCTATGCCAAGATCTAAATAGTTGATGAAGACATTGAAAAGAACCGGACCCAGAACTGATCCCTGTGGAACCCCACTCATTATACCCTTCCAACCTGACTGTGAACCATTGATAACTACTCTCTGGGAATGGTTTTCCAACCAGTTATGCACCCACCTTATAGTAGTTCCATCTAGGTTGTATTTCCCTAGTTTCTTAATGATAAGGTCATGCAAGACTGTATCAAAAGCCTTACTAAAGTCTAGCTATACCACATCTACTGCTTCCCCCCCATCTGCAAGGCCTGTTACCCTGTCAAAAAAAGCTATCAGGTTGGTTTGACATGACTTGTTCTTGACAAATCCATGCTGACTATCACTTATCGCCTTATTATCTTCTAGATGTTTGGAAATTGATTCCTTAATTTTTTTGTCATTATCTCACCTGGTACAGAAGTTAAGATGACTGGTCTGTAATAGTCTGGGTTGCCCTTGTTTCCCTTTTTATAGATAGGCACTATATGTGCTCTTTTCCAGTCTTCTGGGATCTCCCCTTCTTGGTGAAAACCAAACCAAAGAACTCATTGAGCACTTCTGCCATTTCCACATTTTTTGTTATTGTTTTCCCCTGTCCTTGGTCTTCCTCTTGCTTCTAATGTGTTTGTAGACTATTTTCTTGTTACCCTTTATGTCTCTAGCTAGTTTGATTTCATTTTGTGCCTTTGCCTTTCTAATTTTGCTCCTACATACGTGTTATTCGTTTATACTCCTCCTATGTAATTTGACTTGTTTCTGCTTTTTGTAGGACTCTTTTTTGATTTTTAGATCATTCGAAATCTCCTGGTTAAGCCAGGGTGGTATCTTGCCACTTCCTGTCTTTTTTACACAGTGGGACAATTTGCTCTTGTGCCTTTAATAATGTCTCTTTAAAAACCACCCCCTGCCTTCTATTGTTTTCCCCTTAGACTTGCTTCCCATGAGATCTTACCTACCAACTCCGAGTTTGCTAAAATCTGCCTTCTTAAAACCCATTGTCTTTATTTTGCTGTTTTCCCTCCTATCATCCCTTAAGACTCGTGAACTCTCTCATTTCATGATCACTTTCACCCAAGCTGCCTTCCACTTTCAGATTCTCAACCAGTTCCTCCTCCTTTGTCAAAAACAGGTTTAGAACAGCCTCCCCTCTAGTAGCTTTCTCCACCTTCTGGAATAAAAAATTGTCTCCAATGCATTCCAAGAATTTATTGGATAATCTGTGCCCTGCTGTGGTATTTTCCCAACAGATGTCTGGTTAGTTGAAATCCCCCATTATCACCAAGTCCTGTGCTTTGGATGTTTTTGTTAGTTGTTTGAAAAACTCCTAATCCACTTCTTCTTCCTGGCTAGGTGGTCTGTAGTAGATCCCTACTGTGACGTCATTTTTTTTATCCCTTTTATCCTTACGCAGAGATTTTCAGCAGTCTGTCTCCTATTTCCATCTCAACCTCAGACTAAGTGTATACATTTTTAATACCTAAGGCAACACCTCCTCCCTTTTCCCCCCTACCTATCCTTCCTAAGTAAGCTGTACCCTCCTATACCAATATTCCAATTATGTGTATTGTCCCAGCAGGTCTCTGTGATACCAACTATGTAATAGTTCTGTTTATTTACTAACACTGTGAATTCTTCTTACATATTCCCCATACTTCTTGCATTAGTATACAGACATTTAAGATACTGATTTGATTCCCCTCCCCTCCAAGTTCCATCTTGTCTCTTGTTGATCTCTGCTATTACAGCCCATGCTCTCCCCAATTTCTGACCCTTCTCCCAGATCTCCATGTATCTGACTTACCTGTGGGCTTTGGTCTTCTGGCCTCTTTCAACCTAGTTTAAAACCCTCCTCGGTAGGTTACCCAGTCTGTGTCCAAATATGCTCTTCCGCTTCCTTGATAGGTAGACCTCATCTCTGCTTAGCAGTCCTTCTTCCTGGAACAGCATCCTATGGTCAAGGAAACCGAAGCTCTCCTGGTGACACCGTTTTTTCAGCCATGCATTCACCTCTAGGGTGCCTCCGTCTGCCCAGGCCCCTACCCTTGACTGGAAGGATAGAAGAGAACACCACCTGCACTCTGAACTCCTTCACCCGTACTCCCAGAGCCCTGTAGTCACTTCTGATCTGCTCGGGGTCAGACCTCGCAGTATCATTAGTGCCCACATGGATGAATAGCATGGGGTAGTAGTCAGAGGGCCAGATGATTCTCAACAATCCTTCTGTAACATCTAGAATATGGGCCCCTGGCAGGCAGCATACCTCCTGGGATGCCATGCCAGGGCGACAGATGAGTGCCTCCATCCCCCTTAGAAGAGAGTCTCCAACTACTACTACTCTACATTTCTTCCTGGGAGTGGTGGCTGAAGACCTCCCAGCTTTGGGGGTACATGGCTTCTCCTCCTCCATCTTAGGTGGCGATTCTTCATCTCTCATTGCCAGAGCAGCATAACAGTTCTCCGTCAACATAGGGGGTGGGAGGGTGTACTGATGGAACATTGCCTGTTGCCAGAAGTAACCAGCTACCATTGTCCTCCCTCAGACAGAGCCATATCCTCCTTCCCCAGGGGTGTGACAGCAGCCCTCTGTAGCTGGATAGCTTCCCCTGTCTTGGACATCTCCACAGCTGTACTCTCAAGGGATTCCTTGTAAGTACGGATGCTCCTCAGCCTAGCCACCTCCTCCTGTAACTCTCCTACCTGCTTCCTGAGAGATTCCACCCACAGGCACCTTTCTCATTGGATGGTCCCTCCAGTCTAGTTTTCTGTGAGTGAGTAATGCAGGCCACAGTCTCTGCAAAACCACACTAGGATCTTGGTAGAGGCATCCATGATCAGGCTGTCAGTCTCACTAGAGGCACAAGTGGAGGAGAGAGGAGCGGTGTTGGCACAGGCGAGCTGGCCCTTCCTAACCATAGTCACTATCTCAAGACTCTCTTCTATAAACTCCCTCTCAAACTCCCCTGGCTGCTTAGCCTCTGGCTTTTAAGGCCTTCTCTGCTAGGTCAGTCCTACCCCTTGTTAATCACACAGGGGGAAGGTGATTGAGGCAGATCAAGGGTGATCAAGGGAATAAAGGCTCCAACAGTCCCCAGACACATAATCCCAACTGACCCAGTAACTGAAATAGCTGAAATAAACCTGAAAGTGAAAGAAAGACACAAACAAACAGTCAAGCAAACTCAAACTCACTCACCACAAAGTTCATACTCGCACCTTGTTCAATTCAGCAGGGGGATCTCCTTCTCCTTCTCCTTCTCCCCTCTCAATTTCCCCCATTTGTGGTCCTCTGTTCGCTAGCTTCCCTTGGTCGCTTTGCCTCTGCTTAACCAAGCTGAGATTTTCCCCCAGACACTTCACTAAAAGGCATGCTGGTTTAGATAAAGCAAAAACCAAGTTTACTGACTACAAAAGATAGATTTTTAGTAATTATAAATGATAGCAAACAGATCAAAGCAAATTACCAAAGAAAGAAAGAAAACACAGACTAAGCCTAACTTCTCTCCCTGGCTGATGATACAAGCAGTTTACCAAGTTTTCATACACAGGCTAGAAGTTCATTTAGCTTGTGTCCAGAACTTACCTCAATATAGTCTTTGTTCCTCAGGTGTTTCCAGGAGTTCTCCTGTGTGGGGAGTGAGGCCCCTAGATGATGTCACACCCCACCTTATATAGCTTTAACATATGGTGGGAAGCCTTTGTTCCAAAAACAGTTCCCAGCCCAGTTTGTGGAAAATGCAGGTAAACAAAATGGAGTTCAGTGTCATGTAGTCTGAGACATAGCAGCCATTATTTACAGGCTGGCTGAAATGTTTACAGAAAGGCTAAGCTCTGCCACAGTCCATTGTCTTTGCTGACGGGCCATCAGCACTGTTTAGCTTCTTTATGTTGTACCTGAAATGCTAGCTGTGGGTGTTTTCCAGAGTGAGCACATTTGAAATACAGATACATAGTCAGTATTCATAACTTCATATAAAAATGGTACATGCATGCATATAGGATAATCATATTAATCAAATCATAACTTTTCCAATGACACCTTCCATGCCCCATCTTGTACGAAATGCATTACAATTATGTCTAAATCCTATCATAATGACACCACTATGAAGAATATGGGCTGTACTCGCACTACTCTTTTCTTACCTGCAAAACTTAATTTTTAATGAGCTATATAACATCAATTGGGCTTCGTCTTCCATTCAGACCAGCTGGTTGTAGGCATTTCCCTCCTATGGAACAGCAGAGAGTTCATCATTTCACTACACAAGAAGCATGCTGGCTTCAGCACAGTAACGTCCCCCTCGTATTATTTGCTACAGATTTTATGAATTAATTGTTATCGTGTTCAATATTTTGTAAAAGCTTTAATTTATGGATTGTTCATTTGCTGTGAATGTTCATGCAAGTCTCCCCTATAAGTGACTTGCTATTCTCATTGCATAACCTGTGCCCTAAGTCATTAAAGTATTGCTTCTGCTCACTGACTGGATGACTGAAATATTTATGACCCACAGGAAGCAATGCCAACTTTAAAAAATGCTCCAGAGGCAATTCTGGCAATTACAGTCCAGTGAGCCTAACTTTAGACCAGGCAAATTGATTATAATAAAGCATAGAATGGACACATTATGTTGTGGAAGAGTGAACACAGCTTTTGTAAAGGGAAATCATGCCTCACCGATCTATAGGAATTCTCTCAGAGGGGTCAACAAATGTCAACAAGGGCAATCTGGTAGATATAGTGTACTGGGACTTGGAAAATTCTAAAGGTCTGTCACCAAAGGCTCTTAAGCGAAGTTTGATTAGGCATATGAAACAGCTTCCATATGCACAGAGAATCAAAAGACTAGGATTGTTCAGTTTAGGAAAAAGAGACGACTAAGCGGGGACATGATAGAGGTCTACATAATCATTAATGGTGCAGAGAAAGTGAATAAGGAAGTTTTATTTATCCCTTTGCATAACAAGAACTGGAGGTCGCCCAATGAAATTAATAGACAGCAGGTTTAAAACAAACATAAGGAAGTATTTTTTCACACAAATGTATAGTTGACATATAGAACTCATTGCCAGGGGGTGTTGTGAAAGCCAAAATATAGCTGGTTTCAAAAAAGAATTAGATAAGGAGGATAAGTGCATCAGTGGCTATTAGCTATGATCATCAGGGATGCAGCTCCATGCTCTGGGTGTCCCTAAAGCTCTGACTCCCAGATGCTCAGACTGGAAAACAGAGGATAGTTCACATGATCCTTTCCCTGTGCTATTTATTCCCTCTAAAGCATCTGGCTCCAGCCAACATTCAGAAGACAGGATACTGGGCTAGATGGAGCACTTGTATGACCCAGGATGCCCATTCTTATGTTCTTACACTAAGTAAATCAAAATCTTTTCCAGATGACTGTGCAAATAATTGCCATGTGAAGACTTGTGAGAATTATATATTTGTGAGAGTATTACCTCCAACACCATTTTGCTTTTTATAAATGTTCCTGAAAATAAAAATTAACTAACCTGGATATTCTCAAATTATCAAATAAAAAGTAGGGCTGTCAAGTGATTAAAAATCGTGATTAATCGTAAGATTTAAAAAAATTGTGACTAATCGCAGTTTTAATCACACAATAATATAATACTATTTGTTTAATTAAATATTTTGGATGTTTTCTAAATTTTCAAATATATTGATTTTAATTACAACACAGAATACAAAGTGTACAGTGCTCACTTTACATTATTTTTTATCTTTTTTTTACAGTGGAATTTTAATAAATGAATGAAATATCATTTTTCCATTCACCTCATATATGGACTGTAGTACTATCTCTTTTCTGTGAAAGTGCAGCTTTCAAATATTTGATCCAGCCTGGCTAACCTAGTGAGGAGGGCTTTAAGCTAGGTTCAATGGGGGCAGGCGACCAAAGCCCATGGGTAAGTCAAGAACACGGAGAGCTGGGAGAAGGGTCAGAAATTGTGTGTGTGTGTGTGGTGGAGGAGCATGAGCTGTAATAGCAGGGATAAAGGAGAGACAAGTGAAAACTGGTGTGGGGGGGATCAAATCAGTATCTTAGATGTCTGTATACTAACGCAAGAAGTATGGGGGATAAGCAGGAAGAACTCACAGTGCTAGTAAATAAACATAACTATGACATAGTTGGCATCACAGAGACTTGATGAGTTAATACGTATGACTGAAACATTGGTACAGAAAGGTACAGATTGCTCAGGAAGGACAGGCAGGGAAAAAAGGGAGGAGATTTTTCCTTTTCTATTAAAAGTTTATACACTTGGACTGAGGTTGAGATGGAAATAGGAGACAAACTTGTTGAAAGTCTATGGGTAAGGGTAAAAAAACAAGGGTGATGTCATGGTAAGGGTCCACTACAGACCGCCTAACAGGGAAGAAAGGTGGATGAGGCATTTTTTAAAACAGCTAACAAAATCACTCAAAGCACAGGACTTGGTGGTAATGGGGAACTTCAACTAACCAAACATCTGTTGGGAAAATCAGAAAATTACAGACTAGTCAGCTTAACTTCTGTACCAGGAAAAATAATGGAGTAAATAATTAAGGAATCGATTTGCAGACATCTAGAAGATAGTAAGGTGATAAGTAAAAATCAACATGGATTTGTCTAGAACAAACCATGTCAAACTGACTTATGAGGAAAGGCTGCGGGAACTGGGATTGTTTAGTCTGCAGAAGAGAAGAATGAGGGGGGATTTGATAGCTGCTTTCAACTACCTGAAAGGGGGTTCCAAAGAGGATGAATCTAGGCTGTTCTCAGTGGCACCTGATGATAGAACAAGGAATAATGGTCTCCAGTTGCAGTGGGGGAGGTTTAGGTTGGATATTAGGAAAAACTTTTTCACTCAGAGAGTGGTGAAGCACTGGAATGGGTTTCCTAGGGAAGTGGTGGAATCTCCTTCCTTAGAGCTTTTTAAGCTCAGGCTTGACAAAGGCCTGGCCGGGATGATTTAGTTGGGAATTGGTCCTGCTTTGAGCAGGGGGTTGGACTAGATGACCTCCTGAGGTCCCTTCCAACCCTGACATTCTTTGATTCTATAATTCAAACCAACCTGATAGCTTTCTTTGGCAGGGTAACAAGCCTTGCAGATAGGGTATATGCAGTAGATGTGGTATAGCTAGAGTTTAGTAAGGCTTTTAATACAGTCTTACATGACCTCATTAACAAACTGGGGAAATTCAAGCGAGATGGAGCTACTGTAAGGTGGGTGTATAACTGGTTTGAAAACTGTTCCCAGAGAGTAGTTATCAATGGTTCACAGTCAGTCTGGAAGGGCAGAACAAGTGGGGTTCCATGGGGATCAGTTCTGGGTCCGCTTCTTTTCAATGTCTTCATCAACGATTTACATCATGGCATAGAGAGTTCACTTATTAAGTTTGCAGATGATAGTAAGCCGGAAGGGGTCGCAAGTGCTTTGGAGGATAGGATGAAAATTCAAAATGATCTAGACAAACTGGAGAAATGATCTGAAGTAAATAGGATTCAGTTCAGCAAGGATAAATGCAAAATACTCCTCCTAGGAAGGAACATTCAGTTGCACACATACAAAATGGAAAATGACTGCCTAGGAAGGAGTACCATGGAAAACAATCTAGAGGTCATAGTGGATCACAAGCTAAACATGAGTCAAAAGTGTAACGCTGTTGCAAAAAAAAGCAAACATCATTCTGGGATGTATTGACACGAGTGGTGAAAGCAAGACACTATAAATAATTCTTCTACTCTACTCTGCGCTGATTAGGTCTCAAATGGAATATTATGTCCAGTTCTGGTTGCCACGTTTCAGGAAAGATGTGGACAAATTGGAGAAAGTCAGAGAAGAGCAACAAAAATGATTAAAGGTCTGGAAAACATGACCTATGAGGGAAGATTAAAAAAAATGGGTTTGTTTAGTGTGGAAATGAGAAGACTGAGGGAGGACATGGTCACCATTTACAAATACCTAAAAGGTTGTTACATGGAGGATGGAGAAAAATTGTTCTCTTTAACAGTTTAGGATAGGAGAGGAAGCAATGGGCTTAAATTGCAGCAAGAGAGATTTAGGTTGGACATTAAGAGAAACTTCCTAACTGTTAGAGTGGTTAAGCACTGGAATAAATTGCCTAATGTGTTGTGAAAGCTCCCTCATTGGAGATTTTTAAGAGCAGGTTGGACACACACCTGTCAGGGATGGTCTAGATCAGTGGTCCCCAACCTTTTTGTGGCCAGTAGCACATTCTTGTTTTCAGAAGAGTGTGGTGGGCACCAACAATTTTTCAAGACTTATTTTGTATTTGTACATTAAATAATACCAAAAAAATCATATTTAATATTACATAATATACGAATCAAGAGAGAAACCAGAGAAAAGCCACGAGGAAAGAGAACACTGGTGCCTGCAGCCCCAGAGTACTCTGTCCCCAGCAGGCGCGGGGCCCCAGATTCCTCTGCTGGACACTAGGCGGGACCCGTGCCTCCTGGGGACTGAGAACACCAGTGCCTGCAGCCTACAGCCCCGGAGTTCTCTGTCCCTGGCAGACATGGGGCCTCAGCTTGTCTCCCCTGCTGGGCATTAGGCAGGCCCCACACCTGCTGGGAACAGAGAATACTGCGCCTGCAACCTGAGCTCTCTGTCCCTGGCAGGCACAGGGCCATAGCTTCTTTCCCCTGCTGGGCACTAGGTGGGCACACATAAATGCTCTGGCGGGCACCATGGCACCCACAGGCACCACGTTGGGGACCACTGGTCTAGATGGTGCTTGGTCCTGCCATTAGTGCAGAGGGCTGGACTTGATGTCCTCTTGGGGTTCCTTCCAGTCCGATGATTCTATGAAATGTAGATTTTTTTACATAACTTCACTCAAAAATAAAATAATGTAAAAATTTAGAGCCTGCAAGTCCACTCAGTCTTATTCCTCGTTCAGTCAATTGCTTAGACAAACAAGTTTGTTTATAGTTATGGGCGATAATGCTGCCTGCTTCTTATTTACAATGTAATCTGAAAGTGAGAACAGGCGTTTGAATGGTATTGTTCTATCCAGCTTCCACTATGAAAACTACAGCCACTGCCTATTTTCTTCTAATGCTATCTATTGTAAAACAGTTTGCTTAGAATATTCTCTATTAGTGGCAGTTTGCTTAGAATAGTCACTATTAGTGGCTGACTGGGCCCGTGCCCAGAGGTTCTGGACAACTGGTGAGCCACCAGAAAAATCTGCTCCCACCGGCATGAACCTAAAGCCCTGGCTGCTGGGTGGAGAGGACAGGGGATGTCCTTGCACTCTGACCCTACTCTGAGGCAGCAATGCTGGGAGGGGAAGTCCCCTGCCCCAGCAGCCCCCGACTCCATGCACGGCAGCAGCCATGGAATGGGGAAAGTCTGTCTCCTGTGGCCCCCGACCCCATCCCCGGTAGAATCTGAAGGATAAGAGAAGCTCCCCCCAGTAGCTCTTTTGCAGCAGAAGCTGTGGGACAGGGGAAGCCCCCATCAGCGCCCCCAACACATTCCCGGCAGAAGCCATGTGGTAACAGAGCAGGCCCCCACACTGCACCCGCTCTCCAGAAGACGTGGCAGATGGGTAAAGGAGGAGAAGCCCCAGCACCCTGACCCTGGTCCCCTACAGAAGCCCAGGGCCACAGAGGAAGCCTCAGCACCTGGATCCCCGGGTGGCCCTGGGACTTCAGGAGCTCTCACTCCCTGATGAAGCACTGGGTTGTGGTGTGGGGACAGAGCTCCTCCGGTCATGGGGCCACAGGAGGGTGGTGGGGGGCAGAGAGGAGAAAAAGGGTTTGTGGAGCTGCAGTGGGTGGGTGGTATTGGGGAACCCTGGGTGGAATGGGGCGGCCTGGGGAAGGAGCAGAAAGGGATGGAGCTGTAGGTTGGGCTGCATGCGGAAAGGGTCGGTAAGGGTCCCCCGCTTGTTCTGGCCTAGGGCCCCAGGAGACATTAATCCACCTCTGTTCGCTATGTGTTTCTGCATGGAGCCAAGGAACATGCATGTTAGACAGGAAGGCTTGTGCTGCAGTTAATGGCCGTGTAACTGAAATATTTACTTCCAAAACCACTGAAGATTAATTCAATAACTTCCTCATTCTCACGATCTCATTCTTTTTGAGCACATGCTTGTATTCCTGTATTCCTAACTTTTGTTCTGGTTACATTATATTAAGAGCTAAAAGTGGAAGGACCACATGCATATTGACCTATCAAGTTTTAGATCTTTTTCCATTTGGGGTACAAAATGAAAATGTTAAAGGTGATCCCCTTCTGTAGGAATACAGACCCACATAGATTTAGGTGAGCTATGGTTTTTAATTGAGTAGGGATATTAGCATGAGTCATAGGTCCAAAGCATGTGATAAAAAAGAGTGAGATTGTGAGAACGAAGAAGTTATTGAGTTAATCTTCAATGGTTTTAGAAGTAAATATTTCAGTTACACAGTCATTAACTGCAGCATAAACCTTCCTGTCTAACATGCATGATCCCTGGCTCCATGCAGAAGCACATAGCGAATGGAGGTGGATTAAGGTTTCCTGGGGCCCTGGGCCAGAGTAAGCTGGTAATGTCAGCACAGAGCAGTCAGCAAACTTTGCATCCTGTATTGCATTTTCTAACTGAGAAGGGGCATCTTAGTGAGGAGAATATCCATGACTAGTGCACATTCACTTCCCATTTTAGTTTTATTTTTGATTAAGTTCCTTTCGCCTTTCAGAAAGCTCTTAAACTCTGTTACCAAAGGCTCTTAAGCAAACTAAGCTGTCATGGGATAAATGGTCAGTTTTCACAATGGAGGGAGATAAATAGTGCCCCCCCACCCCAAGGACTAAGCCATATTAGGCCAGTGCAGTCCAACATATCCTTAAATGATGTCTGGAAGAAGAGGTAAAGAGTGAGGTGACAAAGTTTGCAGATACAAAATAACTCAAGATAATTAAGTCCAAATTACTCAAGTGAAAAGTTACAAAGGGATCTCACAAAGCTGTGTGACTGGGCAACACAACGGCAGATGAAATTCAATGTTGAAAAATGCAAGTAATACACATTTGAAAACATAATCTCAACTATACATACAAAATGATGGAGTCAATATTAGCCATTACCACTCAAGAAAGAGATCTTTGGGTCGTTGTGCATAGTTCTCTGAAAACATATGCTCAAAGTTCAGCAGCAGGCAACAAAGCTAACAAAATGTTAGGAACCTGCTAATGTTAGAGCTCCTGGCCCTCAGAGACCATGTACAGGCCTTGGAGACCAGAGTGGCTGAACTGGAGGAGCTGGGGGAGTCAGAAAGGTACATGGATGAGACTTTCTGGGACGTAGTGGAGTGGGAGGGCACGTGTCCCCCTACCCTGGCCACCCCATTTGTGAAGAGGCAATGCTTCCAACACCTCGCTGCCCTGCTGCCCCAGAACCCCAGTCCTGGAGGGGCAGGAGCCCCAGTGACCCCCACCATACTGATCCAGATCACAAAGATGGATCCTGAAGGTGACCCAGAGGCATTTCTGATGACTTTTGAGAGGATTGCCTTGGTTGCCATGTGGGCCCCAGAACAGTGATCCATGCTCCTAGCCCTATATTTGATGGGGGCCACCCAGGCCACCTATCAGGGCTTTCTTAATGATGAGGCCCGACACTACAGGGCCATTAAGGCTGCTATTTTGGATGTTCTGGACATAACCCCCGAAACCTTTCAGCATAGGTTTTGTGGGAAGACTTATCTGCTGGGGGCGCAACCCTGTGTCATGGCCCAGGAGCTTAAGGGTGCCTACTGGCGCTGTCTCCAACAGAACAACAGAAATGGCCACAGAAATGGCCAAGCAGGTGGTAGTAGAAGAATTTATCCATGTCCTCCTGCCTCGAGGGAGGGCTTGGGTCCTGCGGCACTCACCTACGACCCTGAAGGTGGCAGTTGGACTCATGGAAGACTTCTTAGTAGCTGAGGTCCCGGTGACCCTCGGACCTCTAGGCCCAGGGCGAACCTCCCTGCCAAATTGGGGAAAGCACTCTATACTTTCTGCGGCACCCTGCCCACCCTCAGGCTGCAAAAACAGCTGACACAATGGGGGCCCCCCCTAGTTTGACCCTGAAGTCCCCCTGCCCTCTTATGAGCCCTGACAGTGGACGAAGGACTCCTCTGAGAGAGATCCCAGATCATCCTCTGAATTCAGAGGCTCGACTGAATTTGGAGGCTCGACAGTGATCAGCCCCTGCTTCAGGTGTGGCCAGTTAGGGCACCTCCAGAGGCAATGCTCTGCCATGGATTGCTCCTTTGGTTAGATCTATGCTTGAGATGCCCAGGCCCACCAATGTTCTAGGCCCAAAGTGACCGTCCCAGCCAGTCTTGAGGGAAGCCAGTGGAGGCCTTTGTGGATTCAGGGTGCAGCCTAACAATAGTGCAGGGAAACCTTGTCCCAGCTGACTGCTTGACTCGCAGGCCCATCCGACTCCACTGTGTACATGAGGATGTGAAGGTGTACATCAGTGCTCCGCTGTCCTCACAACTGAGGGAGTGACCTGGAGAATGACAGTGAGAGTTGCCCCAAACTTCCCCTATCCACCATCCTCGGAAGAGACTGGCCATAGTTCAGCCATGTCCAGCATGCAGCAACCATCCAGACTGCACCGGAGAGGCTAGGGTTGGAAGGAGACCCCCTTGAGGGTGATGAGGCAGGACAAAACCCCAGAGACCTTCTAGACTCCCCCGAGGGAGGTCTGACCAACCCTCCAGAGGAACCCCGGGTGACGCCCGAAGACCAGGGACCTCTCTGGGGCATAGATGGAGACTTATGTCGAGATCAGAGAGAGGACCTCACCTTTAGCTGGGCCTATGATCAGGTGGCATATGTCGATGGCGTCACTACAGACCCACGGTGTGTGACTCAGTGGCCCCGGTTTGAACTCAAGGGTGATCGCCTCTGCTGGGTTTACCAGGACCCTTGTACCCATGAACCCTGCTCCCAACTGGTGGTATCACATTGTCACCAGCAGACCATGTTGAGGATGGCCTATGATATCCCCGCTGCAGGCCATCTGGGCCAAGACAAAACCCTGGCTCAAATATTAGCCAGGTTCTACTGGCCAGGAGTACACCAGGACATCAAGAACTTCTATGCATCCTGTCCCAAATGCCAGCAGGCTGCACTGGCCAGAGTCCTGAAAGCACCACTGGTGCCTGTGCCAGTGGTGGGGACCTGTTTTTAAAGGGTTGCTATGGACCTAATTGGACCCCTCGTGAGGTGCACAGCAGGCTTTTGTTATATCCTAGTCATCATGGACTATGCTACCCGCTTCCCCGAGGCCATCCCCATAAAGTCCATCACTGCCCAGAGCATCATGGCGGAACTTCTGAAGAGCTTTGCTCTGGAGATACTAACCTACCAGGGAATGAATTTCACCTCCCAGCTTCTCCGTGAAGTTTGTCACCTGTTAGGAATCCAGAAGTTGCAAACCTCAATTTTTCATCCTCAAACCGATCGCCTCGTGGAATGATTCAATCAGACACTAAAGGGGATGATGAGAAAATTTCCCCTAGAAGAGTTGCACCGATGGGACCAACTCCTCCCACTGTTGCTACTGGCTATTCAAGAGGTACCACAGCTTCCACTCAATTTTCCCTGTTTGAGTTACTGTACGGACACCAGCCACGGGGGCTGCTGGACCGCATGCTGGAGACCTGGAACAGAGCACCTTGCTGACTCAGAGGCTCCTGCAATACATGATGCAATTACATGATATCTGAGACAAGTTGATGACCTAGCCAAGGGGAACCTGCAGGCCACCCAGTGATCCCAAGCCTACAACTGAGGAATCAGAGCCCAGACCTTCGAATCTGGGGACCAAGTCCTGGTATTGCTCCCCTCGGAGGAGTCTCATAGACTCATAGACTCTGGGCCGGGAAGGGACCTCGAGAGGTCATCGAGTCCAGTCCCCTGCCCTCATGGCAGGACCAAATACTGTCTAGATCATCCCTAATAGACATTTATCTAACCTACTCTTAAATATCTCCAGAGATGGAGATTCCACAACTTCCCTAGGCAATTTATTCCAGTGTTTAACTACCCTGACAGTTAGGAACTTTTTCCTAATGTCCAACCTAAATCTCCCTTGCTGCCGTTTAAGCCCATTGCTTCTTGTTCTATCATTGGAGGCTAAGGTGAACAAGTTTTCTCCCTCCTGATGACACCCTTTTAGATACCTGAAAACTGCTATCATGTCCCCTTTCAGTCTTCTCTTTTCTAAACTAAACAAACCCAATTCCTTCAGCCTTCCTTCATAGGTCATGTTCTCAAGACCTTTAATCATTCTTGTTGCTCTTCTCTGGACCCTCTCCAGTTTCTCCACATCCAAGCTGTTAGCCTGGTGGCAAGGCCCTTACAAAGTGGTTCACCAAGTGGGACCAGTTAACTACAAGATACGCCAGCCGGGGTGGTGGAAGAAACACCAGATTTACCATATCAATGTCTTAATGGCCTGGTGTGATTGGGGCAGACTCAACATAACCACATATTCCCCGGGACCCTGAACTGAGGCCTCAGGTGCCTATTCCGATGGAGTGAGAATAGCCCCTCTTTGGCGAAACTCTTGCTTCTGAGCAAATAAAACAGACCAGATCCTTTAATTAATTTAGTATGGAGAGATACCTAGCTCATAGAACTGGAAGGGACCTGGAAAGGTCATTGAATCCAGTCCCGTGCCTTCACTAGCAGGACCAAGTGCTGATTTTGCCCCAGATCCCTAAATGACCCCCTCAAAGATGGAACTCACAACTTGGGGTTTAGCAGGCCACTGCTCAAATCACTGAGCTATTCCTCTCCTTCTCCTTTCTCCCAAAACTTCATGGCTGCACCAGGGCAGACCCAACATATCATCCATACCCCCCTCCCTTCAGGGAGGTGGTATGGGAAACGACCTGACCCCTCCCACTCCAACTGTGGGAGGCAATGGAGCAGGAAGTACAGGCCATGTTGGAGTTGGGGATCATAGAACCCTCCCAAAGTGAGTGGCAGAGCCCCATCATTCTGGTCCCCACGTCAGACGGGACCCAAAGATTTTGTATTGATTTCTGGAAAGTTAACATCATTTCTAAGTTTAATGCATACCCAGTGCCCTGGATCAATGAAGTCCTGGACCGATTGGGCAACGCCAGCTATACGATCACCCTGGACCTGACAAATGTATATTGACAGATACCGCTCGAAGCCAACTCAAAGGAGAAGACCGCCTTTGCTACACCTAGTGGGCTCTACCAATTTACCCACAAGTCTTTCATGCTTCATGGGGTCCCGTGACATTCCAGTGGTTAATGGACTGCCTTCTTCATCCACATCTCAAATATGCCGCTGCCTATTTGAACGATGTGGTGATTTACAGCCAACACTGGGAAGAGCACATAACCGGGTGGTGGCCGTCCTGTGATCCCTCTCAGCACAAGCCTGATGGCTGTCCCCAAGAAGTGCTGAATTGGCTTCCAGGAGAGCACCTACTTAGATTGAGTACCAGCAGAGCACTCCCCAGGGGCTGCTGGCCCTGCTTGAGAAACAGCAAGGAAGAGTGGTCTCCCACCCTGTAGAAGGGAAGAGACCTGCACCCCTCCTACAAGGAAGAATGGGCTCCACCTAAACCAAAATGGAACCAGATTGCTGGCACTTAACATTAAAAAGGTCGCAGAGCAGTTTTTAAACTAAGGACTGGGGGAAAGCCGACAAGTGCAAAGGAGCATGTGGTTCGGATATCCCTTAGGGGAGGATCTATTAATAGAGAATCTCTATGTCCTAATAAGGATGAGAGGATGGAAAATGATAAAATACATGCAGGGTCTGATCAGAAACAGTCAAATAAAAAAAAGTCTCATTCAATTACATTGTGTAATGTCAGATATCTAAAAGGAAACAAGTTTTTAAAGTGGTTCTGTCATAACTATAAAGGGAAGGGTAACAACCCTCCTGTATAAAATCTCTCCTAGACAGAGACACCAAAATCCTTTTATCTGTAAAGGGTTAAGAAGCTCAGGTAACCTGGCTGACACCTAACCCAAAGGACCAATAAGAGGACAAGAAGCTTTCAAATCTTGGTGAGGGGAAAGCTTTTGTTTGTGTGGTCTTTGTTTTGGGGGTTGTTCGTTCTTGGGACTAAGAGGGACCAGACATCAATCCATGCTCTCCAAATCTTTCTGAACGAGTCTCTCGTATTTCAGACTTGTAAGTAACATCCAGGCAAGGCATGTTAGTTTTATCTTTGTTTTCTCAACTTGTAAATGTTCCTTTGCTAGAGGGTTTATCCCTGGTTTGCTGTAACTTTGAAACTAAGGCTAGAGGGAGTTCCTCTGAGCTCTATGAATCTGATTACCCTGTAAAGTTATTTTCCATCCTGATTTTACAGAGATGATTTTTACCTTTTTTTTAATTAAAATTCTTCTTTTTAAGAACCTGATTGATTTTTCCTTGTTTTAAGATCCAAAGGTTTTTGGATGTGGGCTCACCAGGAATTGGTGGGAAGTGAATTAGTCTCAAATCTGCCCAGGAAAGGGGAAGTTAGAGACTTGGAAAATATTTGGGGAAAGGCAGAGTTCCAAGTGGCTGTCCCCTAAGATTTGGAACATGGTTGGTGGTGGCAACTTACTGTTAACCTAAGCTGGTAAATAAGCTTAGGGGGCTTTCATGTGAGTCCCCACATCTGTACCCTAGAGTTCAGAGTGGGGAAGGATCTCTGACAGGTTCTATACCAATGCTAGAATTCTAAACAATAAAATAGGTGAACTAGAGTGTCTTGTATTAAATGAGGATATTGATATAATAGTCATCACAGAAACTCGGTGAAATGAGGATAATCAATGGGGTACAGTAATACCAGAGTACAAAATATATCGGAAGGGCAGAACAGGTCGTGCTGGTAGGGGAGTGGCACTATATGTGAAAGAAAGCATAGAATCAAATGAAGTAAAAATCATGAATGATTCAGACTGTACCATAGAATCTCTATGGATGGAAATTCCATGCTCTAATAATAAGAATATAGCCGTAGGGAGATAGTACCGACCCCCTGACCAGGATAGTGATAGTGACTTTGAAATGCTCAGGGAGATTAGAGAGGCTATTAAAGTAAAAAACTCATGAATAATGGGGGATTTCAATTATCCCCATATTGACTGGGTACATGTCACCTCAGGACGAGATGCAGAAATAAGATTTCTTGACACCTTAAATGACTGCTTCTTGGAGCAACTGGTCCTGGAACCCACCAGAGGAAAAGCAATTCTTGATTTAATCCTAAGTGGACAAGATCAAGTCCAAGTGATGAATATAGCTGGACCACTTGATAATAGTGACCATACTATAATTAAATTTAATATCCCTGTGGCAGGAAAAATACCACAGCAGCCCAACACTGTAACATTTAATTTCAGAAAGGGGAACTACACAAAAATGAGGAGTTTAGTTAAACAGAACTTAAAGGGTACAGTGTCAAAAATGAAATCTCTGCAAGTTGTGTGGAAGCTTTTTAAAGACACCTTTAGAGGCTCAACTTGAATGTATACCCCAAATTAAAACACATAGTAAGAGAACCAAAAAAGAAGCAGTGAAAGGCAAAGAGATACCTTTAAAAAGTGGAAGTTAAATCCTAGTGAAGAAAATAAAAAAGAGAATAAAGCAGTGAGAAGCAAAAATGCATCCTTTAAAAAGTGGAAGTTAATTCCTAGTGAGGAAAATAGAAAGGCGCATAAATGCTGGCAAACGAGGTGTAAAAATATCATTAAGAAGGCCAAAAAAGAATATGAGGAACAGTTAGCAAAAGACTCAAAAAGTAATAGCAAAAAAAATTTAAGTACATCAAAAGCAGGAAGCTGTTAAACAACCAGTGGGGCCACTGGATGATTGAGGTGCTAAAGGAGCACTCAAAGACAATAAGGCCATTGCAGAGAAACGAAATGAATTCTTTGCATAGTCTTCATGGCTGAGGATGTGAGGGAGATTCCCAAACCTGAGCCTCCTTTTTAGGTGACAGAGCTGAGGAACTGTCCCAGATTGAGGTATCATTAGAGGAGGTTTTAGAACAAATAGATAAACTAAACAGCAATAACTCACCAGGACGTGATGGTATTTACCCAAGAGTTCTGAAGGAACTCAAACGTGAAATTGCAGAACTATTATCTGTAGTCTGTAACCTATCATTTAAATCAGGTTCTGTACCAGATGACTGGAAGATAGCTGATGTAAAGCCAATTTTTAAAAAGGGCTTCAGAGGTGTTCCTGGCAATTATGGGCCTGTAAGCCTCAGTACTGGACAAACTGGTTGAAACTATAATAAAGAACAATATTGTCTGACATATAGGTGAACATAATTTGTTGGGGAACAGTCAACATGGTTTTAGTAAAGGGAAATCATGCCTCACCAATCTACTAGAATTCTTTGAGCGGGTCAACAAGCATGTGGACAGTGGGAATCCAGTGGATGTAGTGTACTTAGATTTTCAGAAAGCTTTAGATAGGTCCCTCAACAAAGGCTCTTAAGCAAGGCCTCGTCTACACTACAACAGGGCCGGTGCAACCATTTAGGTGGACTAGGTGGTTGCCTAGGGTGCCGAGATTTGAGGGCACCAAAAAGCGCCCCCAATTTTTTTTAAAATGGTTGAGCAGCCGCTGCTGCTGGGACAGAGAGGGAGTCTGAGCTGCTGGCGGCAGCCGGCAGCCCAGGGTGTCCCCTGGGTCAGGGCGCCTCCACGGCAGCCGGCAGCCCAGTGTGTCCTCTGGGTCAGGGCGCCGCCCCGGCAACCAGCAGCCCAGGGTGTCCCCTGGGTCAGGGTGCCTCCGCGGCAGCCGGCAGCCCAGGGCGTCCCCTGGGTCAGGGCGCCTCCGCGGCAGCCGGCAGCCCAGGGCGACCCCTGGGTCAGGGCACCACCGCGGCAGCCAGCAGCCCAGGGCGACCCCTGGGTCAGGGCGCCTCCGCGGCAGCCGGCAGCTCTGGGCGTCTCCTGGGTCAGGGCGCCTCCGCGGCAGCCGGCAGCCCAGGGCGTCCTCTGGGTCAGGGCGCCTCCGCGGCAGCTGGCAGCCCGGGGGGTCCCCTGGGTCAGGGCGCCTCCGCGGCAGCTGGCAGCCCGGGGGGTCCCCTGGGTCAGGGCACCGCCCCGGCAACCGGCATTCCAGGGTGTTCCCTGGGTCAGGGCGCTGCCCCAGCAGCCGGCAGCCCAGGGGCGGGGGTCCCCTGGCCCAGGGAAACCCCGAGCTGCCAGCTGCCATGGAGGCGCACTGATCCTGGCTCAGGGCGCTGCTGCAGCAGCCGGCAGTCCAGCGTGTCTGGAGGGGGTGTCAGGCAGCTCCCATGGAGCTGCCGCAGTCGTGCCTGCGGCCGGTTGGCTGCTCGCGGGACTCCAGTGGACCTCCCGCAGACACCACTGCGGCAGCTCCACCGGAGCCACGGGACCAGTGCGCGGGGCAGCGAAATTGCCGTCCGCCTTGGGCACTCAAAACCCTTGCGCCGGTCCTGCACTACAAGTTTATTTTGAATTTAGCAGCATTAAACCGAATTAACACTGCACCCATCCACATAATGAAGCCCTTTATTTCGATATAAAGGGCTCTTAATATCAATGTCTGTACTCCTCCCTGACGAGGGGAGTAGCACTGAAATCGATATTGCCATCTCGGAGTAGGGTTAATGTGGCTGCAATTCGATAGTGTTGGCCTCTGGGAGCTATCCCACAGTGCACCATTGTGACTGCTCTGGACTCATATACTTTAAGGTCAGAAGGGACCATTATGATCATCTAGTCTGACCTCCTGCACAATGCAGGCCACAGAATCTCACCCAACCACTCCTGTAACAAACCTCTAACTTACGTCTAAGTTATTGAAGTCCTCAAATTGTGGTTTGAAGACTCTGAACTCAAATGCACTGGCCAGGTAGACAGGAAAAGCCCCACAAACTTTTGAATTTCATTTCCTGTTTGCCCTGAGTGGAGCGCTGATCAGCACAGGTGACCATGCAGTCACAGAATCAAAAAAGAGCTCCAACATGGACCATACGGGAGATACTGGATCTGATCTCTGTATGGGGAGATAAATCTGTTCTATCAGAACTCCATTCCCGTAGACAAAATGCCAAAACATTTGGAAAAAATCTCCAAGGCTATGATGGACAGAGGCCACAACAGGGACTCGACACAGTGCGGCGTGAAACTTAAGCTGTTGAGACAAGCGTACCAGAAAGCCAAAGAATGAAATGGACGCTCACAGAGGGAGGGGCGACTGACGACTGTAGCTATCCCACAGTTCCTGCACTCTCTGAAAACCATTTGAATTCTTGACTGAGCTCCCAAAGCCTGAAGGGTCAAAAACATTGCCATGAGTGGTTCAGGATATATGTCATCAGTCCCCTCCCACTCATCCCCCCCATGAAACCGAAGGGAAAAAAATCTTTTCTTGCTTTTTTTCAGTGTCACTGTATATCTACTGGATACTGCTGGCAGACACGGTGCTGCAGCGCTACACAGCAGCATCCCTTTCCCTTCCCTTCCCTTCCCTTCCCTTTCCTTGCGGACGGCAGATGATACAGTGGGACTGATAGCCGTCATCGTCGTCCCATGGGTGCTCCTGGCTGGTATCGGTGAGGTTGACTGGGGGAGCCTGAGCAAAAATGGGAATGACTCCCGGTTATTCTCTTCTTTAAGTTTTGTCTCCTGGAGATTCACTTCTGCCTGGAATATCATAGCAGTTGGAGGCTGCCCTCCCCTCCCCCCTTTGATCTCTGGTTGCAGAGGCAATAAAGTCAGTGTTCAAATTCCTGCATTCTTTATTACTTCATCACACAGATGGGAGAATAACTGCCACAGTAGCCCAGGAGAGGTGGGGAAGGAGGGAAGCAACGGGTGGGGTTGTTGCAGGGGCACCTCCTAGAATGGCATGCTGGTCATCATTTCTGCAGAATGTCTGGGGCTCTGACCCGGAGCAGCCTTTTGCCTCTCTGCTTCTTTAGTAGGCTTGCCTGATATTCCAGGCAGGACTGACTCTGCCTTTAGACAAAATTTAAAGAAGAGAATGACCTGGGAAGTTATTCCCATTTTTGTCCATGCGCCCCCAGCTGATCTCACCGAGGCCGGCCAGGAGCACCCATGACAGCAGCAGATGGTACAGTATGACTAGTAACCATCATTCTCAACTTGCAAAGCAGCAGATGGGATGGTATGGCTGGTAACCATCTTTGCTAACTTGCAAAAGGCAAGGGGATGCTGCTGTGTAGCACTGCAGCACCGCGTCTGTTAGCAACATCCAGTAGACATACAGTGAAATTGAAAAAAGACTGAACAGGCTCCATGGTTGCCGTGCTATGGCGTCTGCCCAGGCAATCCAGGCAAAAGGGCGCAAAATGATTGTCTGCCTTTGCTTTCACGGACGGAGGATTGACTGACGACAGTTACCTAGAATCACTCGCGACACTGTTTTTGCCCCATCATGCATTGGTATCTCAACCCAGAATTCCAATGGGCTGGGGAGACTGCAGGAACTATGGGATAGCTACCCATCATGCAATGCTCCGGAAATCGACGCTAGCCTTGGTACATGAACGCACACTGCCGAATTAATGTGCTTAGTGTGGCCGCGTACAAGCGACTTTATACAATCTGTTTCCAAAAATCGGTTTCTGTAAAATCGGAATAATCCTGTAGTGTAGACATACACATAAATAAACTGCCATGGGATAAGAGGGAAGGTGCTCTCATGGGTTGGTAACTAGTTAAAAGATAGAAAACAAAGGGTAGATATAAATGGTAAGTTTTCAGAATGGAGAGAGGCAAATAGTGGTACCCTCAAGGAGTCTGTTCTGGGACCAGTCCTATTCAACATATTCATAAATGATCTTAAAAAAGGGGAATCAATGAGGTGGCAAAATTTGCAGATGATAGAAAATTGCTAAAGATATTTAAGACCCAGGCAGATTGCGAAGAGCTACAAAAGCCTCTCTCAGAACTAGGTGAGTGGGGAACAAATGGCAGTGTAGTGGGGCGGGGTCATCCCACTCCGTTTTGGAAGGGGTTAAAAACAGCCTTGGAAAAGAGCTGCCCTAGACAGCCAATCACGAGAGGGCTTGAGGCAGCCAATCAGGGCCCAACCAGGCCAGTGATGAGATAACTGGCTCTGTGGGTATGGGGAAAGCAGTGGATGTGATATATCTTGACTTCAGCAAAGCTTTTGATACGGTCTTCCACAGTATTCTTGCCAGCAAGTTAAAGAATTATGGGCTGGATGATTGGACTATAAGGTGGATAGAAAGCTGGCTAGATCGTCAGGCTCAACGAGTAGTGATCAATGATTGCATGTCTAGTTGGCAGCCGGTATCAAGCGGAGTGCCCCAAGGGTAGGTCCTGCGACTGTTTTTGTTCAACATCTTCATGAATGATCTGGAGGATAGGATGTATTGCACCCTGGGGGGCAGGACAGATAGATATGCTGGAGGGAAGGGATAGGGTCCAGAGTGACCTAGACAAATTGGAGGATTGGGCCAAGAGAAATCTGATGAGGTTCAACAAGGACAATGGGGGGATGGGATAGCTCAGTGATTTGAGCATTGGCCTGCTATACCCAGGGTTGTGAGCTCAATACTTGAGGGGGTCATTTAGGGATCTGGGCATTAGTCCTGCTCTGAGCAGGGGGTTGGACTAGATGACTTCCTGAGGTCCCTTCCAACCCTGATAGTCTATGATTCTGAGAGCTTCTGTGGAGAAAGAAGTCAGTCTTGCTCCAACAGTGGAGCAAGAAGGACCTAGCTGCCTCCTAGAGACAGGATTTACTTTGCACAGAGCAGTGCCAGGAAAGGGCAGGCTGAGCTGGGGAGTTCTGGCCCAGTGACCTCCCCGGCTGAGGCCTTACAGCAAAGGCCTAAGGAGGTACTGGGGATGCAGCCAGGGCAGGAAAAAGCAGCCAGTCCAACCCCATTGCTAGTGATGAGTGGCCATTACAGACTGCAGTTTGCCCCTGAGAGAAGGGGCTAGAAGATGACTGGCAGTAGCCACTGAGGCAAGGTGGGTATAGGGGATTGGGGTTCCCCTGGGAGGGGAGACCTGGAGTGTGGGGACGTTGCCAGGGGCAGTACCCCAAGGGAAGGGGAACTGAGATCCGGGAGGGATGCGGGGCCTGAACTTGTGGAGATAAAGGGACTACAGAGGCGCAGGTAAGGACAGGGGAGAAACTAGCCAGAGGAAGGCACTCCTGAGGTGGATGAGCTAATTCCCGTACTGACCAGCAGGAGGCACCATGGTGGTGAGATGCACCCTGCTACAGGCAGATGAAATTTAATATTGATAAATTGAAAGCATAATCTCATACTATACAGATAAAATGAGAGGGTCTAAATTAGCTGTTTCCACTCAAGATAGAGATCTCAGAGTCATTGTGGATAGTTCTACGAAAACTTCCACTCAATGTGCAGCAGCAGTCAAAAAAGTAAACAGAATGCTGGGAATAATTAAGAAAGTAATAGATAATAGGACAGAAAATATCATATTGCCTCTATATAAATCCATTTTACGCCCACATCTTGAATACTGTGGGCATATGTAGTCCCTCCATCTGAAAAAAGATATACTAGAATTGGAAAAGGTCCAGAAAAGGGCAACAAAAATGATTAGGGATATGGAACAACTTCTGTATAAGGAGAGATTAATAAGATCGGGACTTTTCAGCTTGGAAAAGAAACAGCTAGGGGGAGATATGATTGAGGTCTATAAAATCATGACTGGTGTAGAAAAAGTAGATAAGGAAGTGTTGTTTACTACTTCTTATAACACAAGAACTAGGGGTCACCAAATGAAATTAAAAGGCAGCAGGTTTAAAACAAATAAAAGGAAGTATTTCTTCACTCAATACACAGTCAACCTATGGAACTCCTTGCCAGAGGATGTTGTGAAGGCCAAGACCATAACTGAGTTCAAAAAAGAACTAGATGAGTTCATGGAGGATAGGTCCATCAATGGCTATTAGCTAGGATCGGCAAGGAAGGTGTTCCTAGCTTTTGTTTGTCAGAAGCTGGGAATGAACGACTGGGGATGGATCACTTGATGATTACCTGTCCTGTTCATTCCCTCTGAGGCACCTGGCACTGGCCAATGTTGGTGAACAGGATACTGGGCTAGATGGACCTTTGGTCTGACCCAGTATGGCCATTCTTATGTTCTTAACAATTAGGAAAGGAATAGATAATAAGACAGAAAATATCATAATACGGTGACAGGTTTGGTCACAGAGATCCCCTTAAGACTGCCACTTGATGATCTGGGATACCACTGAGAAACCTCCCTGCCAGAATGGTCACCCCTCTGCAGTTCCTTAGACATTGAGATTCACTCAGCCCTGGGGCATCTCAATTAACAGGGACTTGTCCCACACCCTGTGTACCACCTTTTTGGGAGTCTGAACCACAAATAAATCCATTTTACTCTGTATAAAGATTATACTAGGGAAACTTGTAAGTACTTGCCCTCTTTTTCACTGAAAGAGAGATTGCATAGCAATTTGCCCTCCTTCCCAGTAAGAATTACTTACACTGGGTTTATTAATAAACAAAAGTGATTTTATTAAGAATTCTTTCCTGAGTACTGGCTGGTGAGTCTTGCCCACATGCTCAGGGATTAGCTGACCTCCATATTTGGGGTCTGGAAGGAATTTTCCTCCGGGGCAGATTGGCAGAGGCCCTGGAGGTTTTTTGCCTTCCTCTGCAGCATGGGGCATGGGTCACTTGCTGGTGGATTCTCTGCAGTTTGAGGTCTTCAAACCACAATTTGAAGACTTCAATAACTCGGACATAGGTTAGAGGTTTGTTAAAGAAGTGGATGGGTAGGGTTCTGTGGCCTGCTTTGTGCAGGAGGTCAGACAAGATGATCATATTGGTCCCTTCTGACCTATGAGTCTAAGAGTCTATAAAAAAATAGGATTTAAGTGGTTTTAATTAACAGACAGAACAAAGTAAGTCACAAAGCAAAATAAAACAAAACGCACAAGTCTAAGCCTAATACACTAAGAAAATGATTACCTGTAATATCTCACTCTCAAAGACGTTCCAATGATCTTCTTTCACAGACTAGACTCCATCCTAGTTTGGGCCCAATTCTTTCCCCTGGTTCAATTTTTGTTAGTTCCAGCAGACATCTTAGGTGGTAAACAGGGTTTTTTTCATGACTGGCAGCCCATTTGTCCTGCTCCACCCCCTTTTATAGATTTGGCAGATGTTTTGTGTCTCCATTTGATGCCGTCCCCCACTTCTGAATGGAAAGGTACAAGGTTTAAGATGGATTCCAGCATCAGGTGACTTGGTCACACGTCTCTGTGAGACCCCAGTCTCCATTACCCATGGGCTGGCTCACACATACACAGAAAGGCTATCAGGCAAACAAGGCCATTTGCAGCCAATTGTCCTGGTAAATGGGAGTGATCAAGTTCCTAATGCTCCATTGATGACCCTCACCTTGTATGGCTACATCAGTAACACAAGTTCACATCTCATATTTCTAGCTTCACACATAAGAATGATACATGCATACAAACAGGATGAACACATTCAGTGGATTATAACTTTTTGAATGATATGTTACAAGAGGTATTTCACATATAGCATAAGTCCAGTTATATCATATTCATATTCATATGCATATTTTCATAAAGCATGTGGAGTGCAACATCACAAATACCACTATCTAAATCCATGGTATGCCCACACCTTAAATACTGCATGCCATTCTCATCACCCCGTCTCCAAAAAGAGGTATTAGACTGTGGAAAAGCTCAGAGCATGTTGACCTATCAAGTTTTAGATCTTTTTCCATTTGGGGTACAAAATGAGATGTTAAGAGTGATCCCCTTCTGTAGGAATACAGACCCACATTAGATTTAGGTGAGCTATGGTTTTTAATTGAACTGGGATATTGGCATGAGCCACAGGTCTAAAGCATGTGGTCAAAAAGAATGAGATCTTGAGAAAGAAGTTATTGAGGTAAACTTGTAGGGGCCCTTCAAAATACTAGTGTTAACTTATTTAAGGTTTGGACTGAAGTAATAGAAATAAAACATGGTTAATTGGGTACCAGGTGCAATAAATAACTGGCTATAGAAGAAACTGCTTTCACTGGCCAGCTAACATCTGATAATAGGCAATGACACCACTTCTTTGCTCAAGAGTATAAAAAAATAATCTCTTAGGTTCATTGTTAACAGCTACCTGACCAAGCTGGAGGTGACCAATATTGGTGTAAGCACTCCTGGATTTATCCTCTTTGTAATTATCTTGATCAAATGCTTGTCAATGTTTTGTTCCTGTTTGTGTAGTCAATTGCTTGTTATTTAGGCTTTTTAGGCATGTTTAGAGCAATTGTATAAATACAGTTCAGCCTTTTCATTTAATAAAGGGATGTATGGTGAAATTAGTATTGTAGTAAAACCTTGCATAAATAATAAGAATTCCAACACCTTCCTTTCTCTAAAATCTTGTGGAAACTAGTTCAGTGAAGTTTCAGGCATTTCCCAGAGCACTGCAGTTGGTGTTAGTAATGTCAGCACAAAGCAGTCAGCAAACTTTGCATCCTGTATTGCCTTTTCTAACTGAGAGGAAGCATCTTAATGAGGAGAATGTCCACGAGTAGTGCACATTCACTTCCCATTTTCAGTTTGATTTTTGATCAAGTTCCCTTTGCCTTTTAGGGGCAGTTACTTATATCAGGGTTTCCTGGGCTTCCTTTTCTTTTTTCCTCACTTGAATAAATCTTTCCTTCACAGCAACTGGCAGCTGCCAGGCAGGTAGCTTTCTGCAGAAAATGCAGCACTTTCAGTCATGCAGGGAAGGAACTAGAAGGCTAAAAGAGCAGCCTGCTGCTCTCAGGAGCTCACTCTCCCATTTCTCTCCACATTTGTCACTTGAGCACATATACGTGGTCTTTTTCCAAGGCTCAGTTTCAATGAAACAGGTGCCCAAACCCGCCATACCTTGAGTTATGCTAACGAGTGTTAAGGACAGAGATAGATAATTGCACCCTTAAAGAGATCTATTTTATTAAGTTTTGTATTGTGATTTAGATGTAATGATGTGAATGAATTTAAGTCTGTAGTTCTAATACATTCACTTTTGCCTTTTAGCTATAAAAATCAGATGGACACTGGGCTGCTGCTGCTAACACTAACGTCATGCATCAGATGAAGTGGGTATTCACCCATGAAAGCTGATGCTCCAAAATGTCTGTTAGTCTATAAGGTGCCACAGGACTCTTTGCTGCTTTAACATTAAAGGAAGTCTCTAGGAAATAAATAAATACTAATTAATGCAGGGCAGCTGCAGCACAAAATGGGCAGCCAAATTAGATTTCAGCACCTACCAACTGGCATCCTGCAAGATGGCATGTTTTGAAGATAAGAGCTGGGAGGACAGAAACACTGAATACAATGTTAAACAGTGTAGACAGCAAATGACTTAGAAATGAAAGTTGGATTGTTCCATTTTGCAAGACTTCCTCCAATTTTGAACAAAAAGGATTAAAACCCAAAGAATTCAACATTTCCCACAAAACAAAATTCTGGGGGGAAAATCATTTTGGGTCAAACAAAATGTTTCATTCTGATAAAATCAATACATTTTGCTCCAATTTAGACTTTAAAAAATATGAAATACATTTAATTGCTAAATGAAAAATTGAAACGCTCTATTCCAAAAATGTCAAATGGGACAGTTGCTACAATATCAGTTATGCATGGGTAGCATTTGTCTACAGTGTTTTTTAACCATGTTAAAAGAATGGAAAAAATGCACCAAGACAAATCAACTGTATCATCTTTGATTATAACAGCCAAAGCAGAGTCCCCACCATCGGTAATGTTCACAGCTTAGAAAGTGTAATTGAAGAATTTCTTCAACCTCTGAGGGCACCTGCTGTAACTGATAGACATGTGCCATACAGGAAATCCTAAGAAACTGTGTTTCCACTACTGGTCTTCGCTTCCTCTTTTCTGATGTAGCTGATCCAAACTGCCAAAAGAAGCTCTGGGTCTGTGATGTGTGTGTGGCTGCAGGTGACCCCCACGCCGTGGGTGTTAGTTTTCAGAAGTTCTAGTTTGTTTTTTCCTGCACTTGATGCCAGCAGCTGAATCTATATATTTCCCTTCCACTTCTTTGTGGTCACATCTCAAACACAAATAAGCCTTGGCAGGGGGTTTAGATTCAGCCAATGCAGTGAGGGAGAAAGACGGGTCAGAGTGACAATGAAGGAACTTCTCTCTATTCAGTTGCTTTGGCTTCTCCTTTCTTTTCACTCCACCATAGGTAAGTACCTGCTTTTGTCTCAGTTCTACCTGTGAACTAACTGACCCTAAAGGATTGTAATTTGGGGTCCAATAGGTTTTAGTGATTTTTTTTTTTTGCTTTCAGTCACGAATGATGTAAAAAGTAAGAACTGTCTTCTCATAGAAAGAAAACTAAACTAAAATTGTGTCTGTCTCCTGTAGATGAGTACCAGGGAGAAAGTTTATATACTTCAATAATTAGTTCTCACTCACAGATTATGCATATTGTACAAAATCTCTTGCCCCTGGAGCACTGTGATCCCAGAGCTGTTTATTAGCAAAGCCAATGACTCCAGAACTAATTACCACTCAAGTAAAAGCATTAGGGCCAGATTCTCTCTTCAGTACAAGACAGAAGAATGAGGTAGGCCTAGGAACTGCTCTGACTTAGACCACCTGGGAAATGGCAGTGCGTATCTGTACTCCAGCAGGTCCCTTTCCATCCCCTATGTGCTCCCTGCACCAAGAGTTGGTGAAGGAACCAGGTACACTGGCTTTACAGCAGTTGGAGCTCTTCCTCTCTGGGAGAATTCTGAGCAGGGCAGTTAGCACCAGACTCTGGCCACTCTGCACTCTCTGAGTGACTGAAAAGGAGCAGACTGGGGGAAGAGAGTCTGGCCTTACAGGAGGGAGGCTTTTGACTGGCTTTTCTCACTCCAACTCTCTCCCCAACTGCCAAATTCTTCCTGTATGCCCCTCTCTGACCCACACTAAATCATCCTGTGGGAAACTTCCCAGCCTCCTAGCCTGAGTCAAATGTCTGTCTTTTCACTTTGAAAATGTAGTCATCCTACTCTCTAGGCAATGACTGGGGAGGGAAAGGGGCAGCAGTGGGCGTGAGGGAGGAGCGGGGGCCCACTAACTGGGTACAGGAGGGATGAGTGATGGGGGGAAGAGGAAGAGAGGTTATGCACAGCACTGATTAGGGGAGGGTGGTGAGGGAAACAGGCAGGCTGGAGAGTAGGGGCACCATTTGCAAGTGGAGCAGTTGCCCCCCTCAGCTTTTCATATATGTCCCATAATGTCTTCCAGCCCCACCCAGCCTTTGCAGCATAGACTATCCCATAGAAAGGTCTGAAGCTGACATAACTTCTGCACCCCTTATTTTTTCTGAAATGCCCACTTGCTGGGGAGTTCTGTGCAAAGCAAGCGATTCAGCAGCTGGTGGGTGTGGCTGATGCAGTGGGTAACCACAGGTGCTCATGTAAAAGGGAGATTTTCTGGTTCCCAATGAGAATGTTTTCCAGTGGTTTGGAGGGAAAGGAAGGTACTTGGTGTCTGGAGGAATTGGATGTAGTGAAGAGTCTCTTGAGGGCTGCCAGGAACATTGCTGTGTATCTTTCGGCTGTGACTGTGCTCATATGCAACAGCCCATCTGGATGGTACAGGAGAAGATGAGTGGGATTTGTGATGGCAACATCTTCCACCAGGGGTTGGCACCACTAAACTGTGTAACAGATGCTTGACAAAATTACTGTACCTAGTGACAGACATTGTGTGGGAGGTTGTCATTCAGTCTTTCAATTTTTTTTAAAAACACCACGGACCTCAATTTTTACCATGCTGCTGACCCCTGCCTTCCATTGTCTGATTATTGTGAGGAATATGACTGGGAGAAAGGAGATGAAGCCCACTCTGAGATTTGATTCATGATATTGACAAAGCCAGATGAGATAACTGACAACAATAAGGGTGCTCTCTCTTGCAACCATGTTCTCTGTCTGTCTGAAGGTGCTGATGTCCTGAGGCTGGTGGATGGAGACAGCCCCTGTGCTGGGAGAGTGGAGATTAAACACCAGGATCAGTGGGGGATGGTGTGTGATGATGATGAAACAGAGCGGCAGTATCATTCAGTCATTTGTAAACAGCTGGGATGTGGATCTGCTGTTGCCACGTTTGAAGCTTTAATTTTTGGAGAACATTCTAGACTGACTTGGCTCACAGAAGTTATTTGTCATGGTAATGAGTCAGCTCTCTGGGACTGCAAACATGGAGGATGGAAATTGAAATCTTGCCCTTATCCTGCTGGAGCGCTCTGTTCCGGTAAGAAGTCAGCATCCGACTCCCTCAAGGCAAAATGATGTGTATCCATGGGCGGCGGATAACATAGGCAAGCCAAGGCATTGCCTTCCCAGGCTCCCTGTACAGTGGCTTCCCAAAATAACAGGGGTGACCCCGACCATGCTCTGGCCAGCTGGGAAGGCTGGGGCAGCAGCATGGATGATAGGTTGCTCCAGGTCAGAGCCATGTGGCTGACTGACCAGCCAGAAAGGCTGGAGCTGTGGTGTGGCTGCCTGGCTCCTCTGGGGGCTGAGAGGGAGCTGGGGCCATACAGCTATCTGGTGCTGCTGGGGGAGGGGGAGGTGTTAGCCGTTGGCAGGGGCCATAACGGGGAGGGGGTTTGGGGGCACAGGCCAGTGGCCACAATGAGGCTGGGCTCTGGTGGGTGTGGAAGGGATGTGGACTTGGGCAGAAGGGGCATGGCTAGGGCTTGCCTTCCCAAGCCAGCCATTCACCCATTGCCCATGTGTGTATCACATTTCTATGGCCTGAGGGAGAAATGAATACACTCTGGATTAACTCCTGTAACTGTTGTTATTTATATCACTGGCTAATGAGGAAATCCTGGTGTGACGCTGTGATTTGTAAAGGTTCTGAATTATGCAAATGGCAGTCTTGGCATGAAGGAGCCCTTTGTAAGAAGGCAGAGATTCCGAGGTAGACCTCTCCCTAGCCAAATGGTGTTAATTCCTCTCAGTATTGGTGATTTGATTGTCAGCACATTCTTCTCTGAACTGTTATGTGGGTGTTTCAGGGATGGACAGCACAGCTCCTCTTACCGCTCCCTGCTGGAGAAACAGCTTCACTCAATGCATTGTTTCCAAAGCAATGGCACACACAGCTATCTGATTTGCTTATAGGGTGACCAGATGGCCCGATAAAATCGAGACTGTCCCAATATTTAGGTCTTTGTCCTGCATCATGACTGGTCTTTGCTCGAGAGGCAATTTGTCCTGATATTTCGTTCCACTGGCAGCACTCGCCATTTTTATTTTTTTTTCCCCTCACTGCTCCACCAGCAGCACTATCCTTTCCTCCCCCCTCACTCGCTGCTCCGCCAGCCCCATTCGGCTTTGTTTTGCTCCGCCGGTGGACCCCCCTCCCTATGTGTCCCGATATTTTCTCCCTCTCATCTGGTCACCCTATTTGCTTATGTCATCTTGAGTCTTCTTGGACAGTGGATTACGTTTTCCTTCCTTCCCATGACAAATGGGCAGAGGTGTTTCACAAAAGGTAAAGCATTTTTCCTTAAAACACTCAAGAGCTCAATCCTTGTCCCATTAAAGTCAATAGCAAAATTCCCATCACTTACAACTTTGGGCTGGATTCTCCTCCAATTGAATCCTTGGCTACTTCCAGGATGAAGCCTTTTGTGTGAAGAGTGAAATGTATTATTCTTTTATAATCACCTCTATTAAGTCCTTCTATTGCATCTCACCTGATTCCTGAGGGGAAAAAAGTGGTGTTTTTTTTTAAGTATTGTAAATATTACCTTTCCCATCAGTATTACAAAAACGGTTTTCTCTCCACTATCTTAACTAGCATTTATGTGAAATTAGTGCTTGAGTCTCTCTATGTAAGTTTGAAATTCTTTTTTTAAACTGGAAAATTTCCATATTTCTGTCTTTTTCCCCCCTTCTCTTTAACCAAGAGATTGGTTTCTTTCTCTGCCTCATCACCCTCTCCAAGCTGTACATTTGTATTTAAATCTCTCTCATCTCCACTTCTCATTTTGTTTTATTTTAATGCAACATGGTAAGAATATTCAGTAGTTTGTACAGCTGAAATTAGAAGCTTCGGCAGCTAGAGATCAGCCGCCTTTTGGATATGCTTGGCATTTTCAAAAATAAGGTGTAAATGGCCCTAAAGGAGCCTGAGGTTAGTGTCACTAAGGAGATTTAGGTGTTACACCTCATCACCCAGTGGAATTCAGAAAGTCTGATTTTTAGGCACACAGGCTCCCTGTACAATGCATGGGGAAAGTCAGATGCCTCAGAATGGGGTTCACAAAAGCCAGCATATTGAGTGAGAAGCTGCCTACGCTAGCCAAGACTAGATGCTAAGGAGAGACATGTGTCCTAACCCCTGTCCCTCAAAGGGAGTTAGGTGCCTAAGTCTGGTCTGGAAGCTTACAAGAAGTGGAAATTTGGATAGATGACTAGGGAGGAGTATAAAAACATTGCTCGGGCATGAATGGGGTGTAATCAGGAAGGTCAAGGCACAACTGGAGTTGCAGCTAACAAGGGATGTGAAGGGTAACAAGAAGGGTTTCTACAGGTATGTTAACAAGAAGAAGAAGGTCAGGGAAACTGTGGGACCCTTACTGAATAAGGGAGGTGACCTAGTGACAGATGATGTGGAAAAAGCTGAAGTACTCAATGCTTTTTTTGCCTCAGTCTTCACAGATAAGGTCAGCTCCCAGACTGCTGCACTGGGCAGCCCAGTATGGGGAGAAAGTGAGCAGCCCTCAGTGGTGAAAGAACAGGTTAAGAACTATTTAGAAAAGTTGGACATTTACAAGCCCATGAGGCCAGATCTAATGCATCCAAGGGCGCTGAGGGAGTTGGCTGATGTGATTCAGAGCCATTGGCCATTATATTTGGAAACTTGTGGTGATTGGGGGAGGTTTTTAAGGCCCAGTTTGAATCACAGAATATCAGGGTTGGAAGGGACCTCAGGAGGTCATCTAGACCAACCCCCTATCGTTCCCGGAGCCTGATGGTGGAGAGGCACCTTTGGTGAGTGCACATTTGTAATGACGCTGCAAGGGTTAAATGTGATTGTGTTTAATGTTTGATCTGCCCTGAACAATTGGGATGCATTCACGGCCAGTACAGCTAATAGAAAAGTCTGGTTAAGTGTCTGTGAATGGAGTGGGAATCCTCCAGGGCAATCTCCATGAAGCTCTCCTGGAGGTATTCTGAAAGCCTTTGCAGAAGGTTTCTGGGGAAGGCTGCCTTATTCTATCCTCCACTGCAGGACACTTTACCATGCCAAGCCAGTAGTCTGGAATCATTGCAGCACAAAGCATAGCAGCAAAGGGTCCTGGGTTTTGGCACATTCCTGCAGCACGGACTCCTTATCTTGCTGTCTTAACCTCAGGAGACTGATATCACTCATGTCACCTGGTTGAAATAGTGGAAGTTTAATGAGGGAAAAGTAATCCCAGCTATGTGCTGACCCCCGACACATTCTGACCCCAGATATGCCGGGCTGTTTGCACTTGGCTAAAAGGGATCATCCCGGAGAACAGCCAAGCTGTGTGTGTGGGTCCCATGCCGACAGTGCATGTTGTGCACACCCACCCCAAAACCGCAGTCCCTCCTTTTCAACTGCAAACACAAGCAGCATTGGTTGCTGTGGGGAAGGAGGACTCTGCAGTTTGCAACCATTCCCACGTTATCAATGCTGAAGCAGAAAACCCCACCTACCCTTCTGCTTACCATGGCTGCCTGCAAACCAGATTCTGTTGCCCAGATGTGTGTATTGTGACACCATACTGGTAGGTGCTCAATTTAAAGGCAAAATGAGACCTTGTACCTAAAACAGATGTGCTGTCTGGGGCGAAGTGCTTCATTCACTGTAAAAGAGTCAACTTTGTGTTCTCAACAACGTATCTTCTGTAAAGTCTACCCTTGCTCTCCTCCCTTCCCCCTCCCCTCGCCCCACAGCTGAAAATGTGCCTATGCTCCCTGCATCAACTCCGTCCCTGGGGTTATCACAGATTAGAAGGTGAAAAAAGCGCACTTGCAATGCCATGTTTGCAGAGCTCATGCAGTCCTCCCGCACTGATAGGGCACAGCTTAATGCATGCAAGTGTATGGTGTCAGAGGCCAGGAAAGCACACAGTGAGCATGATCGCAACACACAGGACGAGATGTTAAGGCTTATGGGGGAGCAAACAGACATGATGAGGGGGCTGGTGAAGATGCAGAAAAGGCAGCTGGAATACAGAGCCCCGCTGCAGCCACTGATGAACTGCCTGCCCTCCTCGCCAAGTCCTGTATCCTCCTCATCCAGAGATCTGAGAATGTGGGGTCGGGAAGGCTCTGGGCACCCTGCCACTCAACTCCAGGGGATGGTTCAAGCAGCAGAAGGCTACTATGCAAGCAACTTTAATTTATTTATGTGGCTACAATAAGCTATGTGACCTTGTCCTTGCCTCCTTCCCCCACCATGTTATCAGACCCTTTGTACACCCAGGCTTCCTTTACTATTCAGCGGTGCCTGTGATCTCAGGGTTTTTTATGAACTTTATTATGAGCTGTGGTCGGAGCAGGGATTGGTTTACAGGGAAGTACATTCCCCGACAGGGGTGGTTTTGCATCAATGACAAACACACATATCACACAATTGCCTGAAAAAACCCTCTATTTCAAAGCCCCCTGATGTGCTGCGTGCCTCAATGTGCTCTTCTAATTGCCTGGTATCTGGCTGCTCAAAATTGGCCACCAGGCGATCTGTCTTGACCCCCCATTCTGCCAGAATGTCTTCTCCTTACTTTCACAGATATTATGGAGCACACCGCAAGCAGCAGTAAGCAATGGGAATATTACTTTCACTGAGGTCTAACCTACTCAGTAAACTGTGCCGTTTAGAAGGCCAAATGCACATTCTACCACCATTCTGCACTTGCTCAGCCTATAGTTAACAGCTCCTGACTACACACAACAAAGGTGTGACAAGATTATGGCAATCAACAGATGGCTCAGGCAGTGGTGCTATAAGGAGGGCTTTGGGATGTATGGCCACTGGGAAGCATTCATGGACAGAGGACTGTTCTCTCGGGATGGACTTCACCTGAGTAAGGAGGGAAATAGACTTCTAGGATGGAGGTTCGCCCAAATGATAAGAGTGTTTAAACTAGGAATTTGGGGGAGAAGGTTGGGAGATGTCCAGGTAATCTCCACGCCGGAATTCAACACTGAGAGGGAAGAAAACAAAGTAAGAGAGGATACAGCCATGAGCAGAAGAATGGACATAAGGAGGAAGGGTAGTGTAGATACCACTCTAATAGGTGATACTGGTGGTAGAATGTCTGTGCCAAACCAGATAAAGAATGTGACTGAAGCCAAATGGCAAAAATTAAGATGTTTGTACACTAATGCGAGGAGCATAGGTAACAAAATGGAAGAACTAGAGCTACTGGTGCAGGAAATGAAACTGGATGTTATAGGGATAACAGAAACATGGTGGAATAGTAGTCATGACTGGAGTACAGCTATTGAAGGTTATGTGCTATTTAGGAAAGACAGAAATAAAGTCAAAGGTGGTGGAGTAGCATTGTATATCAATGTTGAGGGTAACTGTAAAGAAATAACAAGTGATGGAATGGACAAGACAGAGTCTATCTGGGCAAAAATCACACTGGGAAAGAAAGCTACTAGAGCCTCCCTTGAGATAGTGGTTGGGGTGTGCTACAGACTGCTGAGATCTGATCTGGATATGGATAGAAACCTCTTTAATGTTTTTAATGAAGTAAACAGTAATAGGAATTGTGTGATCATGGGAGACTTTAACTTCCCAGGTATAGACTGGAGGACCAGTGCTAGTAGTAATAATAGGGCTCAGATTTTTCTGGATGTGATAGCTGATGGATTTCTTCACCAAGTTGTTGAGGAACCAACAAGAGGGGATACCATTTTAGATTTGGTTTTGGTGAGTAGTGAGGACCTCATAGAAGAAATGGTTGTAGGGGACAACCTTGGTTAGAGTGATCATGAGCTAATTCAGTTCAAACTAGATGGAAGGATAAACAAAAATAGATCTGGGACTAGGGTTTTTGATTTCAAAAGGGCTAACTTTAAAGAATTAAGGAAATTAGTTAGGGAAGTGGATTGGACTGAAGAACTTGTGGATCTAAAGGCAGAGGAGGCCTGGAATTACTTCAAGTCAAAGTTCCAGAAACTATCAGAAGCCTGCATCCCAAGAAAGGGGAAAAAATTCATAGGCAGGAGTTATAGACCAAACTGGATGAGCAAGCATCTCAGAGAGGTGATTAAGAAAAAACAGAAAGCTTATAAGGAGTGGAAGATGGGCAGGATTAGCAAGGAAAGCTATCTTATTGAGGTCACAATATGTAGGGATGAAGTGAGAGAGGCTAAAAGCCATGTAGAGTTGGACCTTGCAAAGGGAATTAAAACCAATAGTAAAAGGTTCTATAGCCATATAAATAAGAAGAAAACAAAGAAAGAAATGGGACCGCTAAACACTGAGGATGGAATGGAGGTTAAAGATAATCTAGGTGTGGCCCAATATCTAAATAAATACTTTGCCTCAGTCTTTAATAAGGCTAATGAGGAGCTTAGAAATGATGGAAGGATGACAAATGGGAATGAGGATATGAAGGTAGATATTACCACATCCGAGGTAGAAGCCAAACTCAAACAGCTTAATGGCACAAAATCAGAGGGCCCAGATAATCTTCTTCCAAGAATATTAAAGGAATTGGCACATGAAATTGCAAGCCCGTTAGCAAGAATTTGTAATGAATCGGTAAACTCAGGGGTTGTATCATACGACTGGAGAATTGCTATTTTTAAGAAAGGGAAAAAAGGTGATCCGAGTAACTATAGGCCTTGTTAGTTTGACATCTGTAGTATGTAAGGTCTTGGAAAATATTTTGAAGGAGAAAGTAGTTAAGGACATTGAGATCAATGGTAATTGGGACAAAATACAACATGGTTTTACAAAAGGTAGATCGTACCAAACCAACCTGATCTCCTTCTTTGAGAAGGTAACAGATTTTAGACAAAGGAAATGCAGTGGATCTAATTTACCTTGATTTCAGTAAGGCATTTGACACGGTTCCACATGGGGAATTATTAGTTAAATTGGAAAAGATGAGGATCAATATGAAAATTGAAAGGTGGATAAGGAACTGGTTAAAGGGGAGACTACAACGGGTCGTACTGAAAGGTGAACTGTCAGGCTGGAAGGAGGTTACTAGTGGAGTTCCTCAAGGATAGGTTTTGGGGCCAGTCTTATTTAACCTTTTTATTACTGACCTTGGCACAAAGAGCACCAATGTGCTAATAAAGTTTGCGGATGATACAAAGCTGGGAGGTATTGCTAACACAGAAGGACCAAGATATCATACAGGAAGATCTGGATGACCTTGTAAACTGGAGTAATAGTAATAGGATGAAATTTAATAGTGAAAAGTGGAAGGTCTTGCATTTAGGGATTAATAACAAGAATTTTAGTTATAAATTGGGGACGCATCAGTTGGAAGTAACAGAGGAGGAGAAGGACCTCGGAGTATTGGTTGATCACAGGATGACTATGAGCCGCCAATGTGATATGGCCATTAAAAAAGCAAATGCAGTTTTAGGATGCATCAGGCAAGGTATTTCCAGCAAAGATAAGGAGGTGTTAATACTGTTATATAAGGCACTGGTGAAACCTCATCTGGAGTACTGTGTGCAGTTCTGGTATCCCATATTTAAGAAGGATGAATTCAAACTGGAACAGGTTCAGAGACGGGTTACTAGGATGATCTGAGGAATGGAAACCCTATCTTATGAAAGGAGACTTAAAGAGTTTGGCTTGTTTAGCCTAACCAAAAGAAGATTGAGGGGGAATATGATTGCTCTTTATAAATACATCAGAGGGATAAATATCAGGGAGCGAGAGGAATTATTTAAGCTTAGTACCAATGTGGACACAAGAACAAATGGATCTAAACTGGACACTAGGAAGTTTAGACTTGAAATTAGATGACGGTTTCTAACCATTAGAGGAGTGAAGTTCTGGAACAGCCTTCCAAGGGGAGTAGTGGGGGCAAAAGACATATCTGGCTTCAAGACTAAGCTTGATAAGTTTATGGAGGGTATGATATGATGGGATAGCTTAATTTTGGCAGTTGATCTTTGATTATCAGCAGGTAAGCATGCCCAGTGGTCTGTGATGGGATGTTAGGTAGGCTGGGATCTGAGTTACTACAGGGAATTCTTTCCTGGGTGCTGGCTGGTGAGTCTTGCCCACATGCTCAGGGTTTAACTGATTACCATATTTGGGGTCAGAAAGGAATTTTCCTGCAGGGCAGATTGGCAGAGGCCCTGGAGGTTTTTCACCTTTCTCTGCAGTGTGTGGCCCAGGTCACTTGCTGGAGGATTCTCTGCAGCTTGAGGTCTTCAAACCACAATTTGAGGACTTCAATAACTCAGACATAGGTTAGGAGTTTGGTATAGAAGTGGATGAGTGAGATTTTGTGGCCTGCATTGTGCAGAAGGTCAGACTAGATGATCATAATGGTCCCTTCTGACCTTGAAATCTATGAGTCCAGGCTGCCTGTGTATGGCTTCATGAGCCATGGCATTAAGGGGTAGGTTGGGTCCCTGTAAAGGAGTCCAGCCGAGGCCCATCCCTCGGCGGGGCTGGAGGATATCTCACCACCTCTTCTAGCTCGCTGTCAGTCCGGGCTCTGCGCTAGTGGGGGACAGCAAACACACGGTAAGGGGCTCAGGCACTTTAAGCTGGGGCTGAGCCAAGAGTTCTAGAGTAGCCCAGGCCCTAAGTCAGGGCGGGGCCGCACCCAAAC